>NC_088385.1:55692500-56035000 GCF_037993035.2 Macaca fascicularis | reverse complement strand
GAATTGTATACTTTCAATAGGTGAATCGCTATAGTATGTGATTTTTACCTCAACAAAGCTATTTAAAAATCTAGTGCTCACTTCTTACTGGATTTTGAAAGAGAATTACAAATTTTGGCCAGGTACAGTGGCTCACACCTGTAATCCCAGCATTTTGGGAGGTGGAGGCAGGTGGATCACTCAAGCTCAGGAGTTCAAGACTAGCTTAGACAATGTGGTGAAACCGCATCTCTACAAAAAACACAAAAATTAACCAGGCAGGGTGGCGCACACCTGTAGACCCAGCTACTCAGAGGCTGAGGTGGGAAGATGGCTTGAGCCTGGAAAGTTGAGGCTGCAGTGAGCTGAGATTGCACCACTACCCTCCAGCCTGGTCAACAGAACGAAAGACACTGTCTCAAAGTAAAAATAAAAAATTCACTTCCCCATTTGCCAACATTTCTCTAAAGCAGGTGAGTAGTCTTCAGCTGGGCCCTCTCCCTAACTTAGTTCTCCCTACTTGGGTCCATTTCCCTGCTCTCTGCACCGCCATCAAGAGTTCAATCTGCCCAGAGCTCAACCCTGCAAGTCAGGATTTTCCTCCCTGCACCACCAGACTCTGTGCCTTTGCCAAGATGGTCCCTTCCATTGAACCTGTGTGTTCAGGGCCCTGATTGCATGTCACCTCTTCAAGGGCCTTTTACTTTCCACTTCACTGGGAGTGGTCTGCCATCCAGGGTACAAGAAGTGACATTTCGACCAAATGTTTTGATACCACATAGCAAGGCGTCATCAGTGTTCTAGTCTGGATTCTTTGGGTCTGCATCACCCACCAGTGACCCTTGTCACTAAGTTAATGCCACATTTAATTTTCCTTATTCCAGCATCAAAGTCTGTATTTTATTTTGTTTGTTTGCTTTTGCTTTCTTCTGCCCATTATTTGATCCTTCCTTTCTTCTTTTTCCCATCTCCTCACTTCCATTCCCCCCTCAAGCCCTTCCCTTGGTACCTGGCTAATTCTTGCTAAATATTCAGGACTCTGGAAAAATGTCATCTCTTCCAGGAAGGTTTCTCTGGCACCTCCCCTCACCCTTAGGATGGTGGCTGAACTGAAGTAATGGCAAGGGAAATGTAGAGAAAGAAACAAATTGGAAAAATATTAAGGAGGAAGATTTGACAGAACTTGCTAATGTGAAATAAAGCCTAAAGATCAAACAAAATCAGCAGTTAATTTGAGATAACAATTTAGAATCATTTCATGTTTTTTCAAGCTTTGTGTCATCTACAATTTTTTTTTGTTTTTTTGGAGACAGATTCTTGCTGCGTCATCCAGGCTGGAGTGCAGTGCAGTGGTGTGATCTTGGCTCACTGCAACCTCTGCCTCCCGGGTTCCAGTAATTCTGCTGCCTCAGCCTCCCGAGTAGCTGAGACTACAGGCGCGTGCCACCACGCCTGGCTAATTTTTGTATTTTTAGTAGAGACGGGGTTTCACCATATTGGCCAGGCTGGTCTCGAGCTCCTGACCTCGTGATCTGCCCACCACGGCCTCCCAAAGTGCTGGGATTACAGACGTGAGCCACCGCACCTGGCTGTCATCTACAATTTTAATAAGAAAGATAGATCCTCCTGCCAAGCATGTCTTCCTTAAACATCGGTTATAATTTTGCTTTATTGCTGGAGGGCCCTTCATGAGTCTCTCTCAGCCTAAACTCTGTCTTGCTTTAAAAGCCTTCCTAGTTGGTCCATCCCTTCCCATCAGCTCCACCCAGCTGTGGTCAGGCTGGCTGCTCCATCCTGCAGGATAAAGTCTTGCTCACTCCTGCTTGTAATGCTTTTGCCATCACCTCACCTGCAGCAGTGCGTTCCCTATGCACATCTCAGGGACCATTTAAGGCTCAACTTCAAGGTTATTCCTCATGAAAGGCTGCTTGCCTGGTCCACGCCTTCCTGTGCCCTCTGAACTTCTGAAGCATTCAATTTAGCACTTAATTATATATGCTCATTTTACATAATCTACTGTTGCTTTCATGTGTGTTAGTCACATTTCCCTCAACTAGATTATAAATTTGTTGAGTGCAGGAACCATAATTTATACTTCTTTTTTTTTTTTTTTGAGACGGAGTTTCGCTCTTGTTGCCCAGGCTGGAGTGCAATGGCGTGATCTCGGCTCACCACAACCTCCGCCTCACGGGTTTGAGCGATTCTCCTGCCTCAGCCTCCAGAGTAGCTAGGATTACAGGCATGTGCCACCACGCCTGGCTAATTTTGTATTTTTAGTAGAGACGGGGTTTCTCCATGTTGGTCAGGATGGTCACAAACTCCCAACCTCAGGTGATCTGCCCACCTCAGCCTCCCAAAGTGCTGGGATTACAGGCATGAGCCACCTTGCCTGGCCAATTTATACTTCTTTAAGATCATACATTCTGGAATCAGACTATGCTCAAATTCTGGCTCTCCTACTTGCTAACTATGTGGCACTGGGCAAATGGTTTAACTTCTCTATGTCTTAGTTCCTTATTTATTTATTTATTTATTTATTTATTTATTTCTCTCTCTCTCTCTCTCTTTGTTTCTTTCTTTTTTAAGACAGATTCTTGCTCTGTTGCCCAGGTTAGAGTGCAGTGGCGCAATCTCGGCTCATTGCAAGCTCCGCCTCCTGGGTTCACGCCATTCCCCTGCCTCAGCCTCCCAAGTAGCTGGGACTACAGGCACCCACCACCACGCCCGGCTAATTTTTTGTATTTTTAGTAGAGACAGGGTTTCACCATGTTAGCCAGGATGGTCTCGATCTCCTGACCTCGTGATCCAGCTGTCTCGGCCTCCCAAAGAGCTGGGATTACAGGCGTGAGCCACCACGCCCAGTCAACAATAATAATTTTTAAATGTTTATTAGGACAATTTTACTTCCCAATTTTTGAGGAGCATCTCACCATTGCCCCCATGTCTTCACCTGCCTCCTGGAGCCCAGGTGAGGAATCAAGAGGATTGTCTCTCTCACTTCATAAAGACACCAGGAATGAGCATTAGAAAGCAAAATATGAGGCAGAAGGATGACTTGAGGCCAGGAGTTTGAGGTCAGCCTGGGCAATGTAGTGAAACCCCATCTCTACAAAAAATAAAAATAAAAATAATTAACCAAGTATAGTGGCCCACGCCTGCAATCCTAGATACTCTGGAGGCTGAGACTGGAGGATCAGTCCTCCTATCTGCAATCCTAGATACTCAGGAGTCTGAGGTTACAGTGAGCTATGACTGCATCACTGCACTCCAGCCTGAGTGACAGAGCAAAACCCTGTCTCAAAACAACCAAAAATCCTCTTTTATGTAGTTTTCTGTTTTTGAATGCACGTACCTCAAAAAAACAAACATAAATTACTGTACTGGCCTATTGGTAGTTGAGGCAACAAGATGTCTAGCAGAGTACAAGACAAAAATAAAGGAGAGAAGAAGGTAATTAAAGACCCAAGGCCATACTCTAGATGCACACTATTATTATATTTTATATTCTACCAATCACCACGCTTGCCCCTCCCCCTACTCTACAAACTAACCATCATCAACCAGCTTATCTGGAAGAGCTAAAGCTTTGAGTCCCATGTGGTCCCTGGACTGCATCCTGGCAAAATCCTTATTGCTCAAGTTTCTATGGAGAAAACAAATTATTGTTGTCAGGGAGGAATATGAGACTGCAGAAGCTGACACTACCTGCATGGCCATGGGAGGTATGTGGGATCTACACCAACATAAAAGATTGTAGAGTCCAGGCACGTTGGCTCACACCTGTAATCCTAGCACTCTAGGAGGCCAAAGTGGGCGAATCACCTGAGGTCAGAAGTTCAAGACCAGCTTGGCCAGCATGGTGAAACCCCATGTCTATTAAAATACAAAAAATTAGCCGGGCATGATAGTGGGTGCCTGTAATCCCAGCTACTCAGGAGGCTGAGACGGGAGAATCGCTTGAACCCAGGTGACGGTGGTTGCAGTGAGCCGAGATCGCACCACCGCACTCCAGCCTGGGCGGCTGAATAAGACTCCATCTCAAAAAAAAAAAAGTTGTAGAATGTGAATTGTTCTGAAAAGAAATTCTATGGGAATATTTCTCCCCTGTTACATTTAAATATTATATTTTCCAAATGAAAGACTAAAAAATAAGAGCTTTTTGGAAAATGGAATTGATTTATTGTCTTAGGATGTGAAGATACAAGACCTGGAGGCTAGAAGGCATTTGCGCAAATTGCAATCCTACCTGCTTTATGGGCCCTTTGTCCACAGCCTCTGAAAGTGAAGGACTAAGGACAAAGGGCCACAGTCATTAGACCAGGTGGGATGCGAGGTGAGATCACGGAGGCCAGGGGTGTCATGAGAAGAATGAGCTTACCTGGCTTCCAGCGTGGTTCCGCCACCACCTGGCTCTGCTTCTTTGGCCTGGTCGCTCCACTTTCTGGTCTAAGGTTCCTTGTCAGTAGGATGATCAGTGAGGGACAGGGATGCCATCTCTCAAGCTCTTTCCACACTGGCATTTCATGACTCTGTTGAGTCTAACAAAATCTATGCATTGTTCTGGGCTTTAGGTTACTATTTCCCTCAAAAATCACTCTTTCCCCCTCTTTTCCTTCTCTCCCCCGTGTATGCATACCCTGTCCCTCTCTCCCTCTGACTTTCAGCTCAGAATCTGAAAAATCTTCCCAAGTCTAAATACATTGGTTACAATAATGTGCTTCTTACATTTTTTAACCTGGAGGTCTCTGGTAGCCATTTGCTGAAAGCTTGAATTTAAATCTATAGTTGCAAAAAAACAAGGAGGATGATAACACTGAATGTATGGCCATGCAGAGTGATTTCAAGGCAGTTTCCCTAAACAAATTGAACAGTACTTCCGCACAAAGCTGATGAATATACTGCTTCTCTATTTCCTTTCAAATTGTTCCTTAGAATCAGGATCACTCTAAAGTCTCCATAATTGTTCTAAACCACACTGGGTGTTTCCATGCGGTCCTCTACTGTCATTTCTTAGCAAGCAGTCAGCATAAAAAAGGACTGGGTCAGCTCTCTGTGTGTCACTGCTTGGCAGCACAGCTCCCCTGGGATGTGTCTCCTGGCACTTACCCAGCCTAGCTATCAACAATAAAAGCTTCTCTTTGTGCTTCCAGTAAGTCATAAATAAATCTCTTCAATCCCACCTGCTTTCCGAGAAGAGCTTTTTAACCATGTCCTTTATTTTGGGTTAAAAAAGACAGACAGGGTTGCCGCTTTAGGAGTATAGTTTTAAAATGTCCACTAAGCAATTGCTCCCTTTCATTGTTTCCGACTTCCAACATTTAGATGTGTAATTTGAGTTACAGTCCCTTTAGCTGCCAGGTTCTGAAACTGAACTGCTTTCCCACTTTATGCTAATCGCCTTTTGAAGCTGCCCAGCCCTAAGTAATCCTCCTGTATAGAAAGTGTTAGCTGAGCAAGGAAGGGTTGATACTTTGAGCAGCAGGGAAGGCATACCCTCCCCGGAACAGCATCCCTCAAGGGGTGGGGGCAGTGACCTGCCTGAACATGGCTTCAGGAACTCTAATAACTATCCCCAAAAGATGAGAGGGCCAGGATGTTGGCCCCTGGGGGAGTACCAGGCACAAGACCAGCACTAAAAGAAGAACAAGGCTAGTCGTGGTGGCTCATGCTTGTAATCTCAGCACTTTGGGAGACTGAGGTGGGCGGATCGCTTGAGCCCAGGAGTTCGAGACCAGCCTGGACAACATGGCAAAACCCTGTCTCTACTAAAAATACAAAAATTAGGCCAAGCGAGGTGGCTCACACCTGTAATCCCAGCACTTTGGGAGGCTGAGTCGGGTTAATCACGAGGTCAGTAGTTCAAGACCAGCCTGGCCAAGATGGTGAAACCCCGTCTCTACTAAAAAATACAAAAAAATTAGCCAGGCCTGGTGGCAGGCACCTGTAATCCCAGCTATTCGGGAGGCTGAGGCAGAGAATTGCTTGAACCCCAGAGGTGGAGGTTGCAGTGAGCCAAGATGGCACCACTGCACTCCAGCCTGGGCGACAGAGTGAGACTCCGTCTCAAAAAAAAAAAATTAGCCAGATGTGGTGGCATGAGCCTATAGTCCCAGCTACCTTGGAGGCAAAGGTGGGAGGATCCCTTGAGCCCGGGAGGTCAAGGCTCCAGTGAGCTGAGATAATGCCACTGCACTCCAGCCTGGGCGACAGAGCAAAACTCAAAAACAAAAAAACAAACAAAAAAAAACCCTCAAAAAATCCAACCAAACAAACAAAAAACCCGGCAAAATAGAGTCCCTATTTAGCCAAACAAGAAAATAGTTAACCTTGATTGCAGTCCAAACAGGTTGGATTTCTTAAACACCACTCATCAAAAATATCTGAAACATCAGGCCTCATATGACTGTTCTGAGGTAAACATTAATCCTATTTTCCAGCAAGCTGTAGAATGAGGTCAAGCACATTTATTTTCTACCGCAGTCAGTGTTGGAATTAAAGAAATCAGCTGAATCCATTCTCAAAATTACATAAATGAGTTACTTCAGCTGATTCATCATTGAGTTCATATGAGCAACTCGTTTCCTGGGGCATTCAATATTGAAGTACGAATTTTTGCCTCTTACATCCCATGGGCCATGAAGGAGGCCCAGAAGGACTAGATATGAATACCACCAAATAGTCCCCCTTCTGAACTCTGGTCCCTGTAAAAGGAAATAGATTCTCATGTTTGTCTATACTTCCCCTCTCTCGTAATGCCAAACTCTGCAAGAGAACTTTGTGCATATTCCCACAATTCAGATGAGTTTTCTACATTTAAAAAAAATTATAAGCCAGGCATGGTGGCTCACATCTGTAATCTCAGCACTTTGGGAGGCTGAGGCTAGAGGAGTTCTTGAGCCCAGGATGTCAAAGGCTGCAGTGAGCCATAACTGTGCCACCGCACTCCTGCTGGGCAACAGAAAGAAACCCTGTCTCTAAATATACATATGAATATAAATAATGTAAAAATTTAAAATCATAATTACAGGACCAATATCCATGAACTTCCCACCCCCTCAAGAACTGAAGCATCGGGAACCACATTGTGATGCAGGACTCTTGATGGAGCTCCCCATGCTCCCACCCAGACAGTATAGCCCTTTCCTCCCACGCAGAAGAATCAGTGCTTATTCTTTTGCTTTTCTTGATGGTTTTGGTACATTTGTGTGCATGATTGGACAAAGTGTTTAGTTTTGCTTGCCATCTGTATTAGTTTGATATGGCTGCTAGAACAAAGTACCACAAACTGTGTGCCTTAAACAACAGAAATTTATTGTCTCAGTCCTGGAGCCTAGAAGTCCAAAAGCAAGGTGTTAGCAGGACTGGTTTGTTCCGAGTGCCGTGAGGGAAGGATCTGTTCCAGGCCTCTCTCTGTGGCTTTTCCGTGGCCACCTTCCTCCTGTGTCTGTCTGCCTTCTGTGCAGGTCTGTATCTCTGTTCAACTTTCCTCTTTATGAGGACACCAGTCATAGTGGATCGAGGCCCACTCTAATGACCTCATTTTAACTTGATTACAGCTCCCTGAAGCTGAGGAAGTCTCTGCAGGGGCCGACAGCTGCGGGCATCTGCCAACAACTCTCCAGTAGCAGGGACAACAAGTCCCTTAGTAAAGGGGGATCGGGGCAGCGCATCACGGTATCCACAACACTGGCCGTGGAGTCTGCAAAAATGGAGTCTTGCAACTGGGCGCGGTGGCTCACGCCTGTAATCCCAGCACTTTGGGAGGCCGAGGCAGGCGGATCACGAGGTCAGGAGATTGAGATCATCTTTGCTAACACGGTGAGACCCTGTCTCTACTAAAAATACGAAACATTAGCCGGGCGTGGCGGCGGGCACCTGTAATCCTAGCTACTCAGGAGGCTGAGGCAGGAGAATGGCGTGAACCCGGGAGGTGGAGCGTGCAGGGAGCCGAGATAGCGCCACTGCACTCTAGCCTGGGCGACAGAGAGAGACTGTCTAAAAAAAAAAAAAAAAAAAAAAAAAAAAAAAAAAAAAAAAAGGAGTCTTGTTGTATGTCTTCTGCAACTTGTTTAAAAAAAAAATTTTTTTTTTAGACGGAATTCCGCTTTTGTTGCCCAGGCTGGAGTGCAGTTGCGCGATCTCGGCTCACTGCAACCGCCGCCTCCTGGGTTCATGTGATTCTCCTGTCTCAGCCTCCCGAGTAGCTGGGATTACAGGCGCTCGCCACCATGCCCAGCTAATTTTTTGTATTTTTAAAAGTAGAGATGGGGTTTCATCATGTTGGTCAGGCTGGTCTCGAACTCCTGACCTCAGGTGATCCACCACCTCGGCCTCCCAAAGTGCTGGGATTACAGATGTGAGCCATCTCACCCAGTCTTAATCTTTTCTTCTCCCCTCCCCTCCCCTCCCCTCCCCTCCCCTCCCCTCCCCTCCCCTCCCCTCCCCTCCCCTTCCCTTCCCTTCTTTTGAGACAGCATCTCACTGTGGCTTGAGTGCAATAGTGAGATCTCGGCTCACTTCAACCTCTGCCTGCGGGGTTCAAGTGATTCTCCTGCCTTAGCCTTCCAAGTATCTGGGATTACAGGTATGCACCATCATGCCTGGCTAATGTTTTTTGGTTTTTTTTTTTTGTATTTTTAGTAGAGATGGGGTTTCACCATGTTGGCCAAGCTGGTCTCGAAATCCTGATCTCAGGTGATCTGCCCACCTCGGCCTCCCAAAGTGCTGGGATTACAGGCATGAGCCACCACACTGGCCCCCAATTTTTAAAAAATTAATTAATTTATTTATTTATTTATTTATTTTTGAGACAGGATCTTGCTCTGTTGCCCAAGCTGGGGCACAATGGTGCGATCTTGGCTCACTGCAACCTCTGTCTCCCAGGCTCAAACGATGCTCCAACGTCACCATCCCAAGAAGTTGGGATTACAGGCATGCACCATCACACCCAGCTAGTTTTTGTATTTTTTTGTAGAGACAGGATTTCACCATTTTGCCCAGGCTGGTCTCGAACTCCTGGACTCAAAGGAGTCCACTCACCTCAGCCTCCCAAAGTACTGGGATTACAGGCATGAGCCACCGTGCCCAGCCTCAAACTTTATTAATACTTTCAAACACATTCAAAAGTAGAGAGAAATAATATAACGTGTCTCATTATTATTATTATTATTATTATTATTATTGTTTTGAATCAGACTTCATATCATTTCACCCTACATTCTTGAGTACCTATCGCCTACAAATATGGACATTTTCTTACATAACCTGAATATAATTGTCATACCTAATAAATTAACAATTTCGTGCTCCATATTCAAATTTCCCTGATTACCTCAAAATAAATTATTTTATAATTGTTTTGTTTGAAAAAGTATCCAAATGAGGAGAACGCTTTTTTTTTTTTTTAGACAGAGTCTCTTTATCGCCCAGGCTGGAGTGCAGTGGCGTGATCTCGGCTCACTGCAAGCTCTGCCTCCCAGGTTCACGCTTTTCTCCTGCCTCAGCCTCCCGAGTAGCTGAGACTACAGGCGACCGCCACCATGCCCGGCTAAGTTTTTGTACTTTTAGTAGAGATGGGGTTTCACCATGTTAGCCAAGATGGTCTCGATCTCCTGACCTCGTGATCCACCTGCCTTGGCCTCCCAAAGTGCTGGGATTACAGGCATGAGCCACCGCTCCCGGCCTATTTATTTATTTTCAAACAGAATCTCACTGTGTCACTCAGGCTGGAGTGCAATGGCGTGATCTTGGCTCACTGCAACTTCTGCCTCCCAGGTTCAAGTGATTCTCCTGCCTCAGCCTCCTGAGCAGCTGGGACTACAGGTGGGCCCCACCACAGCCCAGCCAATTTTTGCATTTTTAGTAGAGACTAGGTTTCACCATGTTGCTCAGGCTGGTCTCAAACTCCTGACCTCAAGTGGTTTGCCCACCTCGGCCGCCCAAAGTGCTGGGATTACAGGTGTGAGCCATCAAGCCCGGCCTCTTGTCTTTTAATCTAAAGCCATTCCTCTTCCCTTTTTTTAAACCCCCATGCCATTGTCCTGTTGAATAAACTGGGTCAGTTGTTGATATAGTTTGGATATTTGTCCCCGCCCAAATCTCATTCTGTGTTCTCACTTTTAAGTGGGAGCTAAAAGATAAGAACACATGGACACATAGAGGGGAACCATACACACTGGGGCCTACTGGAGGGTGGAGGGTGGGAGGAGGGAGACGATCATGAAAAATATCGTATGGGTGATATTAATATCTGGGTGATGAACTCATCTGTACAACAAACCCTCATGACACATGTTTACCTATGCAACAAACCTGGACATCCTGCACACGTACCCCTGAACGTAAAATAAAAGTTAAAAAATAATAATAATAGCCAGGCACGGTGGCTCTTGCCTGTAATCCTAACACTTTGGGATGCCAAGGAAGGTGGGTCACTTGAGATCAGGAGTTCGATACCAGCCTGGCCAACATGGTGAAACCTCATCTCTACTAAAAATACAAAAATTAGCTGGGTGTGGCAGTGCACATCTGTAATACCAGCCTACCCAGGAGGCTGAGGCAGGAGAATTGCTTAAGCCTAGGAAGCGGAGGTTACAGTGAGCCAAAATCTTGCCACTAGCCTCCAGCCTGGGCAAGAGAGTAAGACCCTGTCTCAAATAAAAATAATAATAACAATAATAATAATAGCCAGGCACGGTGGCTCACGCCTGTAATCCCAGCACTTTGGGAGACCGAGGTGGGCGGATCACCTCAGGTCGGGAGTTTGAGACCAGCCTGACCAACATGGAGAAACCCCATCTCTACTAAAAATACAAAATTAGCCAGGTGTGGTGGCTCGCCTGTAATCCCAGCTACTCGGGAGGCTGAAGCAAGAGAATCGCTTGAACCCAGGAGGCGGAGATTGTGGTGAGCCGGAGATCCCGCCATTGCCCTCCAGCCTGGGCAACAAGAGCAAAACTCTGTCTCAAATAAATAAATAAATACAATAATGATAAATAATAATTTAAAAATTAAAAACAAAAATAAAATCTAGGGCAGACGTGGTGGCTCATGCCTGTAATTCCAGCACTTTGGGAGGCTGAGGCATCTGGCTAATGTTTTTTGTGTTTTTTTGTTTGTTTTTTAGTAGAGATGGGGTCTCACCATGTTGGTCAGGCTTGCCTCGAACTCCTGCCTCAGCCTCACAAAGTGCTGGGATTACAGGCATGAGTTTCCCTCCCTCCCTCCCTCCCTCCCTCCCTTCCCTCCTTCCCTCCTTCCCTCCTTCCCTCCTTCCTTCCTTCCTTCCTTCTTCCTCTCTCTTTGGATCTCAGCTCACTGCAAGCTCCGCCTCCCGGGTTTACGCCATTCTCCTGCCTCAGCCTCCCGAGTATCTGGGACTACAGGCGCCCGCCACCTCGCCCGGCTAGTTTTTTGTATTTTTTTTAGTAGAGACGGGGTTTCACCGTGTTAGCCAGGATGGTCTCCATCTCCTGACCTCGTGATCCGCCCGTCTTGGCCTCCCAAAGTGCTGGGATTACAGGCTTGAGCTACCGCACCCGGCCTCTTTTCTTTTCTCTTTTCTTTTCTTTCTTTCCTTTCATTCCTTCCTTCCTTCCTTTCTTTCTTTCTTTTTTTTTGTTTTCTTCTTTCTTTCTTTTCTCTTAGTGAGTTGTGACCAACTTTTAAAAAGTGAAATATAATAGAATTTTAAAATTAGAGTTCATTGTGTATAACAAGAGTAAGTTTTATTTCATTATGGATATAATATGAATGCAAAATATACTTTTAACAATAGATCAGGCCGGGCGCGGTGGCTCAAGCCTGTAATCCCAGCACTTTGGGAGGCCGAGGCGGGCGGATCACAAGGTCAGGAGATCGAGACCACAGTGAAACCCCGTCTCTACTAAAAATACAAAAAATTAGCCGGGCGTGGTGGCGGGCGCCTGTAGTCCTAGCTACTCAGGAGGCTGAGGCAGGAGAATGGCGTGAACCCAGGAGGCGGAGCTTGCAGTGAGCCGAGATCGCGCCACTGCACTCCAGCCTGGGCAACAGCGTGAGACTCTGTCTCAAAAAAAAAAAAAAAAAAAAAAAAAAAAAAAAAAAAAAAAAAAAAAAACCAATAGATCAATGGTCAACAAATTTGGAAAAACACTGAACTAGTGGACAGTATATGATCTGTTTTAAAAAATCACTAGAAAAATCTAGGCCGGGCGCGGTGGCTCAAGCCTGTAATCCCAGCACTTTGGGAGGCCGAGACGGGCGGATCACGAGGTCAGGAGATCGAGACCATCCTGGCTAACACAATGAAACCCCGTCTCCACTAAAAATACAAAAAAATTAGCCGGGCGTGGTGGCGGCGCCTGTAGTCCCAGCTACTCGGGAGGCTGAGGCAGGAGAATGGCGGGAACCCAGGAGGCGGAGCTTGCAGTGAGCCGAGATCGTGCCACTGCACTCCAGCCTGGGGGACAGAGCGAGACTCCGCCTCAAAAAAAAAAAAAAAAAAAAAAAAAAAAAAAAAAAAAAGAAAAATCTAAATGTGAGTTTAAATCTATATTTAGCATAAAAAATAATACCAGAAGTCCTTAATTAGGATTAGAAGGATTCAAATTTATGCTGCTTGTGTTTGAACTCTGGCTTTATTTACTTGGTGACATTTGGCAAATTACTTAAATTTTTTGTACCTCAATTTTGTCATCTGTAAAATGGGATTAATTATAATATCTATCCCTGAAAGTTGTGGTGAAGAATAAATGAGTTAATACAAATGTAATACCTAGAACACAGCCCGGCACATAGTCATAACTTTAAAAATGTTAGTTATTACTATAGATGTCTCAGTTCATTTAGCAATACAAGTCAAGATTTTTAAATCCTATTTTTCTAATAATTACCATTTAAAGTCAGATCGTAAGGCTTCTCACATGTTGTAACTAAACCAATCATCTACAGATTTCAATAAAGATCCTTTAGGTAATCATCTCAGAATTGAAAAGCTAACTACAAACACTGTAATGAGAAAACGGTGCTATTCCCGCAACCTGCTTTGTGCCTTTTTTTTGTAGGCAATCTGGATATATCCAACCCTACTATAGCCTGCCCTGTGTTAGATGGTGAACATAATTTCTAGCAAGTCTTGTGTTTGAGGGTGCTTGCAATACTCCCCCATTTAACGAAAGTTGTATTAGCACACATCACTGAGCAAATGACTTCTTTCATTTATATGATTTGAGAAGTCCAGCAAGATGATGCCAGGTGACACAAGGATGAACTATGCTTCACTGAAGTTACACTGATGACATGTTGCTTTTATTATTTATTTATTTATTTTGAGACAGATCTCTCTGTCTTGCCAAGGCTGGAATGCAGTGGCACGATCATGGCTCACTGCAGCCTCAACTTCCTGGGCTCAAGCGGTCCTCCCATCTCAGCCTCCAGAGGAGCTGGGATTACAGGCACATTGCTCTTTAAGAACTCCTCTCCTAGTGGTTTTCTGGTAAAATGTTTATTTATTTTATTTATTTATTTTGAGATGGAGTCTTGCTCTGTCGCCCAGGCTGGAGTGCAGTGGTGCGATCTTGGCTTACTGCAACCTCTACATCCCTGGTTCAAGCAATTCCCCTGACTCAGCTTCCCGAGTAGCTGGGATTACAAGCTTGCACAACCATGCCTGGCTATTTTTTTTTCTTGTATTTTTAGTAGAGGCGGGGTTTCACCATGTTGGCCAGACTGGTCTCTAACTCCTGACCTCAGCCAGTCTGCCCTCCTTGGCTTGCCAAAGTGCTGGGATTATAGGCGTGAGCCACTGCACTAGGCCTTCTGGTAAAATGTTAACTGGCACTGAGAGAGAAAGAAAGGAAAAAGAGTTGATTTGTAGCATTTGCCAATTTCCATGATATAAATGTTTCTGTCATGGCCCATTTCAGGCCACCAATGTGATGTCACTGAACACCAAATTGGGAACGGGTGTATACACTTGGTTCTCAGGAGTCTTCCAGGCAGGCGCCAGGACACCACCTGCATGTGACTGTTTCATGTTTTGTGCTCAGTGTGTATGTAAGAAGAAATACATTTTTAAATGGAAAAATATATATATGTATTAAATGTTTCTTTGTTCTAAGAATACCAATTCAATAGATTTTTTGATTATGCAAAGGGAAAACTAAGATTTTCTTTGAAATGAACATGTTGAGACAATATGGCTCCAAGGCACTGAACCATGCCTTGAAGAATGTGAAATGCTGCAGTTCCCTAGACAGAAAATAATAAACATATTATTTTCTAAATTAGAATTCAGGCCACACATGGTCCCTAAAATGGATCTCCTGCTCTTACTAGATAAGAAAAGGAGGGGAGAAGATCAGATGAATGTAGGAAGGCTCTAGGGACAAGTCTTTGCCTCACACTGAAAAAGAACTGTCAGGTTGACTGGACTGGCATCACAGAGCCCAGTGGGAACTATCCATCTAAAGACCCCATGGAGGTCTTCCAGATTGAAGCACCTAGAGTTGAGGAAATCCAAGGTTGGGGAATTGTTAGTTCTAGATGATCATCCAGGTAGGGCCCTGTGGGAAGGCCCAGCCCCAGAGTAAACAGGCATTCTGAGTCACCTTTATCCTGTAAGGGGACAGAGGGACTGTAGGGTCTGTGCTCCTCACCTGACACAATACTGTACTGCACATTTAATTCCATGTAGAAAGCTTTCTCTGTTACACACAATATGTAAAATAATGGTTAAGGGATGTTGAGAGGTTTATTTAAAACAAATAATAATAATAGGCCAGGCTCAGTGGCTCACGCCTATAATCCCAGCACTTTGGGAGGCTGAGGTGGGTGGACCACTTGAGATCAGGTGTGCAAAACCAACGTGGTGCAACCCTGTCTCTACTAAAAATACAAAATTAACTGGACATGGTGGCATGAGTCTGTAGTCCCAGCTACTCCAGAAGTTGAGGCAGAAGAATCACTTGAATCAGAGAGGCAGAGGTTGCAGTGAGCCAAAATTGCACCATTGCACTCTAGCCTGTATTATAGAGTGAGACTCCATCTCAAAAATACATTAATTAATTAATTAATTAATTAATGGTTGAGAGTCAAACACTAAAGCCAGATAGACCTAGGTTTGAATTTTCATTTTGTTACTTATCAGTTATAAGAGATCTTGCTTGGATATACTATTTAATTAATTAATTTATTTAGAGACAGAGTTTTGCTCTTGTTGCCCAGGCTGGAGTGCAATGGCACGATCTGCCTCCTGTCTCCTGGGTTCAAGCAATTCTTCTGCCTCAGCCTCCAGGGTAGCTGTGATTACAGGCATGCGCCACCTTGCCCAGCTAATTTTGTATTTTTAGTAGAGATGGGGTTTCTCCATGTGGTCAGGCTGGTCTTCAACTCCTGACCTCAGATGATCCGCCCACCTTGGCCTCTCAAAGTTCTGGGATTACAGGCGTGAGCCACTACACCTGGCCATACTATTTAAATTTAAACCTCAGCTTCCTCAACTGAGAAAAATAGTGAATATAACTGTATCTACCTCCTAGAATTATTTTGAGGATAAAATAAATGATTAAATTACATAATAAATATACAGTACTTATGAAGCGGCTAGGTCTGGGGTATATACCCTGCGGTACACCCATACCCTAACTATCTGCCTAAGTGATTTTTTTCTTAACTCCTGTATTACTTATAGCCTTCATTAGATGCTGTAATCACAATAATAAATATCTCAGCTGGACGTGGTGGCTCACACCTGTAACCCCAGCACTTTGGGAGGCTGAGGGAGGAGGATCACTTGAGGTCAGGAGTTTAAGACTAGCCTGGGCAACATGGTGAAACCCCAATTCTACTAAAAATACAAGAAATTTGCTGGGCATGGTGGTGTGTGCCTGTAGTCCCAGCTCCTCAGGGGTGTTGAGGTGGGAGGATCACTGGAGCCCGGGAAGTTGAGGCTGCAGTGAGCCCTGATTGTGCCACTATACTCTAGCCTGGGCAACAGAGTCTCAATACATATATAAGTAAATATCTCTTCAGATACTTTTTTGGGGTATAGGTACCTGATAGAAGTACATATTTATGTCATCTCAACATTAATCTTTTTTAAATTTCAGCTCAGATTTGCAATTCTTTTCTATTTCAGAGCTGTAACTATCTACCTCTGGGTAGAAAACACACAGGAAACAAAACAAAGTCTGCATTTGTACAGGATGGCATAAGTAAGTTGTATTGATTTGGGGTTCATGTAAGACCCAAAAAATTGAGTTTTGAGAGATGATGTCAGTCATTTCTGGCGATGACACTGATGTGGATCTTTAATCAGAATATTCTAGACTCTTCTGTGGAAATAGTACCATCATTTGTACCATGGATCTGTGAACACAAAGGTGATCTCAAGTTGTCAGCAAGTGTTGATGCCTTAGAACTAGAAGTCACCTAATACTGGTGAAATCTTTCTTTTCTCTGCTCTTCATCTGATTTATTTCATTTTAATTATTTTAATTATTTATTTATTTACTTATTTAATTTTGCGACGGAGTTTCGCTCTTGTTGCCCAGGCTGGAGTGCAATGGCGTGATCTCAGCTCACTGCAACCTCTGCCTCCCGGGTTCAAGTGATTCTCCTGCCCCCGCCTCCCGAGTAGCTGGGATTACAGGCATGTTCCACCATGCCTGGCTAATTTTGTATTTTTAGTAGATATGGGGTTTTTCCATGTTAGGCTGGTCTCAAACTCCTGACCTCAGGTGATCCACCTGCCTCAGCCTCCCAAAGTGCTAGGATTACAGGTGTGAGCCACTGTGCCCAACTGTCTGATTTATTTATTTATTTATTATTTTATTGGTTAAAGCTGATGACGCTAGGATATAAATCTTATTTTAATTAAACCATCACAACGTCCACTCTGCACGGAAAGACTGGCATTCATGAAGAGGAAACTGAAGATGGGCTCTGTGTGAAGCCTCCATTTTACACAGATTTTCACTGAACACAAGATGAACCGTTTGCTGTAAAACCATTGGGGATGACGTGCACTGGATTTTTTGCAACGATTTTTGTCTCTGGTGTTTCTGGCACTGACTAAGGTTTCAGGCAGACAGAAGCACGGAGGACCTAGTGACAATCACTAGGGAGCTTCCTGGTTGCTAGCAACAGTAAATACCATGGAGACACAATGACACAAAGACTCAACCTTTCACATACACACAATGAGACCTGGAGCCTGGTTTCTTATTTCAGATACACAGTCCTTGAGATAGAGCACAAAGCCTTCTTCTCTCTCCCCTTTGTATTAAACGTTTTAAATTGTGTGCAGAAACACATACTGCCCAAGAGCCTATATGACCATCTTGCTTCTCGGTTTGTCTAAGAACACTTGTATTCTAACCTTCCTCTGTCATTTTTTTACTATTTTGAGGGAGAAACAGAAGGAAATAAGCTTGTTTATCTGACTTGGGGATTTTAAATTATGTGTGACTTTGAAAAACTAATTTGTAAATGCCTGTTTTCTGTAAGAGTTATAATTGATTTCCACTCTTCTGAAAGTATTCAGAAAAACTATCTGAAAGATCTTCTTCTCCAAGCTTTTTCTCTAATTTGTTTTTAGAAAAGGTAGAAGCATACCGAATATGAAATACAGCACTGGCAATTTAAGGTTTTTCCATGACTCATTCAAAGAAATTGCATAATAGACTTTCCCTGCCAAGTTCAGAGACTCTTCTCAAATACCTTGCAATTTTCCTTATTCTATTCCTTTATTCCTCACCCTCATCTCTCTTTCCTTCTTTTCTATGTGCCATTAACTTTTTTCTCTTTTCTCTAAAGCTGTAAAACTCTCTAGGCTATAGTCATGTGATAGGCAAGGTGACAACGGAAATTTGAAATACCCCCAACCTTGCTAGTCTGTCTCCTAGCAACTGTATAATACGTTGCTTAGTAACATGGGGGTGAGAGTGAAGTCGCTCTTACAAGTCTAAAAATACTGAAATCATTTTAAAAAGATTAATAGTGGGCTTATTTATTAAAATATACTAAATCCATAAATAGTCTTGCCATGTAAGGGACTTATTTCAGGCTATGCTATCTTGAGTGAACCTCTACATCTCTTATAATCTGTAGACAGTACTAGAATAACAGATTGCTGTTCGCATAAGCAGATGAAGGAAAAAATCCACAGTGTTCTCTAACCCTTTCTCTTCTACACATGTATAATCAAAGTTTACATCCACAGGGAAATGGAGAAATGTTTCCTAAATGATCTTTTAGGCTAGGCAGATGAAGAAAAATGCAGCTTTTTCTAACTTCTCTTTTGCCTGTGCATAATCAATTTCTAAATCTAAAGGAAGGAGGATCCAGCATATCTCCAGATAAGTTTAAAAAAAAAAAAAGAAAATATTTTAAAAAGGGAATATGGAGAGATGTTTCTTAAAATGCTCTTTGAGGCTAGGCTTCACTAGGAGTTGTGTCTTTAGGGTTAACAACCATAAATAAAGTAATTCTCAGTAAATGTATCGAGGGGATATCAGAATTTAGAAATAGCTGAACCACATCAAACATACTAAAATTGTTTAGCTCAGATATGATACATTATTAATTCTAGGAGAGTATTATTTACTGAATTGGACCTACTGAATCAGACTCTCTGGTGGAGGAACTGGGAATCCATATTTTAACTAGCACCCCAATTACTTCAGCACATTTAGGAAACACTGGTGTACATGATCATTCCAACATATTACAGGGGGATATCTTCTATTTTGGTCTTAGATTTATGCTTGTAACACTTGAAGAGGGAGGTTCAAAGCCCGACCTAAATATTCTGCCGCGTCCTCCCCTTGATCTAGACCCTTTGGCTAATAAGACTGGTCAAGTCCGGGCACGGTGGCTCATGCCTGTAATTCCAGCACTTTGGGAGGCCGAGGTGGGTGGATCACCTCAGGTCAGGAGTTTGAGACCAGCCTGGCCAATATGGTAAAACCCCGTCTCTACTAGAAATACAGAAATTAGCTTGGTGTGGTAGTGCACACCTGTATTCCCAGCTACTCCAAAGGCTGAGGCAGGAGAACAACTTGCACCTGGGAGGCAGAGGTTGCAGTGAGCTGAGATCGTACCATTGCACTCCAGTCTGGGCGACAGAGTGAGACTCCATCTCCAAAAAAAAAAAAAAGACTGGTAAAGCTTCAGAAGGCTCCTCAATTGTTCATTCTGCATATGTTTACTAAGACAATTTTGAATTGTAATTGACAGAATTTAGTGATCAGTTAGGATTAACTTAAATGGATTAAGGTACTTAGAATAGTGCCTGGAACACAGTGTTATATGAGGTTATTATGATTATTTATTATTTTTTTATATATGTGTGTATATATATATATATATATATATATATTTTGAGACAGAGTCTTACTCTGTCACCCAGGCTGGAGTGCAGTGGTGCGATCTCGGGTCATAGCAACCTCTACCTCCCAGGTTGAAGTGATTATCGTGCCTCAGCCTCCCTAATAGCTGAGATTATAGGTGTGAGCCACCACACCGAGCTAATTTTTGTATTTTTTTGTAGAATGGGGGTTTCACCATGTTGGCCAGGCTGGTCTTGAATACCTGACCTCAAGTGATCCACCCACCTCGGCCTCCCAAAGTGCTGGGATTACAAGCATGAGCCACTGCGCCTGGCCGACGTTATCACTTTAATCTAGCTTCGTAGACCAGAAAGATGGTGACAATGAACTAATACTAAGAACACAGGATCATTGAGAATATAAAATACTGAGGAGAGTGATGGAGAAAAATAACAAATTCCATTTAGATATACTGAATTTGAGATATCTGCAGGTTATCTGGGGATAAAATCAGTATGAAATATAAGTCTCAAAGATGGAGGTGTATTGTATAAGACATTTTAAAAGTGAATTCTGGGCCGGGCACGGTGGCTCAAGCCTGTAATCCCAGCACTTTGGGAGGCCGAGACGGGCAGATCACGAGGTCAGGAGATCAAGACCATCCTGGCTATCCTGGTGAAACCCCCGTCTCTACTAAAAAATACAAAAAAGAAAAAAAACAAAACTAGCCGGGCGAGGTGGCTGGCACTTGTAGTCCCACCTACTCAGGAGACTGAGGCAGGAGAATGGCATAAACCCAGGAGGCAGAGCTTGCAGTGAGCTGAGATCTGGCCACTGCACTCCAGCCTGGGCGACAGAGCGAGACTCCATCTCCAAAAAAAAAGTAAATTCTGACTTGTGTGTGACAAGCTGTATCTAAAATGGATCAGTTCTAATTCCTCAGTGTTTTGATTCTGACAAGACCAATGCATCTGTAAACTTTTGGAGGCACTAAATGGTTTTTTGTTCACTAGTAAATCATTCTCATTTTGGTTTATCTACAGCATGGAATTGAGACAGGGATTTGAGAGAAAAGAGGGAAACCCACATTTGGAAGGTTGGGGGAAGGGACTCTGGAGCCTTTTTTGATTACAATTGAATCCCTGTAGCCAGTGCACCATGGCAACCTTCCCAGTCGGCCACCTCATTTCCATCTGCTTTGGAGAAGGAAGGGGGCGGGACAGAGGTGGTTCAATGTGCATTCTTGTGAGTAGGTGTAAAATGCAACCGAATTGTAAATTGTGCTTCATGAAAACTGACATACTCTATTGTCTTCTCTGTTTCCTTCTCCTTCTTGTCTTCTCCAGATGCCTTTTAGCCTCTTCAAATTTTGTCCCCTTTCCTCAAATGTCAGATTTCATCAGTAGGCGTGGCTAAATTACCACTCCAATGTACCAGAGCAAAATTACAAATTAAAAAGTGTATCTCAGGACATAAATATTTTGTTTAAAAGAGTGGTCCAGAGGCCGGGCGTGGTGGCTCCTGCCTGAAATCCCAGCACTCTGGGAGGCTGAGGCCGGCTGATTGCTTGAGCCCAGGTGTTCGAGGCCAGCCTGGGCAACATGGAGAAACCCTGTTTCTACAAAGAATACAAAAATTAGCTAGGCATGGTGGTGTGCGCCTGTAGTCCCACCTACTCAGAGGCTGAGGTGTGAGGATGGCTTGAGCCCAGGAGGTCAAGGATGCAGTGAGCCGTGATCATACCACTGCACTCCAGCCTGGGCAACAAGTGAGACTCTGACACATAAAAAAAAGACGGCTCCAGTAAATAAATGAACATTAATGAGTTACTTCAAAGCATTGTATTCCAATGCCAGAGTTGTTTTTTCTTTTTAATATTACAGGGTCCAGGTATTTATTGTGTTATTTTGTAAGTCTTACTTCTGGAATAGAAATTCATTAATATTTATCTCTGCTATACACACAAAAATCCTTCCCCAAATAGATAAAACTCAGTTACCAGAATGACCACAGATAATTCTTACCATAGTTATCCAGTAAAAAACTATTATTTAGTAATACTGCATTGTTGACCAGATCCTGAGAAAAAGAATGTTAAGCTTTAAATAAAATTCTGAATTCTAGATGTGGAACCATATTCTTACCTAAATTGTTAGCGTTGGAATTTGGCCAAGGTAAATTCAATGGATAGTCTTTGTCTGGATAGCCCTACGTAGTAACAGCCAGTTCATTCAGTATATTGATCCATACTAAACCCTAAAATGAAGATAAACTTAAATTCCGTGTATCATTATAATCATGTCCATTCCATTGTTTATGTTTAGAGTTCGAAGTGTGTTTAGCGAGAGAATTTAAGGGAAACTTGGTTGCTTGAATATACCCATTTACACTCCAACACGCACCAAGAAGGCAGTGTGCCATGGACAGGTATGCTTATTTCACAAAAGATGCAGAGGCAGTGATGTGGCGTGAGACAGGTGATACCACAGGGAAGTGAGGTTAGGAAATGTGAACTAACAGCACATGGAAAACTGGACCACCAGCTTCGTCTCTGTGTCCGTGTGGCAGCTCCTAGGCTGAACTCTATCTCACAGCACTCGTCACACTGTAATAACAGTTTCTTTCCTTGCACCTTGAGCACCTCTGGGGCAGGAAACATTTTTTTTTTTTTTTTTTGTCTTTTATGCCAAGCCCTTGCTTTATACTGATTTCCTTGTCACTAAATCCAATGAGCACTCTTCTGTCCTTATTTAACGACTCCTCTGCAGTATTTGGTATTACTCAGCACTCTCTTGACACTCACTCCTTCCTTTGTTTCTGTGACATCAACGTGTTCTGCTTTACAGCCTCTTTCTTTGTTTCCTCTTCTGACACTTCTTTCTCTGGCAGTTCTTTACTGTTTTTATTTTTATTATTGTTTATTATTATTATATTTTCTTGGAGACGGAGTCTCGCTCTGTCACCCATGCTGGAGTGCAGTGGTGCGATTTTGGCTTACTACAACCTCCACCTCCTGGGTTCAAGTGATTCTCCTGCCTCAGCCTCCTGAGTAGCTGGGACTACAGGCGCACGCAGCCATGCCCGGCTACTTTTTTATATTTTAGTAGAGATGGGATTTCACCTTGTTGCCCAGGTTGGTCTCAAACTCCTGAGCTCAGGCAATCCACCTGTCTCGGCCTCCCAAAGTGCTGGGATTACAGGCGTGAGCCATGGCGCCTGGCCTATTATTATTATTATTATTAATTTTTTTTTTGAGACAAGATCTCGCTCTGTCACCCAGGCTGGAGTGCAGTGGCACCATCACAGCTCACGGCAACCTAGACCTCCTGGGCTCAAGCGATCCTCCACCTCAGCCTCCTAAGTAGCTGGGACAACAGGTGTGCGCCACCACGCCCAGTTAATTTCTTTCTTTTTGGTGGAGATGGGGGTCTTGATATGTTGCCCAGGTTGTTCTTGAACTCCTGGGCTAAAGCGATCCTTTTGACTCAGCCTCCCAAAGTGCTGAGATTATAGGCATGAGCCACCTCACCCAGCTTATTGTTTTTAATAATTTTTTTTTTTTTTTTTTTTTTTTGAGACGGAGTCTTGCTCTGTCGCCCAGGCTGGGGTGCAGTGGCCGGATCTCAGCTCACTGCAAGCTCCACCTCCGGGTTTACGCCATTCTCCTGCCTCAGCCTCCTGAGTAGCTGGGACTACAGGCGCCCACCACCTCGCCCGGCTAGTTTTTTGTATTTTTTAGTAGAGATGGGGTTTCACCGTGTTAGCCAGGATGGTCTCGATCTCCTGACCTCGTGATCCACCCGTCTCGGCCTCCCAAAGTGCTAGGATTACAGGCTTGAGCCACCGCGCCCGGCCTAATTTTTTTTTTTTTTTTTTTTTTTTTTGAGACAGAGTCTTGCTCTGTCACCCATGCTGGAGTGCAGTAGCGTGATCTTGGCTCACTGCAAGCTCCGCCTCTCGGGTTCAAGCAATCCTCCTGCCTCAGCCTCTCGAGTAGCTGGGATTACAGGCACTTGCCACCACGCCTGGCTAATGTTTGTATTTTTAGTAGAGACAGGGTTTCACCATGTTGACCAGGCTGGTTTCAAACTCCTGACCTCAAATGATCTACTCACCTTGACCTCCAAAGTGCTGGGATTACAGGCGTGAGCCACCATGCACGACCCCGTTTTTAATTTATTAAATCTGTTTGCAAACCTGGTAAGTCAGCCTGCTAAATATCCCTAAAAGTCCCCAAATCTATCTTGTTCCCATTCAGTGACATAACTTGAAATTATGGGTTACAGTTGGAGAATTCTGTTCTCATACTATACCACCAGCTTTATAACCATGCTGTTGTCATTAGACGCCAAATACACATCTCCATCCCCTTCAGTCCTGACCTTTCCCTAAGCAGTCCCAATCTCAGATTCCCAGCAGCCTCTAAGACTTCTGCCCTCAATTCCTTTATCACCTAAATGGTGTAACATTCAGCTTGTTAGATCAAATCGACTGAAGTTTCCTGCCCTCAATACCCTCTGCCTCGCACACACACAAATGCATTTTCTGCTTAGACTTGCATCCCTTCTCAACTTCCCTATTCTGTTAACAGCACCACTACCATTTCATTCTCTGAGTCTTCCAGGCTAAAAACTTTAAGGGTTAGGCAGGGCACAGTGGCTCACGCCTGTGATCCCAGCACTTTCAGAGACTGGGGTAGGAGCACTGCTTGAGGCCAAGAGTTTGAGACCAGCCTGAGCAAGAAAAGTGAGATCCCTTCTCTACAAAAAAACCCAAGTGTGGTGGTGTGGGCCTGTAGTCCCAGCTACACAGGAGGCTGAGGTGGGAGGATCACTTGAACCCAGAAGTTTGAGACTGCTGTGAACTATGATTATGCCACTGCTCTCCAGCCTGGGCCCCGCCTCTAAAAAAAGAAAAAAGAACAAAAACACTTTAAGGGTTGATTTTGACTCCTTCCTTTTTACCACATGTCCAACCAATCACCACAAGGATTCTTCCTTCGAATGATGTCTTCTCTTACCCCTTTCTATCCCTTATGATGGCCTGAGACTTTCTGCTTAGATTATTGCAATAACAGTATTGGTCTCCTTCTCCAGTCTCTTTTCCTACTCCGAAAACCAGTCACATTAATTTTATGAAAATGCTGTTCCCTTCATAAATTTTTCACTGTTTTTTTTTGTTTTGTTTTGTTTTTTTACCTGGTGACAGGGTCTCTCTCACTCTGTTGCCCAAGCTGGAATGCAGTGGCACAATCATCACAGCTCATTGCAGCCTTGACCTCCCAGGGTCAAGCAATCTTCCTGCCTCAGCCTCTCAAGTACCTAGAACCACAGGTGCATGCCACCTTACCCAGCTAATTTTTAAAATTTTTTGTTGAAATGGGGTCTCTCTCTATGTTGCCCAGACTGGTCTCGAACTCCTGGGCTCAAGCAAGCCTCATGCCTTGGCCTCCCAAAGTGCTGGGAGGCATATATATACATATATACATATATACACACACATATATGTATATATATGTATGTATAAAGGCTTCATACTGTATATGGACTTAATCCCAAACTCCTTCAGACTGAAATTCAAGACATTTTATTAACTAGTTCCACCCTCCCTATATAACACATCACTTACCCACCCTCGAATGCCTTAATCAAGCCAATTTCTTTGTCCTCCTTTATCCAGGCAACAGTTCATTATTATACTGTATCTTTCCTAATGTTATTTTTCCTATTTAGAGTACTTATTCCACTCCCATTCTATTCAAGAGCCACCATTTCTAATAAAATCTTCCATTATAAACATATACAGTCTCACGCCTGTAATCCTAACACTTTGGGAGGCCAAGGTGGGTGGATTGCCTGAGTTCAGCAGCTCGAGACCAACCTGGACAACACGGCGAAACCCCATTTCTACTAAAATACAAAAAATTAGCCAGGCATGGCAGTATGTGCCTGTAATCCCAGCTACTCGGGAAGCTGAGGCAGGAGAATCACTTGAACCCAGGAGGCAGAGGTTGCAATGAGCCAAGATAGCACCATTGCACTCCAGCCTGGGCAACAGCAAGACTCTGTCTCTAAATAAAAATAAATAAATAAATAAATAAATAAATAAATAAATAAATAAACATTAGTTCAATTTGAGATACCTGAGGAAACAAGACAGAGACTGGAAATTGACTATATGATCTGAGGCTAGGAAGAGATATCAGGAAGTCATTAGGCCGGGCAAGGTGGCTCACACCTGTAATCCCAGTACCTTGGGAGGCAAAAGCAGGTGGATCACCTGAGGTCAGGAATTCAAGACCAGTCTGGCCAGCATGGTGAAACCCAGTCTCTACTAAAAATACAAAAATTAACTGGACGTGGTGGTGGCGCCTGTAATCCCAGCTACTCCGGAGGCTGAGGCAGAAGAGTCGCTTGAACCTGGGAGGCAGAGTTGCAGTGAGCCGAGATCATGCTATTGCACTCCAGCCTGGGTGACAAGAGTGAAACTCCATCTCAAAAAAAAAAAAAAAGGAAGTCATCAGCACCAGGCACAGTGGCTCCTACCTGTAATCCCAGCTACTGGGTGGGGAGGCTGAGGTAGGAGGATCACGTGAGGCCAGGAGTTTGAGACCAGCCTAGGCAATATAGCAAGACCCTGTCTCTAAAAAAAAAATTAAAAGTAAATAAATAAATAAAAGAAGTCATCGGCATATAGGAAGGATTTGAAGCCTTGGGAATGAATGCACTTGCCATCCACTAAAAATGTATGAGACCACATAGAATAAAATGAGGAAAAGGTCTAGAACTGAAGCTTGAGGAATTCCAACATTTGAAGATTAGGGAAAGGAGGACGATCCAGCAGAGACTGACTGGAAACAAAAATGTAGGAGAGAAACCCAGAAAATGTAGAGTTTTTGAGGCTAAGGGAAGAAAGTGTCTTGAAGGAGATAATAGTCAACTGTGACAAAGCCTGTCACAGGTCAACAAGAACTACAATGTGTCCAGTGGATTTAACAACTAAGATAGACCAGGCATGGTGGCTCACGCCTGTAATCTCAGCACTTTGGGAGGCTGAGGCAAATTGGTCACTTGAGGCCAGGAGTTCGAGACCAGCCTGGTCAACACAGGGTAACCCTGTCTCTACTAAAAATACAAAAATTAGCTGGGCATGGTGGTGGGCACCTGTAATCCCCGCTACTTGAGAGGCTGAGGCAGGAGAATCATTTGAACCCAGGAGGCAGAGGCTGCAGTGAGCCCATATCACGACACTGCACTTGAGCGAGACTCCATCTCAAAAACAAACAAACAAACAAAAAACAAACATGGAGGCAATTTAGTTTAAAGGAGTGATAGGAGCAGAATCCAGTTTGAAATGGATTTAGGGATGAATAGGAGGTGAAGATGTAAAAAAAAAAAGTGTTCGACAATTCTTGTTTCCCTCAGAAGTTATGATACATGGAGTCATGAAATAGATCCTCTCTACTGGGATCTATTGCATGGTCCCTCTCCAAACACACACACGTTCATGTCATTCTCAAACCTATAGGAATGTACGTGTCTCAATTATTCCAATAAATTGGAAGATTCTAGAGAAAAGAGACCATGCTATTACCTCTGAACTCTTTACCACCTAGGATGGTCTTGGGTTGGCAGTAAATGCTTGCTGATTATAAATGGTAAAATACTTAATTAAATATCTTCTTTTTTAAGACAGAGTCTCATTCTGTCACTCAGGCTGGAGTGCAGTGGTATGATCTCAGTTCACTGCAACCTCCGCCTCCCAAGTTCAAGTGATTCTTATGTCTTAGCCTCCACAACAGCTGGGATTACAGGCACGAGCCACCACACCTGGCTGGTGTTTTGTTTTGTTTTAGTAGAGGTGGGGTTTCACCATGTTGGCCAGGCTGGTCTCGAACTCCTGACCTCAAATAATCCCCTGCCTCAGCCTCCTAAAGTGCTGGGATTACAGGCGTGAGCCACCGCACCCGAGCTAATTTTTATATTTTTGATAGAGACAGGGTTTCACCATGTTTTCCAGGCTGGTCTCAAACTCCTAAACCTCAGGTGGTCCACCCACCTTGGCCTCCCAAAGTGCTGGGATTACAGGAGTAAACCACCGCTCTGGCTAATATCTTTACATTACTAAGCATGATAATAGGTAATGAAAATCTGCAAAGGCTGGGCACCGTGGCTCACACCTATAATCCCAGCACTTTAGGAGGCTGAGGCAGGTGGATAACCTGAAGTCAGGAATTCAAGACCAGACTGGCCAACATGGCGAAACCCCATCTCTACGAAAAACACAAAAATTAGCCGGGCATGGTGGCCAGCACCTGTAATCCCAGCTACTCAGGAGGTTGAGGCAGGAGAATCACTTGAATTTGGGAAGCGGAGGTTGCAGTGAGCCGAGATCGTGCCACTGCACTCCAGCCTGGGCGACAGAATGAGACTCCATCTCAAAAAAAAGAAAGAAAGAAAGAGAGAGAGAAAGAAAGAAGGAAGGAAGGAAGGAAGGAAGGAAGGAAGGAAGGAAGGAAGGAAGGAAGGAAGGAAGGAAGGAAGGAAGGAAGGAAACTGCACAGAGAGCTATTCATTTAACTGAACAAACGTGGTGTATAACATCTACTGTAGTTAGGCACTTTGGCAGGAACTAGGACTTACATTTTAATGGAGGAGAAATGTAGACATGTAAATAAATGATTAAAATTCTATAAATACTATGAAAGAAGAATGTTTTATGCTAATCTTACTGTGTACAAGAATGAATCCATTAGCAGAATATTTGTACATGTATATTGATGTCAAGTTTTTTAAAATGGCAATAAAAATAAGAGGTGAACTAGTAAAGAAAAATAGTTTTGCTTTCCACAGTTTGTGTGCTATTAAATCAGATAATAAGGAACAAAAATTATAGATTAGTTATATCCCCTGATCTTTTGTTTATATAGTTGAGATTATCAGTGCTCAAATAGTCTATTTCTGACCTAGGTCTTGTTATATATGCCCAAGCAGAAGGAATAACCCTCATTTACATAAGGAACAGAATGGCTCTGAGATAGAATTACAAAGAATCAACCACGTGAACACTCCAGTCTTTTATTTAATCTTGGGAAATTGCATAAAGAAATGAGACTATTGGGTAAATAACATATTTCTCAATTAATCTTTTTATATTGTAAAGAAAATAATATTCAAAGCTCTGCTTCTCATTCCAAAAAGACTTGTACATGTTGCTATGGTCCAATAGTGTCTGATATATTTTATGATTAAAATTGTGAAAGTATTTTGAATGAGCTACTTATTAATCCTTAGGCTTCCTTATGCCATTTAATTCTTATTTTTGTTAAATATATTTCTGGGTTCTGAAAGAAGCATTCAAATACCTAATCCTCCTGTCTCTTCTGAAATATGCTTTCTTTGGTTTTTTTTTTTTTTTTTTGCTAAAGAGGTGGAAATAAGATGATGTTGAATATTATTTTTTCCTAGGAAATATGTAACAAGTAGATAAAATGATTTTTGCATTTTGGATATTATTTTTTTTCCAGAAAATATTACTGAAGCAAAATTGAACAAGTAAAGCAGAACTGTGGATGGCAGGCTAGAAAAATTCGTGGTCGCCATTGTCACACCACAACCTGCAGCAGCTGTATTCTCAAGTCCCTCCCTCCCACGCCCTGCTCAGCCTGCCAGCCTGGCAGGAATGAATGGGCTCCGCAGAGTGCTGTGTGAGTAGTTGCTGCCCACCCTGAAAATCTGCCGCTGAAAACCAAAAGGAAAAATTATTTGTAAAAAATAAATTTCCAACTTTAGTGGCCAAACTTACTTACCTCTGAAATTTCATCACCAACATCCAGTGGTACGAAATCCAGTGACTCACTCTGCATAGCCCATCGTTGCTGAGAATGGAGCCTTTCTAAATAGCAAGACAATGTTACTCCAATTTATTTCCTAGGGGTGAAAGCAAAGCCTTTTTGTCCCAAGGGGCAACTGAGCAACCACCAGAGTCTCTAGTTGAATAGCAAGGGTGTGAGGCTGGCTAAAATTCCCACAGTCAGAAGCCCACTCGCAGGAGGATATTTACCAAATTGACATAAGAACTGCATAAAAAGGAAATGCAGTTATTGAGCTGATGTTTCACAGTTGTCTGTAGATGGAGGCAACATTGCAAAATAGTCTTCTTTTTACATTATATTATTCTCTTCTTCTTTTTAATTTGGTGTCTTGGTTATTACTATTATTTTGCTTGTTACTTTCCAGACAAAAGTCCAGTGCAGATATGTAACTGCACACATGTAGTACTAACTTCTGAGCTCAATTATTTCTCCTTGTATTTTCCCAATTTTATATCAGGAAAGATGATTCATTCCAAAGGACAATGCACCACACAAAATGTGTTACATAGACTTCTCATAAAGGAATACCTCTAGTAAACTATTATAACTACTCTACGTGCACTTGCTGTTGATTATTGCCATGTTAGAACTATTTGTTCGCTTCTTTATTTAGTATGGTTATTATTTCCATCTTCCAGTTTTATTTAGCTATTCGAGTGTGCATGTGCCTGCAAAAGAAGCTCTGAAAATAAGTTAGTTGAACCTGAGAAACCATTTTGAATGACTGTATGACTAAATCTTTTTTTTAAATTAAAAAAAATCACAATTACCCAGACCGTTTTGAGCATTACGCCCATTTTCTCTCCCACTTTATTTTTAAAGCAATTAGAGATATTGAACCCTAACAAAATGTAGTCGAGTTTAATATACTGCGAGGGAGGGGCTGGCAGTAATTTTCCTTTAAATATTTAATCTGAACATAAATCTGTTATTAAGGGTAGGGGGAAAAAACCTCACATAGATAATTTTAACTGTATTTTGAGGTTTAAGCAACATAAAGTCTTCCAACCCCAGTCCCCTTTCTTCTTCCGCCCCTCCCCGACCCCACCCCATAATGGATGCTCGGCAGAATGCTTCTGCACGGTCTCTTTGTCTAAAGGATGCAAACAGTCTACGGATGCTAGAGAAAAAGGGGTGGGGGAGAGATTACCTCATCCCACGTCGTTTGCACCAATCACCAGTCTCCTGTCCTGGCTTCTCTGGGCAGATTGGGGGTCTGGACCAACAGGAACAGGCCCCGGCCCATCCCCATGGTGACCGAGTTGTATATATGGAGCCGCATCCGCCCATGTGCCGCAGGTTCTCTTACATCGACCGCCTAAGAGTCGCGCTGTAAGAAGCAACAACCTTCTCCTCCTTGTCTCCGCCATCTGCTCTGCAGTCGCGAAGCAGCAACCATGGTGAGAATCGGCTTTGGCTCTTTGTGGCCGTTGGGTGGAGTCAGCGCCCCCAGGCTCTGCTTGGAAAATCTTTAAGCTCTTTTCTTTCGTAAGCTCTCTGGGCGAGGGTGGTGGTGTGTTTTGTGAGGTTTAGCTTTACCCCAAATCCTCCAGCTCCGCCGCCGCCGCAGTGCGGGTGCAGGAACCCGGCCAGGACTGCGCCCAGGGCGCTGCAGAGCGCTGGGGAGGAACAAAGGCGGCGCCTGGGCGCCTGTGTTGTCCTACAGCCTTTCGGGGTCGCGGGCAGCCCGTCTGCCGCGACCGAGGGGTCTCGGGCGTCCCGGCTGGGTCCAGTGTCTGTGCGCACGGTTTCGCAGACGCCGAGGGGCCCCTTTCTGTCTCGCCTCGTTCTCTGGGGACCGGGAGAGGAGGAGGCACCCAAAAAGAGCGGGGGCGTTGGGCGAGCTGGGGGATGTGGGAGGGGGAACGGGAACAAAGCGCAGCCTGGGGTTAGCGTGGGAAGACCCCTCGCGGTCGTTGGCGTTTTGGAAAGATAACCACACATTCCCGGGGAAACATGGTGAGTTTCTACTGGAGCCCCGGGCAGCGGGTGTCAGGGCGGCGCAGGGGCGGGGTTGTTTGTTTCTGGCTTCTATGGCGTTGGAGCCACTGGGCGGGGTTCGCCCTCACTAAACCTCCTCTGTCAGGAGCTGACTTAAAAAAAACTTTTCATCATTGCGGAACTGTAGGCTCCAAAAGGGTTTTCTTCGCTATTATAATTAAGATGACCTTTTTTTTTCTCTTGAGCAAAATCACAATTCACTTGACAAACTCTTTAATGTCTGGTCTGGGGACGCCCTGCCCTGACCGACTGAAGTGTGTGTGTGTGTGTGTGTGTGTGTGTGTGTGTGCGTGCGTGCTGCTCGTTCAGCGAGGGAGAAAGCCTACTTTGTGAGCCCCAGGGTACCCTGATGGTCGTGTGTGTGTGTGTGTGTGTGTGTGTGTGTGCGCGCGCGCTGCTCGTTCAGCGAGGGAGAAAGCCCACTTTGTGAGCCCCAGGGTACCCTGATGGTCAGGACCAGGGAAACGCCCTTCCCCGCCGCCCCCCTCCGCCCCGCCCCCACCACATCAGCGAATAGACAATGAAAGTGGTAGCCCTAAAGACCACAGAGAAGAAAACCTCTATTGGATGCAAAGAATATGAATATTATGTGGTGGGTAGAGAATCTCAGGATTAAAATACTATTTTGTTGTTTTAAATAAATATTTCACTATCGTTCCACTGGGCTTTTATTCTTTGTTTGCTACCTTTTCATGTGATGCTTGTTTCTAACTTAGGAAGGTGTGTGTGTGTGTGTGTGTGTGTGTGTGTGTGTGTGTGTGTGTGTGAAGATACGGATAATTTTTCAGCTTTTACAGTGGAGAAGATCTGGAAAAACCTTTTTCTTTAAAAAAAGGAATGAAATTGCTACAGACAAAGAAGAATTATACTCCCCATCCCGTTGTCTTTTGTTCTAGTGCATCTTCATTAATTCATTTCAATTCAGGCACATGGTCCCGGGCGGGGTCAGAGGAGGAAAACTGGCAAAACAGCACAATGAGATCATGTAGGCAGTTGCTGGAAATAGAGCTTGCTCTGTTAAATAATGTAGCAGACAGTACAGGCTAGCACCAGGCACAGCAAATACAGCAATGCAGCAATGCAGAAGGCAGAAGCAGACCTTGTCTAAACCCCTTGTATTGATGGATTCTGCAGACAGACTGCAGAAGGGTGTGGCTTCTTGCCTCAGCTGCAGTACAGATGTCCATGTTATAATATCAAGTCAGTCCTATTCAGAAGAAACTTTCTTCTTTATTTAAAAGGGAAGAAAGCAGTAAAATTAATCCCAATTATGTCATAATTGAATTTACTTCATTTTACAAAATTTGTGCTTTGAATACTGAATACTTTTTAAATATGAAAAGTCTTCTATTCAAGCATGGTAGTAGGCACAATGGGCTGGTACCATGTGCTGAACAGGGCCAAGGCGACATCATTATTCAGACCACACCCATATGCAGCATTTGCAGCAGGTCATTTTCCTTAATCTTTGTATCGTGCTAGGGATGTGACCTCAAATAATTTTGAAAAATATCTGTATATTATTAGAAATATTTTTAAAAGTTTACTAAGAGTTTGAAATGCTAATACGCCTTAATTTTACAATTGTTTCACTTTTCCTTCCCACAGCGTGAGTGCATCTCCATCCATGTTGGCCAGGCTGGTGTCCAGATTGGCAATGCCTGCTGGGAGCTCTACTGCCTGGAACACGGCATCCAGCCCGATGGTCAGATGCCAAGTGACAAGACCATTGGGGGAGGAGATGATTCCTTCAACACCTTCTTCAGTGAGACGGGCGCTGGCAAGCATGTGCCCCGGGCCGTGTTTGTAGACTTGGAACCCACGGTCATTGGTGAGTTGACCTCAGTAACCCAAGTGAGATCCCAGGATGCTGGGACAGGAGGTCTGTCCTGGGGGGCTCCGCTAGTCACCCACTCACCCACTCCCTCCATCCTTCTCTCCCTCCTTCTCCAGATGAAGTTCGCACTGGCACCTACCGCCAGCTCTTCCACCCTGAGCAGCTCATCACAGGCAAGGAAGATGCTGCCAATAACTATGCCCGAGGGCACTACACCATTGGCAAGGAGATCATTGACCTTGTGTTGGACCGAATTCGTAAGCTGGTATGTTTCTTTTCAAGAATAAAGTAAATTAATGAGCCTAAAGAACACATTTGAAATACTGCTTTTTTTTTTTTTCAAACAGAATTGAACTGTTATTTTAATAAAGAGTGGAATGAGTCGTTCTTGTGGGGTTTTTATCAGTTAAAATGAACTATTTGGTATCATTTTGTAAATGTTAATGAGAATTTTTTAAAAAGCATTTGTCAAAATAAGATCTAAATCCTGGGAGATGTATGAAAAGTGAAAATATATTTCCTATGATTGTACTACAAAGAACAAAAACTTAACCTTTCCTCTGTTTCTCTCTTTTGTAATAGGCTGACCAGTGCACCGGTCTTCAGGGCTTCTTGGTTTTCCACAGCTTTGGTGGGGGAACTGGTTCTGGGTTCACCTCCCTGCTCATGGAACGTCTCTCAGTTGATTATGGCAAGAAGTCCAAGCTGGAGTTCTCCATTTACCCAGCGCCCCAGGTTTCCACAGCTGTAGTTGAGCCCTACAACTCCATCCTCACCACCCACACCACCCTGGAGCACTCTGATTGTGCCTTCATGGTAGACAATGAGGCCATCTATGACATCTGTCGTAGAAACCTTGATATTGAGCGTCCAACCTATACTAACCTGAATAGGTTAATAGGTCAAATTGTGTCCTCCATCACTGCTTCCCTGAGATTTGATGGAGCCCTGAATGTTGACCTGACAGAATTCCAGACCAACCTGGTGCCCTACCCCCGCATCCACTTCCCTCTGGCCACATACGCCCCTGTCATCTCTGCTGAGAAAGCCTACCATGAACAGCTTTCTGTAGCAGAGATCACCAATGCTTGCTTTGAGCCAGCCAACCAGATGGTGAAATGTGACCCTCGCCATGGTAAATACATGGCTTGCTGCCTGTTGTACCGTGGTGATGTGGTTCCCAAAGATGTCAATGCTGCCATTGCCACCATCAAGACCAAGCGTACCATCCAGTTTGTGGATTGGTGCCCCACTGGCTTCAAGGTTGGCATCAACTACCAGCCTCCCACTGTGGTGCCTGGTGGAGACCTGGCCAAGGTTCAGAGAGCTGTGTGCATGCTGAGCAACACCACAGCCATTGCTGAGGCCTGGGCTCGCCTGGACCACAAGTTTGACCTGATGTATGCCAAGCGTGCCTTTGTTCACTGGTATGTGGGTGAGGGGATGGAGGAAGGCGAGTTTTCAGAGGCCCGTGAAGACATGGCTGCCCTTGAGAAGGATTATGAGGAGGTTGGTGTGGATTCTGTTGAAGGAGAGGGTGAGGAAGAAGGAGAGGAATACTAAAGTTAAAATGTCACAAAGGTGCTGCTTTTACAGGGAAGCTTATTCTGTTTTAAACGTTGAAAAGTTGTGGTCTGCTCAGTTAATTTGTATGTAGCAGTGTATGCTCTTATATACAATTACTGACCTATGCTCTAAAACATGAATGCTTTGTTACAGACCCAAGCTGTCCATTTCTGTGATGGGTTTTGAATAAAGTATTCCCTGTCTTAAATGAATTCAGTCCTGTGTTTTCTATCTGGGTGTCTGAAATTTTATTTAGTGCATTGAGAATAAAGAATAAGTGTTGCCTGTGGTTTATACATATCCTATGACGTGACGTTTGTGTTTTAAAGTATCTTAGGAATTTAAAACTTTTATTTGTGAAACATAAAATGTATATCTAAAGATTACCATCACAGAGCATCACGTACTTTTTTTCTTTTTTTTTTTTTTGTGAGATGGAGTCTTGCTCTGTTGCCCAGGCTGGAGTGCAGTGGTGTGATCTGGGCTCACTGCAACCTCCATCTCCTGGGTTCAAGAGCTTCTCCTGCCTCAGCCTCCCAAGTAGCTGGGATTATAGGCATCCACCACCAATCTAATTTTTGTATTTTTAGTGGAGACTGGGTTTCACCATGATGGTCAGGCTGGTCTCAAACTCCTGACTTCCAGTGATCCGCTCGCCTCGGCCTCCCAAAGTGCTGGGATTACAGGTGTGAACCACTGTTCCCGGCTCATACTATTCTTAAGTTTTTACCTCATTATTATAATAAAGTTATTTAAACTGCCAGTACTTTTTAGAGTTGAAAGTTGGTAACACATAACCAAAATCTGGTTGGCTGCTGGATCTTATGTAACTAACATAAAATGGTGAATATTCCAAATGCATCACCTTTTCTTGTGCCCTCTGCTCCTTGGTATGTGTCTACCGCCATTATGCCTCCTCTGCCCAGGGTTTCCAAAACAAATCTACTCTCCAAGCAAGCAGCCCTATGCTAGACTTAGTTCTTTACCTTCTTTCCAAACCTATATTAGGCTGAATGTCTTGTTGGAAAAGCCTGATACTTTTATTCACTCTAATGTGTTAATTAAATATCTGAAAGTTAATTCTCCAAGTTAATATGGGCCAATAACGTCAAATAATAAAACACTAATAGTGCAATTGCATGCATCAGCGCCAACACATAAAATGTTTTGAACTTAGGATTTGTCCAACAATAGAGCTCTGCTCTAGTCCGACTGACCAAAAGTCTATCTGTTCCCAAGGACAGTAAATTGTTTTCCTACTCTCACATTTTCTGGTTCTGGGATATGTATTAGTTCATTTTCACGTTGCTATGAAGAAATACCTGAGACTGGACAGGGCACCATGGCTCATGCCTGTAATCCCAGCACTTTGGGAGGCCAGGCGGGCGGATCATGAGGTCAGGAGATCGGGACCATCCTGGCTAACACTGTGAAACCCTGTCTCTACTAAAAATACAAATTAGCAGAGCATGGTGGTGGGCGCCTGTAGTCCCAGCTACTCAGGAGGCTGAGGCAGGAGAATGGCGTGAACCTGGGAGGCGGAGCTTGCAGTGAGCCGAGATCGCACCACTGCACTCCAGCCTGGGTGACAGAGCAAGACTCTGCCTCAAAAAAAAAAAAAAAAAAAAGAAAGAAAAAAGAAAAAGGAAATATATGCACCAGGCAAGGTGGCTCACACCTATAATCCCAGCACTTTGGGAGGCTGAAGCAGACAGATCCCCTGTGCTCAGTAGTTCAAGACCAGCCTGGGCAACATAGGGAGACCCCGTCTCAATTCAAAGAAAAAATTTAAAAAAAGAAAACACAAAATATGGAGTATGGTGGCATGTCGCTGTGGTCTTAGCTACTCACAGAGCTGAGGCAGGAGGATCAAGAGTTCAAGCCCAGCCTGGGCAAAATATTGAAACTTTGTCTTCCCCTCCAAAGAAAAACAGTATGGTAGTTCCTCAAAAAATAAAACATAGAATGACCATATGATCCAGCAATTCCACTTCTACATATATATCCCAAAGAACTGAAAGCAGAGACTCAAATAAATATTTGTACACCCATGTTCATAGTAGCATTATTCACAGTAGCCAAAATGTAGAAACAGCCCTATCAATGGACAAATGAATAAACCAAATATGGTGTATATTTACAATGGAATATTGTTCAGCTTTTAAAAAGAATTAAATCCTGACACATATACAACATAAATGAACCTTGAAAACATTATGCTAAATGAAATGTCAGAAACAAAAGGATAAATATTGTATGATTCCACTTATATGACATACCTAGATGAGTCGAATTCATAGACAAAAAGCAGAATAGTGATTACCAGAGGCAAGGAGGAAGGAGGTAATAAAGAGTTATGGTTTGTTGTTATTGTTGTTTAAGATGGAGTCCTGCACTGTCACCCAGGCTGAAGTGCAGTGGCATGAGCTCGGCTTACTGCAAACTTCATCTCCTGGGTTCAAGCAATTCTCCTGCCTCAGCCTCCAGAGTAGCTGGGATTACAGGCGCCTGCCACCACGCCTAGCTAATTTTTGTATCTTTACTAGAGAGAGGTTTTGCTATGTTGCCCAGGCTGGTCTCAAACTCCTGACCTCAGGCGATCTGCCCACCTTGGCCTCCCAAAGTGCTGAGATTACAGGCATGAGCCACCAAGCCCAGCAGATAATAATTGTTTAATGGTTACAGAGTTTTAATTTGGGATAATGAAAAAGTTCTGGAGATAGCTAATAGTGACGCTTGCACAACAATCCAAATGTACTTTGTGCTGCTACTGAATTATACACTTGAAAATTGTTAAAATGGGCCGGGCGCGGTGGCTCACGCCTGTAATCCCAGCACTCTGGGAGGCCGAGGCAGGCGGATCATGAGGTCAGGAGATCGAGATCATCCTGGCTAACATGGTGAAACCCCTTCTCTACTAAAAATACAAAAAAATTAGCTGGGCGTGGTGGCGGGCGCCTGTAGTCCCAGCTACTGGGGAGGCCGAGGCAGGAGAATGGCGTGAACCCGGGAGGCAGAGCTTGTAGTGAGCCGAGATCATGCCACTACACTCCAGCCTGGGTGACAGAGGGAGACTCTGTCTCAATTAAAAAAAAAAAATTGCTAAAATGCTGCCAGGTGTGATGGTGCCAGACTGTATTATCAGCTACTCCAGCAGGATGATTGCTTGAGTCCCACTTAAGACCAGGATTTTGAGGCTGTAATGTGCTTTAATTGTGCCTGTGAATAGCTACTGCACTCCAGACTGGGCAACATAGTGAGACACTGACGACTGATTCTAAAAAATATTGTTAAGCCAGGCGTGGTGGCTCATGCCTGTAATCCCAGCACTTTGGGAGGCCAAGGTGGAGGGATCACAAGGTCAGGAGTTTGAGACCAGCCTGGCCAATATGGTGAAACCCTGTCTCTACTAAAATAAATAAATAAATAAATAAATAAGCCAGGTGTGGTGGCGAGTGCCTGAAGTCTCAGGACTTGGGAGGCTGAGGCAGGAGAATCACTTGAACTCCGGAGGCGGAGGCTGCAATGAGCCAAGATCGGGCCACTGCACTCCAGCCTGGGTGACAGAGCAAGACTCCGTCTTTTAAAAAAAAAAAAAATGGGTCGGGCGCGGTGGCTCAAGCCTGTAATCCCAGCACTTTGGGAGGCCGAGACAGGCGGATCACGAGGTCAGGAGATCGAGACCATCCTGGCTAACACGGTGAAACCCCGTCTCTACTAAAAAATACAAAAAAAAACTAGCTGGGCGAGGTGGCGGGCGCCTGTGGTCCCAGCTACTCGGGAGGCTGAGGCAGGAGAATGGCGTGAACCCGGGAGGCGGAGCTTGCAGTGAGCCAAGATCCGGCCACTGCACTCCAGCCCCGGCGACAGAGCAAGACTCCGTCTCAAAAAAAAAAAAAAAAAAAAAAAAAAAAAAGTTATAATGGGAACTGTTATTTTTTATATATATATATATATATTTTTTTTTTTTTTTTGAGACAGGGTCTCACTCTGTCACCCAGGTTGGAGTACGGTGGCATGATCTCAGCTCACTGCAACCTCAGGCTCAAGTGATCCACCTCAGCCTCCCAAGTAGCTGGGACCACGCCACCATGCCCAGCTAATGTTTTTGTATATTTTGTAGAGGCAGGGTCTCACTATGTTGCCCAGGCTCGTCTCCAACTCCTGGACTCAAGCGATCCTCCTGCCTCAACCTCCAAAATGCTAGGATGACAGGTGTGAGCCACCACGCCCGGCCTATTATATACATATCTTACCACAATTGTAGAAACAAACAATGGAAGCATAAATCAAGTACTAAGAAAAATGATTGCCAATGGGGAGAGAACATGATCTAACTGCACTTCTTCTGATGCATTTGTGGTATCATTTAACTATAGAAACGTAACCGTGTTACACAAGACAGAATTAAGTTAAGGTGGAAAAAAATCCTTAAAAATGGAAAACAAAATGAAACAAATATTTAACCAAATATCAGGTTGGTGTCTTAACTACAGAAAGGGGAATTCTCGCTTTCTTTTTTTTTTTTTTTTTGAGACAGGGTCTTACTCTGTTGTCCAGGCTGCAGTGGCATGATCTGGCTCACTGCAACTTCTGCCTCCCAGGTTCAAGCAATCCTCCTGCCTCAGCTTCCAGAGTAGCCGGGACCACAGATCTATGAGCCACCATGCCTGGCTAATTTTTGTATTTTTGTAGAGACAGAGTTTTGCCATGTTGCCCAGGCTGGTCTCCATCTCCTGAGCTCAAGTGATCCTCCCACCTCAGTCTCCCAAAATGTTGGATTACAGGCGTGAGCAAGTGCACCAGCCACCCTAACAATTCTTGAAGTGTGCAGTTCAGTATTGCTAAATATATTCACTTGTTGTGCAACCAATCTCCAGAATTCTTTCATCTTACAAAACTTAAACTCTATACCTGTCAAACAAGTTATCATTCTCCCTCTCCACAGCCCCTGGCAAACACCATTCTACTTTGTCTCTATGAATTTCACTATTCTAGGTACCTTACATAAGTAGAATCATACAGTATTTGTACTTTTTGTGACTGGCTTATTTCACTTAGCACAATGTCCTCGAAGTTCATCCATGTTGTAGTATGTGTCAGAACTTACTTCCTTTTTAAAGCTGAATAATATTATATTGTGTGTATACACAAGTTTTTTGTTTTTTTTTTTTTTTTTTTTTTTTTTTTTTTTTTTTTTTACTCATTCATTCATCCATGGACACTTGAATTGCTTCCACCTTTTGACTTTTGTGAATAATGCTGCTATGAATATGGGTATACAATGATCTCTTCCAGATCCTGTTTTCAGTTCTTTTGCGTATGTACACAGAAGTAGAATTGCTAGATTTTATTTTCTGAGTGTGTGTGTGGTTTTCTTAAGAAATGAAGTCTCGCCGGGCGCGGTGGCTCAAGCCTATAATCCCAGCACTTTGGGAGGCCGAGACGGGCGGATCACGAGGTCAGGAGATCGAGACCATCCTGGCTGACACGGTGAAACCCCGTCTCTACTAAAAAATACAAAAAAAACTTAGCCGGGCGCGGTGGCGGGCGCCTGTAGTCCCAGCTACTCGGGAGGCTGAGGCAGGAGAATGGCGTAAACCCGGGAGGCGGAGCTTGCAGTGAGCTGAGATCTGGCCACTGCACTCCAGCCTGGGCGACAGAGCAAGACTCCATCTCAAAAAAAAAAAAAAAAAAAAAGAAATGAAGTCTCACTCTGTTACCCAGGCTGGAGTGCAGTGGTGAGATCATAGCTGACTGTAACCTCTAACTGCAGGGCTCAAGTGATCCTCCTGCCTCAGCCTCCCGAGTAGTTTGGACTCCAAGCATGCCACCACACTAGGCTAAGTTTTGCATTTTTTGTAGAGACAGGGTCTTGCTATGTTCCCCAGGTTTATTATTTATTTATTTATTTTTTAATAGAAGCCATTCTAATATGAAGTGGTTGTAGTTTTAATTTGCATTTCCCTAATGATTAGTAATGTTGACCATCTTTTTGTTTGCTTATTAGCCATTTGTATATCTTCTTTGGAGAAATGCCTTTTCAAGTTCTCTGTCCATTTTTAAATTGGATTGTTAATATTAAAACACTTTTTTTTTTTTTTTTTTTTTTTGAGACGGAGTTTTGCTATTGTCGCCCAGGCTGGAGTACAATGGCACAATCTCAGCTCACTGCAACCTCTGCCTCCCGGGTTCAAGTGATTCTCCTGCCTCAGCCTACTGAGTAGCTGGGATTACAGGTGCCCACCACCACGCCGGCTAATTTTTGTATTTTTAGTAGAGATGGGGTTTCACCATGTTGGCAAGGCTGGTCTCAAACTCCTGACCTCAGGTGATCCACCCGCCTCGATCTCCCAAAGAAATGGGATTATAGAGGTGAGCTACCATATCCGGCCAAAACACTTTATTTTTATATATTTTTTTGAGACAGAGTCTCATTCTGTTGCTTAGGCTAGAGTGCAGTGGTGCTATTTCAGTTGACTGCAGCCTTCCCAGGCTCAGGTGATCCTCCCATTTCATCCTCCCAAGTAGCTGGGACTACAGGATCATGCCACCACTCCCAGCTAATTTGTTGTTATTGTTGTTATTGTTGTTTCTTGTAGAGACAGGGGGTCACCATGTTTCCCAGGCTGTTCTCGAACTCCTGGGCTCAAGCAATTTGCCTGTCTTAGCCTCCCAAAGTGCTAGGATTACAGGTGTGAGGCACCATGACCGGCCAATGTTAAAACATTTTTATCCCACCATTTAATCCATGAAGATATAAGAATACTGAAATTGGTCAGACACGGTGGCTCACGCCTATAATCCCAGCATTTTGGGAGACGGAGGTGGGTGAATGACCTGAGGTCAGGAGTTCGAGACCAGCCTGGACAATATGGTGAAACTCCATTTCTACTAAAAATACAGAAAAAATTAGTCAGGCATGGTGGTGGGTGCCTGTAATCCCAACTACTCGGGAGACTGAGACAGAAGAATAGCTTGAACCTGGGAGGCAGAAGTTGCAGTGAGCTGAGATCACACTACTGCACTCCAGCCTAGGCAACAAGAGTGAAACTCTGTCTCAAAAAAGAAAAAAGAAATACAAAAATTAGCTGGGCGTAGTGGCGCGTGCCTGTAATCCCAGTTACTCTGGAGGCTGAAGCAGGAGAATCGCTGGAACCTGGGAGGCAGAGGTTGCAGTGAGCCGAGGTTGTACCACTGCAATCCAGCCTGGGCAACAAAGCAAGGTTCCATCTCAAGAAAAGAAAAAAAAAAGGCCGGGCGTGGTGGCTCAAGCCTGTAATCCCAGCACTTTGGGAGGCCGAGACGGGCGGATCACGAGGTCAGGAGATCGAGACCATCCTGGCTAACACGGTGAAACCCCGTCTCTACTAAAAAATACAAAAAACTAGCCGGGCGAGGTGGCGGGCGCCTGTAGTCCCAGCTACTCGGGAGGCTGAGGCAGGAGAATGGCGTAAACCCGGGAGGCGGAGCTTGCAGTGAGCCGAGATCGTGCCACTGCACTCCAGCCTGGGTGACAGAGCCAGACTCCGTCTCAAAAAAAAAAAAAAAAAGAATAGTGGAATAATTAAAATGTAAAAAAATTAACTGCAAAAATTATTTTATCCTAAGACCATTGTAAGTTTTATTTCTCATGTGTACATTATTTCCTTCATATTCAAAAATACAACAACAAATAATGCTGGCTATGGTGCCCATCCTATCCTTTATTATACCTTTAATTGGAATGTAGTTTTTGCCCTTGAGATCCATGTTTTATAAATTTTTTCTGGGCCAGACGTGGGATTACAGGTGTGAGCCTATAATCCCATCACTTTGGGAGGTTGAAGTGGGAGGATCGCTTGAGCCTGGGAGGTTGAGGCTGCAGTGAGCCATGATTGCACTACTGCACTCCAGCCTGGGCAACAGAGCAAGACCCTGTCTCTAAACAAATATATAAATAAATATTTTTTCTCAATATATGGAAAGTATCTCAATACGAGAATATTTACATTATTTCTATATTATTAAAATTTTTAATCAGAACAGATGTTGAATTTCATTGAATGTCTTTTCAGCAATATTTGGAGATTAACACATGACTTTTCCCCTCAACATATTATAATGAGTTATTTTAAAAGATTTCCTAATATTGAATGCTCATTGCATGTCTAATATAAAAAACTTGGGGTTGGGCATGGTGGCTCACGCCTGTAATCCCAGCACTTTGGGAGGTTGAAGTGGGTGGAACGCTTGAGGCTAGAAGTTCAAGACCAGCCTGGGCAATATAGGAAGACCCCAACTCTATTAAAAAAAAAATTAGGCCAGGTGTGGTGGCTCACGCCTGTAATCCCAACACTTCGGGAGGCTGAGGAGGCAAGAGATTGAGACCATCCTGGACAACATGGTGAGACCCCGTCTCTACTAAAAATACAAAAATTAGCTGAGCGAGGTGGTGTGCGCCCGTCGTCCCAGCTATTCAGGAAGCCGAGGCAGGAGAATCGCTTGAATTCAGGAGGTAGAAGTTGCAGTGAACCAAGATCGTGACACTGCACTCCAGCCTGGCGACAGAGCAAGGCTCCATCTCAAAAAAAAAAAAAAAAAAAAATAGGGCAGGTGCTGTGGCTCATGTCTGGAGGCCGAGGCAGGTGGATCACCTGAGGTCAGGAGTTCGAGAACAGCCTGGCCAACATGGTGAAGCCCCCATCTCTACTAAAGATACAAAAATTAGCCAAGCATGGTGGCACACACCTGTAATTCCAGTTACTCAGGAGGCTGAGACAGGAGAATCGCTTGAACCTGGGAGGTGGAGGTTGCAGTGAGCTGAGATCACACCATTGCACTCCAGCCTGGGTGACAGAGCAAGACTCCATCTCAAAAAAAAAAAAAAAAAATTAGCTGGGTGTGGTGGTGTGCACCTGTAGTCCCAGCTACTTGGGAGGCTGAGGCACTAGAATTGCTTGAACCCGGGTGGCCAAGGTTGCAGTGAGCCCAGATCGCGTCATTGCACACCAGCCTGAGTGACAGAGCAAGACACTGTCTCAAAAACAAAAAAACAAAAAAACTTGATCATAGTGATTATCCTTCCAATGTGCTGCCAGATTCTTTTTTTTTTTTTTTTTTTTTTTTTTTTTTTGAGACGGAGTCTCACTCTGTCGCCCGGGCTGGAGTACAGTGGCTGGATCTCAGCTCACTGCAAGCTCCGCCTCCCGGGTTTACGTCATTCTCCTGCCTCAGCCTCCCGAGTAGCTGGGACTATAGGCGCCCGCCACCTCGCCCGGCTAGTTTTTTGTATTTTTTTAGTAGAGACGGGGTTTCACTGTGTTAGCCAGGATGGTCTCGATCTCCTGGCCTCGTGATCCGCCCGTCTCGGCCTCCCAAAGTGCTGGGATTACAGGCTTCAGCCACCGTGCCCGGCCGCCAGATTCTTTTTAAACTTTTTAAAATTATTGACTAATTGGTTGGTTGATTTTGAGACTATCATAAAACAGCACCAGGTTATATTTGATGATACAGTTTCACTCTGAACAGCAGTGTATAGGGCTAAGTTTTATACTAGTATTTTTTTGTTTTTTTTTTGTTTTTTTTTTTTGAGATGGAGTCTCGCTCTGTCACCCGGGCTGGAGTGCAGTGGCCGGATCTCAGCTCACTGCAAGCTCCGCCTCCCGGGTTCACGCCATTCTCCTGCCTCAGCCTCCCGAGTAGCTGGGACTACAGGCGCCCGCCACCTCGCCCAGCTAGCTTTTCGTATTTTTTAGTAGAGACGGGGTTTCACCGTGTTAGCCAGGATGGTCTCGATCTCCTGACCTTGTGATCCGCCCGTCTCAGCCTCCCAAAGTGCTGGGATTACAGGCTTGAGCCATTATACTAGTATTCAATACAGACTGTGGAAGGTACCAGAGTATATCCCATAAAAAAAAGTTATTCCACCAGAAGCCTATATAGTGCACTCCAGGCAAGTAGGCTTTTGATTATCCAACTTAATTCAGAAATAGAATTTCGAGTATCTAAAGCAGCAGTTCATTCTTAATTACTAGAGGTGATGAGAGCAGATATCCTTTACCATTAAGTATGATGTTAGCTGTCAGTTTTCACAGACACTCTTATCAGATGGAGGAAGTTCTCTAGTTTCCTGGTTTGCTGAGAGGTTGGTTGGTTTGTTTTTGGTAAATGGATGTTAGATTTTGTCAAATTATTTTTCTGTGTGCATCTATTAAAATGATTATATGGGTTTTCTCCTTTTTTCTCTTGAATATGAAACCAACCTTGCATTCCTGGGATAAACCACAATTGCTTTATAGTTTAAAACAGGGGTTCTTAACTCAGGGCTCAGAAAAGCACAGGTACTTCATAGATAGCTCTCATGGTTTGGGAACTATCCTAAAGCTGTATGCAAAATTCTGTGTGTATACGTTCACGATAAGTTTTCTCCAAAGATAGCTCCTAACCATTCCTTTCATCCCTGTAGGTATAGGCTTATTCTCCCATAGAGAGATGGAATCTGTTCCCCTTTCCTTAAACCCTAGCTGGCTTGTGATGACTTTGACAAATAGAATGTGCAAAAGTGAAGCTGTGCTAGACCCAGGTCAAGCACTTAAGAAACCTGGCAGTTGTGTTGTTGTTATTGTTTTTTATATATATACACAGAGAGATAGCATCTCACTATGTTAATCAGGCTGGTTTCAAACTCCTGGCCTCAAGTGATCCTCTGCCTTGGCCTCCCAAACTGCTGAGATTACAGGAGTGAGCATCAAGCCCAGCCTGTTTAAAAGAAAGCCACCATTTAAGAAACTTGAGCTAGAGTAACAATGGATGAGAGACTATGTGAAGAGAAAGAGAGAGGACGTGTGAAAAAGAACCACCCCACCCCATCCAACAGCCAGCACAAAGGCCTCACATATGTGAGTGAAATCATCTTGGACACTCCAGACCCAGCTGGACTCCCAGCTCAGCACACCTGCATGAGTGAACCAGATGACATACCACATGGAATCATGAGAAATAATAAATGATGGTTTTAATTCAATCACATTTGGGTGGTTGGTTGTACAGCAATAGAAAACTGAAACAGGGCTTATATGCACATCTAGAGAGAGAATACTGTATACCGTTTTCTTTTTTTTTCTTTTTTTTTCTTTTTTTTTTAGACGGAGTCTTGCTTTGCGCCCAGGCTGGAGTGCAGTGGCTCTACCTTGGCTCACTGCAAGCTCCGCCTCCCAGGTTCACGCCATTCTCCTGCCTCAGCCTCCCCAGTAGCTGGGACTACAGACACCCGCCACCACGCCCCACTATTTTTTTGTATTTTTTAACAGAGATGGGGTTTCACCGTGTTAGCCAGGATTGTCTTGATCTCCTGACCTCATGATCCCCCCACCTTGGCCTCCCAAAGTGCTGGGAATGCAGGCCTGAGCCACTGCGCCCGGCCTACTGTATACTGTTTTCATGAGATTATCCAAAACAATTATAACCACTAACCTAAATAAATGAAATAATAAAAATTATTTAGGAAATCCCTCATAAATGTATTTGTTTCAGTTTTTTTTAACATTTATTTTTATTTTTTTAGAGACAAGGTCTTCTTGCTCTCTTGCCCAGGCTGGGCTGCAGTGGCAAAATCATCGCTCAATGTAACTTCAAATTTGGGACTTAAGCAATGCTCCTACTTCAGCCCACTGAGTAGCTAGGACTACAGGTGCACACACCCACACCTGGCTAATTTAAAAAAAAAAAAAACTTTGTAGAGATAGGGTCTAGCTATATTGCTCAGGCTGGTCTCAAATTCTTGGACTCAAGTGGTCCTCCTGCCTTGGCCTCCCAAAGTGCAGGGATTATAGATGTGAGCCACTGTGCCTGGCTTCAGTGTGTTTTGTATAATTATCAGTACTATATTTAAGATTATATGTAAATTAGCCCGGCACAGTGGCTCACGCCTGTAATCCCAGCACTTTGGCAGGCCAAGTGTGGATCATGGGTGGATCATGAGGTCAGGAGTTCAACACCAGCCTGGTCAAGATAGTGAAACCCTGTTTTTACTGAAAATACAAAAATTAGCTGGGTGTGGTGACACATGCCTGTAGTCCCAGCTACATGGGAGGTTGAGGCAGGAAAATCTCTTGAACTGGGGAGATGGAGGCTGCAGTGAGCCAAGATTGCACCACTGCACTCTAGCCTGGGCAACAGAGCGAGACTCTGCCTCCAGAAAAAAAAAAAAAAAAGAATTATATGTAAACAGGGTGTAGCTTTGAATTTGGCAATTAAATGAAAGATTATATGCTTTATAGAAATATAATGGAAATGGATGCCTAAGATAAAAAATCAGATAATTTATTGGACCATCTTTCCACTGCTCTGAAGCAAGTCGGTAGATTTGAGAAGTAGGCCAAAAGTTTTCACTTAAATATATACATATGAACATCTGAAAATATACATACAAAAATTATATAAAGAAAAGTGAACAAAAGTAGATCCAAAGTTCTATATTTGGTCAAGATATAGTTTCGTACGCGAACCAAGTGGATGGACTCACTTACCATAAATGGTGCAGCCATTGTGGAAGTGACTGTGATTTGCAGCTGAGTTAGAACATAGCTGGTAGAGTGGATCAAAATTGACTGAGGCGGCCAGGCATGGTCGCTCATGCCTGTAAGTCCCAGCACTTTGGGAGGCAAAGGCAGGCGGATCACCTGAGGTCGGGAGTTTGAGACCTGCCTGACTACCATGGAGAAACCCTGCCTCTACTAAAAATACAAAATTAGCCAGGCGTGGTGGCACATGCCTGTAATCCTGCTACTCAGGAGGCTGAGGAAGGAGAATCACTTGAACCTGGGAGGCAGAGGTTGCGGTGAGCCGAGATCACGCCATTACACTCCAGCCTGGGCAATAAGAGCAAAACTCTGTCTCAAAAAAAAAAAAAAAAAAATTGACTGAGACTGGGTGCAGTGGCTCATGCCTGTAATCCCAGCACTTTGGGAGGCCTTGTCTCAAAAAAAATTTTTTTTTTAATTGTTTTTTGTTTTTTTAAGACAGCCTCTGCCGCCAGGCTGGAGTGCAGTGGTGCGATCTTGGCTTACATCAACCTCCGCCTGCTGGGTTCAAGTGATTCTCCTGGCTCAGCCTCCCAAATAGCTAGGACTACAGGCGCATGCCAGCATGCCCAGCTAATTTTTGTATCTTTAGTAGAGATGGTGTTTCACCATGTTGGCCAGGATGGTTTCGATCTCTTGACCTCGTGATCCACCCACCTTAGTCTCCCAAAGTGCTGGGATTACAGGCGTAAGTCACCGAGCCTGGCCTTTAATTTTATTTTAGTAGAAATGGGTTTCACCATGTTGGCCAAGCTAGTCTCAAACTCCTGGCCTCAAGTGATTCACCTGCCTTGGCCTCCCAAAGTGCTGGTATTACAGCTGTGAGCCAATGTGCCCAGTCAAAACAATTTTTTTTTAAATTAGCTGGGTGTGGTGGCACAGCCCTGCAGTCCTAGCTACTCAGATGGCCAAGGCAGGAGGATCCCTTGAGCTCAGGAGTGCAAGGCTGCAGTGAGCCATGATCATATCACTGCACTCCAGCCTAGACGACAGAGCAAGACCCTGTCTCAAAAAAAACACAAAAAACAAAACCAAAAAAAACCTGAGACATAGGGCAGGCTTCCATCTGGTGAATGGAGTAAGGAGGTAGGAAACAGCAGTAAAGGAAAATGATACTTGCCATGGATAGTAGCACAAGCCCATAATATCAACATTTTGGGAGACTGAGGCAGGAGTATCGCTTGAGGCCAGGAGTTTGAGACCAGCCTGCACAACATATCAAGACTCAGTCTCTCTAACAAAAAAAAAAAAAAAATTTTTTTTTTTTTTTTTTTTTTTTTTTTTTTTTTTTTTTTTTTTTTGAGACGGAGTCTCGCTCTGTCGCCCGGGCTGGAGTGCAGTGGCCGGATCTCAGCTCACTGCAAGCTCCACCTCCTGGGTTTACACCATTCTCCTGCCTCCGCCTCCCGAGTAGCTGGGACTACAGGTGCCCGCCACCTCGCCCGGCTAGTTTTTTGTATTTTTTTTTTTAGTAGAGACGGGGTTTCACCGTGTTAGCCAGGATGGTCTCGATCTCCTGACCTCGTGATCCGCCCGTCTCAGCCTTCCAAAGTGCTGGGATTACAGGCTTGAGCCACCGCGCCAGGCCAAGATTCAACTTTTAAAGAAATCTCCAGGAAGAGAATTTCAAGCACCATCTGAGCAAAGATGCAATGTCACTTCTGATATTACATTACAAAAAGACTGTGACTTTCATCTAGAAACTAGTTTCTAGATTAGGCTGTGACATTATATATGTATATATGCTTAGAGAGATGTCTAATAGGATCTTTATCAAATATTAAGAGTATTGGCCAGGCATGGTGGCACACTCCTGTAGTCCCAGCTACTTGGGAGCCTGAGGTGGAAGAATCGCTTGAATCCGGGAGGTGCAGGTTGCAGTGAGCTGAGATCACACCACTGCACTCCAGCCTGGGTGACAGAAACTCCATCTCAAAAAAAATAAAAATAAAAATAAAAAAGTTAAAAAAAAGTTTTTAAAAAGTATACAATTCAATGGCTTTTAGTATATTCAGAGGTGTGTGATCACCACAATTTTAGAACATTTTCATCACCCCCTAAAAAACTCTGTAACCTAGGCAACCACTATCTCTAGGCAACCACTAATCTAGTTTCTGTCTCTATGTATTTCCCTATTCCAGACATTTCATGTAGAAGGAAGCATACAATACGCAGGCATTCATAACTGGCTTCTTTCTTCTTTTCCTAATCCATTCAAGTACATCTATTTTGGAAATATTTCCATTTCAATGATCTAAATTGTTATGAAGACCACCACCAGGGCATGAAATTTTAGAATATAGCAATCTCTTTGTATTCTTAGTTGATATACATGCCATATAATATACACACCATAAAATTCACCCTTTAGTGTATAAAGTTTTTAGTATATTCATCAGCTTGTGCAATATCTGTCCTTTTAAAATTTTATATTTGTCTTTTCACTATCTAATTCCAGAATTTAATTTCATCATTCATCAAAAGCTCAAACTCTGCACTCATTAGCAGTCACTCCCCATTATCTCCTTGCACTAGGTCATGGCAAACACAGTAATCCTCTTTCTGTCCCTATGAATTTGCTTATTCCATACATTTTATACAAATAGAATCATGTAATATAGGGCTTCTTTATCTTAACACAGTTTTATTTTTTATTTTTATTTATTTATTTTTGAGACAGAATCTCACTTTGTCACCCAGGCTGAAGTGCAATTGCACGATCTCAACTCACTGCAACCTCTGCCACTCAGCTTCAAGCAATTCTCCAACCTCAGCCTCCCAAGTAGCTGGAATTACAGGCACGCGCCACTATGCCCGGCTAATTTTTGTATTTTTCGTAGAGATGGAGTTTCACCACATTGGCCAGGCTGGTCTAGAACTACTGACCTCAGGTGATCCACCTGCCTCGGCCTCCCAAAGTGCTAGGATCATAGGGGCCACTGTGTCAGGCCGAGCACAATGTTTTCAAGGTTCATCTATGTTGTAGAATGTATCAGTACTTCATTTCTTTTTGGGGGGGGCGGGGGCGGGGCGGGATGGAGTCTTGCTCTGTCACTCAGGCTGGAGGGCAGTGGCAGGATCTTGGCTCACTGCAACCTCCGCCTTCCGGGTTCAAGCGATTCTTCTGCCTCAGCCTCCTGAGTAGCTGGACTACAGGGCATGCACAACCATGCCAATCTAATTTCTGAATTTTTAATAGAGACAGGCTTTCACCATATTGGCCAGGCTGGTCTCAAACTCCTGACCTTGTGATCCGCCCGCCTCTGCCTCCCAAAGTGTTGGGATTACAGGTGTGAGCCACCGCGCCTGGCCAATACTTCTTTTTATTGCCAAATAATATTCCATTATATACATATACATTTTATTAATTGATGGACTGTTTATATTTTTTAGCTATTATGAATAATATTGCTGTTAATTTTTGTGTACACGTTTTTGTGCAGTCATATGTTTTCATTTATCTTGAGTATATACCTAGAAGTGGAATTGCTGGGTCTTACTATAGCTGTTCAATATTTCATGGAACTGCCAAGCTATTTTTCCAAGTGGTTATATCATTTACATTCCTACTAGTAGTGTAAGAAGGTCCAATTTTTCCACATCCTCACTAAGACTTGTTATTTTCTGTCTTCTTTTATTATAGCCATCCTAGTGGGTGTGAAGTGGTATCTCACTGGGGTTTTGATTTGCATTTTCTGATGGCTAAAGACCTGAGTATCTACTCGTGCTTATTGGTCATTTGTGTATCTTCTTTGGAGAAGTCTATATTTAGATCCTTTGCCCATTTTAAATTTTTATTTTATGTTTTAAATAGAGATGGGATCTTGGCCGGGCATGGTGCCTCATGTCTGTAATCCCAGAATTTTGAGAGCCCGAGGCGGGTAGATCACTTGAGGTCAGTTTGAGACCAGCCTAGCCAATATGGTGAAACTTCAGTATCTACTAAAATACAAAAATCGGCCGGGCGCGGTGGCTCAAGCCTGTAATCCCAGCACTTTGGGAGGCCGAGATGGGTGGATCACGAGGTCAGAAGATCGAGACCATCCTGGCTAACACGGTGAAACCCCGTCTCTACTAAAAAATACAAAAAACTAGCCAGGCAAGGTGGCGGGCGCCTGTAGTCCCAGCTACTCGGGAGGCTGAGGCAGGAGAATGGCGTAAACCCAGGAGGCGGAGCTTGCAGTGAGCTGAGATCGCGCCACTGCACTCCAGCCTGGGCAACAGAGCGAGACTCCATCTCAAAAATAAAAATAAAATAAAATAAATAAATAAATAAATAAAAATAAAAGACATAAATTAGCTGGTTGTGGCCGTATGCATCAGTAATCCCAGCTACTCGGGAGGCTGAGGCACGAGAATTACTTGAGCCCAGGATGGGGAAGTTGCAGGTTGCAGTGAGCTCAGATTGCACCATTGCACTCCAGCCTGGGTGACAGAGTGAGACTCTGTCTCCAAAACAAGCAAATAAAAAGAGATGGGGTCTCACTGTGTTGCCCTGGATGGCCTCAAACTCCTGGGCTCAAGTGATCTTCCTGCCTCAGCCTCCCAAGTGCTAGGATTAGAGATGTGAACCACTGCACCCAGCCTAAAATTTCATTATTTGTCTTTTTATTATTGAGATGTAAGAGTTCTTTATAAGTTTTAGATACAAGTATCTTATATATGTATAGAGAAAAATTCTCTTCAAACTGTTTTTCTACTCTCAAACCACAACAATCATCAAACAGAAGATGACTTCTGTGACCAAATGTGTGGAGGATTTCCCCACACCAAGTAGCAGATACTAGCTGGGTGTCCTCAGTTCCTATACTATCACTCAGAGATAGTGTCAGATTCCACAGGTTGAGGGTTCAGTCCCCAAGACTGCCCTACCCCCCAACTCCAACCCCACACACACCAGTCACAAGTTCAGCCTCCAGAACTTCTGACTCACTGGCTTCAAGTTGAGGCTCCCACGACCCCTTCTTTGGGTTCGATTAGTTTGTTGGAGCAGTTCACAACACTGAGGGAGACACATTTACCAGTTTATTATAAAATATATTGCAAAGGATACCAATGAAGAGGGTAGGTAGGATAAGATATGGGCGAAGGGGTATGGAGCTTCCATGCCCTCCCTGGGCCCACCACCCTCCGGTAGCCTCCATGTGTTCAGCTGTCTGGAAGCTCACTGAGCCCTGTCGTCTTGGGTTTTTACAGAAGCTTAAAGATACCAGCATTGCTTCTCCCAGGTTATAGAGTGGGACCCTCTCATGGAAGGGTATTAAGACCCACAATCAGGCCGGGCGCGGTGGCTCAAGCCTGTAATCCCAGCACTTTGGGAGGCCGAGACGGGCGGATCACGAGGTCAGGAGATCGAGACCATCCTGGCTAACACGGTGAAACCCCGTCTCTACTAAAAAAAAAAAAAATACAAAAAACTAGCTGGGCGAGGTGGCGGGCACCTGTAGTCCCAGCTACTCGGGAGGCTGAGGCAGGAGAATGGCGTAAACCCAGGAGGCGGAGCTTGCAATGAGCTGAGATCTGGCCACTGCGCTCCAGCCTGGGCGACAGAGCAAGACTCCGTCTCAAAAAAAAAAAAAAAAAAAAAAAAAGACCCACAATCAGAAAGATGGGGAAAGATTTGGCTGGACCTGGTGGCTCACACCTGTAACCCCAGCACTTTGGGAGACTGAGGTGGGCAGATCACCTGAGGCCAGGAGTTCGAGACCAGCCTGGCCAACACAGTGAAACCCCCATCTCTAATAAAAACATACACACAAAATTAGCCAGGGGTGGTGGCGCGCACCTGTAATCCCAGCTACTCAGGAGGCTGAGGCAGGATAATTGCTTGAATCCAGGAGCCAGAGGTTGCAGTGAGCCGAGATCACAACATTGCCCTCCAGTCTGGATGACAGAGTGAGACCCTATCTTAAAAAAAGAAAGAAAGAAAGAAAAAATGTCAGGGAAGATGAGCATGAACAGAGGGCAGAAGCAGAAGTTCAGAGGCCTCCCCTGAGGCCCAACATACCCAACATTCTAACAAAAGACTGTAACAATGGATATGGAAGTTATGAGCCAAGAACCATGGATGAAAACCAATATATAACACTACAGATACATGATTTGCAAATATTTTCTTCCATTTTGTGGGTTGTCTTTTTACTTTCTTGATAGTGTGTCCTTTGAAGCAAAGAAGTTTTTAATTGTGATGAAGTCAAATATATCTGTTTTTTCTTTTGTTACGTATGCTTTTGGTGTCATATCTAAGAAGCCTTTGCCTAACTCAACGTCATTAAGATTTACTTCTAGGCCAGGCGTGGTGGCTCATGCCTGTAATCCCAGCACTTTGGGAGGCCAAGGCGGGCAGGTCACTTGAGGTCAGGAGTTCAAAACCAGCCTGGGCAATATGGTGAAACCCTGTCTCTACTAAAAATACAAAAATTAGCTGGGCATGGTGGTGCGTGCCTGTAGTCCCAGCTACTTGGGAGGCTGAGGCTGGAGAATCACTTGAACCCAGGAGGTGTAGGTTGCAGTGAGCCGAGATTGCGCCACTGCACTCCAGCTTGGGCAACAGAGTGAGACTTCGTCTCAAAAAAAAAAAAACAAACACAAAAATAAGCCAGGCATGGTGGCATGCACCTGTAATCTCAGTTACTCAGAAGACTGAGGCAGGAGAATCACTTGAACCCAGGAGGCAGAGGCTGCAGTGAGTTGGAGATTGCGCCATTGCACTCCAACCTGGGCAACAAGAGCAAAATTCCAGTCTCGAAAAAAAAAAAAGGATCACTTTTAAAAAGAGACAGCAAGAATAGAACAGGGAGAGCAGTAAGAAGTAGATTATTTTAGTGTCTGAGAGAAAGATGCCAGACACTCAGGTTATGTTTTGTTAAGTAGAGCTGACAGGTTTTGCTCATGCGTTAGATGATAAATATCAGAGCAGGAGAGTGACAGAGAGAAGTCAAGGATAACTCAGAGGTCTTTGGGCTAAGCAACCAGGTGAATAAAGGTTACATTTACTCAGATGGAGAATCCTGGGAGAAGAAAGGAGCAGTTTGTATGTGTGTGTGGAGTGGTGTGGAGTTCAAGAGTTCTGTTTTGGACATGATAAATTTAGGATGCCTATTAGGCATCCAATCGGAGATGTAGAGTAGGCATCTGGATACGTGTTTCAGACAATAGGCCTGGGTAGAAGATACAAATTTGGGAGTTACCAGTATACGGATATTTAAAGTCATGAGACTAGATGAGTGTACATATTTTCTTTTCTTTTTTTCTTTTTTTTTTTTTTTTTGAGATGGAGTTTCACTGTCGCCCAGGCTGGAGTGCAGTAGCGCTATCTCGGCTCACTGCAAGTTCCACCTCCCAAGTTCATGCTATTCTCCTGCCTCAGCCTCCCGAGTAGTTGGGACTACAGGTGCCCACCACCACATCTGGCTATTTTTTTTTTTTTTGTATTTTTAGTAGAGACGGGGTTTCACTGTGTTAGCCAGGATGGTCTCTATCTCCTGACCTCGTGATCCACCCACCTCGGCCTCCCATAGTGCTGGGATTACAGGTATGAGGCACTGCGCCAGGCCGAGTGTACATATTTTCTTATGGAATTGGATTATGTGACCATTTCTCTCTTTTTTTTTTTCTTTAGATGGAGTCTCACTCTGTGGCCCAAGCTGCAGTGCAGTAGCTCAACCTTGGCTCACTGCAACCTCTGCCTCCCGGGTTAAAGCAATTCTCGGCCTGGCGTGGTGGCTCACGTCTGTAATCCCAGCACTTTGGGAGGCCAAGGCGGGTGGATCACGAGGTCAGGAGATCGAGACCATCCTGGCTAACATGGTGAAACCCTGTCTCTATTAAAAATGCAAAAAATTAGCTGGGCACGGTGGCAGGCGCCTGTAGTCCCAGCTACCCGGGAGGCTGAGGCAGGAGAATGGCGTGAACCTGGGAGGCAGATCTTGCAGTGAGCTGAGATCACGCCACTGCACTCCAGCCTGGGCGACTGAGCAAGACTCCGTCTCAAAAAAAAAAAAGCAATTCTCCTGCCTCAGCCTCCCAAGTAGCTGGCACCTGTAAGTGCCTGCCACCATGCCTGGCTAATTTTTGTACTTTTAGTAGAGACAGGGTTTCACCATGTTGGCCAGGCTGGTCTCAAACTCCTGACCACAAATGATCCACCCACCTTGGCCTCCCAAAGTGCTGGGATTACAGGCATAGGCCACCACGCCCGGCCTATGTGACCATTTCTCTGTATCAGTGTTCTTTACATTTTTGCTTATCACCTAAAAAAAAAAAAAATTAAACTATGTAAATCCAGTCATTTTTAAGTTGATATCTAAAACTCTTCAAGTTAAGTTTAAATAGGGTAAAAGCTGAGGCAGGAGGATCACTTGAGGCCAGGAGTTGAAGACCAGCTGAGACCATATCTCTACAAAACGTAAGAAAAAAAGTAGGTTTGCCTGTCTTTCCAGCTACTCAGGAGGCTGAGGTGGGAGGACCTCTTTAGCCCAGGATATATATGTGTACATATAAATACACATATATAGTATATGTGTGGAGATATATACATATGTAGTGTTAAATAATGTAATTTTAAGCATATTGTGGCCATGCATGGTGGCTCCCACCTGTAATCCCAGCACTTTGTGAGGCCAAGGTGGTAGGATTACTTGAGCCCAGGAGTTTGAGACCAGCCTGGGCAACATAGCAAGACCCCATATCTACAAAAAAATTTAAAATTAGCTGGGCATGGTGGCATGCATCTGTAGTCCCAGCTACTCAGGAGGCTGAGGCAGGACAATCACTTGAACCCAGGGGACAGAGGTTGCAGGGAGCCGAGATCATGCCATTGCACTCCAGCCTGGGTGAAAAAGCGAGACTCTGTTTCGAAAAAAAAAAAAAATTAGCTGGGCACGGTGGTGCATGCCTATAATCTCAGCTACTCGGGAGGCTGAGGCAGCAGAATTGCTTGAACCCAGGAGGTGGAGGTTGCAGTGAGCTGAGATCGCACCACTGCACTTCAGCCTGGGCAACAAGAGCGAAAATCCGTCTAAAAAAAAAAAAAAAGTTTGACTTACCATGTTTTTTCTTTTGTTGCTTGTGCTTGTGGTGTCATATCTAAAAAAGCATTGCCTAATCAAAAGTAATAAAAATTTATCTCTGCTTTCTTCTGAGTTTTATAGTTTTAGCTCATATATTTAGGTCTTTGATCCATTTTAATTTTTGTGTATGGTGTGAGGTAGGAGTCTCTATTAGTTTCTTAGAGCTGCTTTTAAACCACAAATTGAGTGGCTTAAAACAAAAGAAATGTACTGCCTCATAGTTCTGTAGGCTAGAAGTCTGAAATCAAGGCTTTGGCAAGTTTGGTTCCTTCTGGAGGTTCTGAGGGAGAATCCGTCCCATGCCTCTCTTCTAGCTTCTGCTGGTGCTGACAATCCTTGGCATTCCTTACTTACCTTGTAAACACCACTACAATTTCTGCCTGTGTTGTTACCAGGCATTCTCGCTATGTGTCTATGTCTTCACACGGCCTTCTTATAAGGACGGTCGTTAGATTTAGGGCCCACTCTAATCCAGTATTTCCCCATCTTAACTAACTACATTTGCAAATATTCTATGTCTAAAGAGGGCCATATTCTGAGGTTGTAAGTGGACACTCAATGTTGGATAGGGGGACACTATTCACACAGCAGAGTCCAACTACATTCCTTTGCATGTGAATATCCAGTTGTCCCAGCATCATTTGTTGAAAAGACTGTCCTTTGGAGCACCTTGTTATAGCCTAGCGAGGGTGGAAGTCTAGGCTCCCTACTCAAGTCTTGGTGATATAGGTAGGGGTGGGGTCACAGTTCTTTCTGTAGCACTTGGCTGGAGTACAGGAGTTGTTATATAAAGTTTGCTGTCTTGCTAGATTGTACCTTTCCTGGTTCTTTGGCTAGTGAGCAGGTTTTCGTTTTTTGTCTCACCCTTTGGCATTTTTGGATTGTCAGCTTCTTCAGTTCCAAGGCTTCCAGACGTAAGGTAGAAAGAAAACCTAGGAAACTCATCACCGTGTTGTTCCTTGGATCCCCAAGATCCTTAGCTTGTCTGCTGCCTTCTCTCCATCTTTCAGTCTTCTTCTTTTTTCTTTTTGAGACAGAGTCTCACTCTGTTGCCCAGGCTGGAGTGCAGTGGTGCGATCTTGGCTCATTGCAACCTCCACCTCCTGGGTTTAAGCAATTCTTCTGCCTCAGCCTCCTGAGTAGCTGGAATTACAGGCACACGCCACCACGTATGGCTAATTTTTGTATTTTTAGTAGAGATGGGGTTTCACCATATTGGCCAGGCTGGTTTTTTAACTACTTACCTCAAGAGATCCACCTGCCTCAGTCTTTCAAAGTGCTGGGATTGGCCGGGCGTGGTGGCTCAAGCCTGTAATCCCAGCACTTTGGGAGGCCGAGGCGGGCAGATCACGAGATCAGGAGATCGAGACCATCCTGGCTAACATGGTGAAACCCCGTCTCTACTAAAAAAAATACAAAAAACTAGCCGGGCGTGGTGGCGGACGCCTGTAGTCCTAGCTACTCCGGAGGCTGAGGCAGGAGAATGGCGTGAACCCGGGAGGCGGAGCTTGCAGTGAGCTGAGATCCGGCCATTGCACTCCAGCCTGGGTGACAGAGCAAGACTCCATCTCAAAAAAAAAAAAAAAAAAAAGTGCTGGGATTACAGGTGTGAACCATCATGCCCGGCTTTTCTTTCAGTCTTCTTATGTTTGTTTTATATACAATGTCCAGGGTTTTTAGTTGTATTTAGTGGCAGGAATTTGGGAAGTATGTCTACTCCACCTTCCCAGTGCACTGAATTTATAAGGCAATTTAAGTAGAATTAGCATCTTTGTAATCTGATACTTCCAAATACTACATGTGATATATCTCTCAATATATTAATCATAATATCTCTCAATAAAGACACTATGTTCTTGCAGATGTCTTGTTCTTTTGTTGTTGTTATTGTTGTTGGTGTTAGTGTGAAAGAAAATAGAATCTTGGGACCCCAAACTCACTATGCCAAAGGGAAGTTAAGCTTGAGAGCTGAATTACTGCATTCCTTTTGTTGCCAGATAGCTGTAATTTCACAATCCTGTGTCATAGCCTCATTTCTTCTACTCCCTTTTCATATGTAAAATGTCAATTTACTGAGGCTAATCAGAGCCTCACAAGAATATAACCATTTGCTTCACTACCTACCCTGCCTACCTTTTTCCCCCTCCTGCTTGCTCTTTCCCCTTTAAATAATGAAGTTCCCTGCCAGGTATGGTGGCTCACACCTGTAATTCCAGCACTTTGGGAGGCCAAGGTGGGCAGATCACCTGAGGTCAGGAGTTTGAGACTAGCCTGGCCAACATGGTGAAACCCTGTCTAAAATGGGTTTTGGGAACTCTTAAATTCTAATCGTTTATATGTAAATTTTGCAGACAATTTTTGCATACATGTCATGATGTTACCAGTGGAGGGTGTCCAAGTCCTTGGCATCTTGAACAAAGAATCGGACAAAATGTACAAAGTAAGGAAAGAATGAAGCAACAAAAGCAGAGATTTGTTGAAAATGAAAGTATACTCCACAGGGTGGGAGCAGGCCGAACATGGGCTCAAGAGCTCAGTTACAGAATTTTCTGGGGTTTAGGGTGTGGTGGCTCACACCTGTAATCCCAGCACTTTGGGAGGTCAAGGCGGGCGGATCACCTGAGGTCGGGAATTCAAGGCCAGACTCACCAACACAGAGAAACCCTGTCTCTACTGAAAAATACAAAAATTAGCCAGGCATGGCCTGTGGCAGGCACCTGTAACCCCAGTTACTCAGGAGGCTGAGGCAGGAGAATCTCTTGAACCCAGGAGGCGGAGGGTGCAGTGAGATGAGATGGCGCCATTGCACTCCAGCCTAGGAGTCAGAGCGAGACTGTCTCAAAAACCAACAACAACAAAAAATAAATAAATAAAAAAGAATTTTCTGGGGTTTAAATAACTCTCTAGAGGTTCCCATTGGTTACTTGGTATACACCCTATGTAAATGAAGAGGATATTTTTTGTCATAGCTGAAGTGTTTTCATTTGATTCAGTTCTACGAAGTCCTTAGGTTCCCTGCCTCTAGGCCCTATTCTCCTGCCTCAGTGAGTGGTGCAAGGTTAGAGATAAGCAGGTCCTTGCATGTTTGTGTGTTTCCACAGTGTCAGGTTTTTATTTATGCTATTGCGATCACAAAAGCCAGGAGCTACATGGAGTTCCCAAGGAGGCAATCTCCTCAGTACTGTTACAGTAGGTAGCTAGTCAGGCATGAGCAGGGCAGGAGAGGGCTCCCTGCACCCACCAGGAATGTCAGGTGACCAATGGTCAGGCAGTTGTCACACTACCTATCTAAAATAATTGGTCACAGCCAGTACCAGGGAGAGGCAGTTTCCCAACAGATAAACACCTGAAATTGGTAATCAGCAGCTTCCATAAGATCTAAGGAACTGGGCGAGTGGCCTCAAGCATGCACATTAAGAGGCAAAATGGAGGCGTATGACCTTCCAGAGCATTCCACCAGAAAAGGGAAGAAAACCACAGGTAAGTATGTTTACAACTCCAGTAAACACACTGCGCATGCTCACCTCCCAGGCGCTAGTAGGCCACCGTGCATGTGGGCAGCTCACCCTAAGGGAAGAAAAAAGGGAAAGGGGCACGAAACACTAGAAGTAGGCCAGCATATAAAATCTTAGGTCTGGACCGGGTGCAGTGGCTCATGCCTGTAATGCCAGCACTTTGGGAGGCCGAGGAGGGTGGATTATTTGAGGTCAGGAGTTCAATACCAGCCTGGCCAATATGGTAAAGCCCTATCTCTATTAAAAATACAAAAATTAGGGCCGGGCGCAGTGGCTCACGCCTGTAATCCCAGCACTTTGGGAGGCAGAGGCGAGCGGACCACGAGGTCAGGAGATGGAGACCAACCTGGCTAACACCATCGCTTTAGTAGAGAAACCCCGTCTCTACTAAAAATACAAAAAATTAGCTGGGCATGGTGGCAGGTGCCTGTAGTCCCAGCTACTCAGGAGACTGAGGCAGAAGAATGGTGTGAACCCGGGAGGTGGAGCTTGCAGTGAGCCAACATCGTGCCACTGCACTCCAGCCTGGGCGACAGAGTGAGACTCTGTCTCAAAAAAAAAAAACAAAAATTAGGCCGGGCACGGTCTAATTCCAGCACTTTGGGAGGCCGAGGCGGGCAGATCACGAGGTCAGGAGATCGAGACCATCCTGGCTAACACGTTGGTCTCAAACTCCGGACCTCGGCCTGGGCAACAGAGCGAGACTCCGTCTCAAAATAAATAAATAAATAAAATAAAATAAAATAAAAATAGAAAGATTAGCCAGGTGGTAGTGGTGTGTGCCCTGTAATCCCAGCTACTCATGACACTGAGGCAGGAGAATCGCTTGAGCCTGGGAGGCAGAGGTTGCAGTGAGCTGAGATCGCTCCACTGCAGTCCAGTCTAGATGACAGAGTGAGACCCTGTCTCAATAAATAAATAAATAAATAAATAAATAAATCCTAGGTCCAAGGTGAAATGGGGCACTTCTCCTTCAAGTTGCCCACTTGGGTCTCTTCCAAGTGTTCTTTCCTTCCTTTCGTTCCTGGTGTAAAGCTTTTTAATAAACTTTTACTCCTGCTTTAAAACTTGCCTCGGTTTCTTCTTCTGCCTTATGCCCCTCAGTAGAATTCTTTCTTCTGAGGAGGTAAGAATTGAGGTTGCTTCAGGCCTGTATGGATTCGCTGCTGATGATCTGGATACCTGCCACGGCTAACAGTACTTCCTGTTCACTCAGTAGTCAGAGCTGTGTGCACACAAACCAGTCAATATTGTAAACCATATATAATAGTAAAATTAATCAATATATAAATGTTACAAGTTAAACATTCCACGATAAAGTAACATTTAACATCAAGAGGAGAAAGAGATAGGAGAAAGGGTTAAATAACCAGTCCAGGGGGAGCAAAGAAGAAAAGGAGTTCTGTTTTGGGCCAGTTGGTCTGTCAGTCTTTCGAGGAAGAGTCTTTGATGTGGCAGAGCCTTCAGAGGCAGATGCCAAGTTCTTATCACCAGTGACTGACTGCGAGACAATGTCAGTTAAGATGACCATTTCAAGCTGCTGAAGGTCTCATCTTTTTTTTTTTTTTTTGAGACGGAGTTTTGCTCCTTGCCCATGTTGGAGTGCAATGATGCGATCTCGGCTCACTGCAACCTCTGCCTCCCGGGTTCAAGCGATTCTCCTGCCTCAGCCTCCCAAGTTGCTGGGATTACTGGGTGCCCGCCGCCATGCCCGACTAATTTTTTGGATTTTGAGTAGAGACCAGGTTTTGTCATGTTGGCCAGGTTGGTCTCGAACTCCTAACCTCAGGTGATCCACCGGTCTCAGCCTCCCAAAGTGTTGGGATTACAGGCGTAAGCCACCCATGCCCGGCTATTTTATTTTATTTTATTTTGACTGAATCTCACTCTGTTGCCAGGCTGGAGTGCAGAGGCGCAATCTCGGCTCACTGTAACCTCTGTCTCCTTGGTTCAACCGATTCTCCTGCCTCAGCTTCCCGAGTAGCTGGGATTACAGGCACTTGCCACCATGTCCGGCTAATTTTTTGTATTTTTAGTAGAGACAGGGTTTCACCATGTTGGCCAGTCTGGTCTCAAACTCCTGACCTCAGGTGATCCGCCCGCCTTGGCCTCCCAAAGTGCTGGGATTACAGGCGTGAGCCATCGGGTCCGGTTGGCCTCATCTTTTATAGTCACAGAATCCTCTAGTGAGAACTGATAGTGGAAGAGCATGCTTGTGTCCTTAACTGGCTGGATGCATCTTTTAAAAAACTTTGTTTATTAAGCAAAGCATCTCATCCTTGTTGACAAAATGCCCTATGAAATATAAAATGGGCCAGACGCAGTGGCTCAAGCCTGTAATCCCAGCACTTTGGGAGGCCGAGATGGGCGGATCACGAGGTCAGAAGATTGAGACCATCCTGGCTAACATGGTGAAACCCCGTCTCTACTAAAAAATACAAAAAACTAGCCGGGTGAGGTGGCGGGCGCCTGTAGTCCCAGCTACTCAGGAGGCTGAGGCAGGAGAACGGCATAAACCCGGCAGGCGGAGCTCGCAGTGAGCTGAGATCCGGCCACTGCATTCCAGCCCGGGCGACAGAGCGAGACTCCGTCTCAAAAAAAAAAAAAAAAAAAGAAATATAAAATGGAGGCTGGGAGCGGCGGCTCATGCCTATAATCCCAGCACTTTGGGATGCTGAGGACGTGGATCACCTGAGGTCAGGAGTTTGAGACCAGCCTGGCCAACATGGTGAACTCCCATCTCTACTAAAAATACAAAAAAAAATTAGCTAGTCGTCTTTGCGGGCACCCATAATCCCAGCTACTCAGGAGGCTGAGGCAGAATTGCTTGAACCTGGGAAGCAGAGGTTGCAGTGAGCCAAGATCACGCCATTGCACTCCAGCCTGGTTGACAAAAGTGAAACTCTGTCTCAAAAAAATAAAAATAAAAAAATGAATGGCCATGTGCAATGGCTCACACCTGTAATCCCAGGACTTTGGGAGGCCGAGGCGGGCAGATCACGAGTTCAGGAGTTTGAGATCAGCCTGACCAACATGGTGAAACCCCATCTCTACTAAAAATACAAAAATTAGCCAGGCATGTGGCACGCTGTTCAAGAGGCTAAGGCAGGAGAATTGCTTGAATCCGGGAGGTGGAGGTTGCAGTGAGCTGAGATCACGCCATTGCACTCCAGCCTGGGAGACAGAGTGAGATTCTGTCTCAAAAATAAATAAATAAATAAAAATAAAAATAAAAACATAAATACAAAATGGAGTATTTTTCTAAGATGACGTTAGCTATGTCAAGAGTGCACTGTACCATACATAACTATTCTGTAAGGTTTTTTTCTGACACTAAACACCAATTCTCCAATTCTCTAACACAAATTGGGTGTCAAACAATTAAATTTGATTCTCTTGGCTCAATTCCCTAAAATTGCCCCACTTTAAGTGCCAGTCACAAGTCCCTCTTTGCCACCGAACAGTTATAAATTCAAGAATACCCGCCAACCTCCCTCAGGTTCAATAATGCATTAGAACAATTCACGGAATATAGGAAAACACTTTACTTACATTTAGCAATGCGTAAAGGATATAACTCAGGAACAGCTAAGTGGAAGAGATGCACAGAGAAAAGTATGCCCTGGGTGGTGGTAGAAGGTAGAGGAAATTATGGAGTTTCCACGCCTTCTCCTGGTTGGCACCCTCCTAACACCAATTTTTTCAACAACTATGAAGCTTTCCACACCCTATTATTTAGGGGGTTTCCTGGAGCTTTCTTTTCTTTTTTTTTTTTTTTTTTTTTTTTTTTTTGAGACGAAGTCTTGCTCTTGTCCCCCAGTCTGGGGGAGAAGATCTCAGCTCACTGCAACCTCTGCTTCCCAGGTTCAAGCAATTCTCCTGCCTCAGCCTCCCGGGTAGCTGGGATTACAGGTGCCTGACACCACACCCGGCTAATTTTTGTATTTTTAGTAGAGATGGGGTTTCACCATGTTGGCCAGGCTGGTCTCGAACTCCTGACCTCAGGTGATCTGTTGCCTTGGCCTCCCAAAGTACTGGTACTACAGGTGTGAGTCACCGTGCCTGGCCAGAGTTTTCACTACATAAGCATAATTAAGGCTTGACCTTTTGGTGATCAAACTCAATCTCCAGTCACCACTTCCCTCCCTGGAGGTCTTGGGGGATGGGGCTGAAATTTCTAACCCTCTAATCCTGGCTTGGTCTTTTCATTCTGAAGCTACTTAGGTAGGCCCTCTCCCTCCATCTCAAGCCCCTCAGAAGCCATCTCAGGCCCCTTAAAAGCCATCTCAGGGTTGGGCATGGTGGCTCACATCAGTAATCCCAGCACTTTGGGAGGCTGAGGCAGGCAGATAACTTAGGCCAGGAGTTCGAGACCAGCCTGGCCAACATGGGGAAACACTGTCTCTACCAAAAATACAAAAATTAGCCGGGCAGGTGGTGCACACCTATAGTCCCAGCTACTCAGGAGGCTGAGGTACGATAATCACTTGAACTGGGAAGCGGAGGTTGCAGTGAGCTAAGATCACTCCACTGCACTTCAGCCTGGGCAATGAGTTTCTTCTGAGATGGTAAAAAATGTTCTGGAATTAGAGTGTGATGATGGTTGCACAAGTCTATAAATGTGTTAAAAATCACTGAACTTGGCTGGGCATGGTGGCTCACGCTTATAAACCCAGCACTTTGGGAGGCCGAGGTGGGCAGATTACGTGAGGTCAAGAGTTTGAGACCAGCCTGGCCAACATGGTGAAACCCCATCTCTACTAAAAATACAAAAATTAGTTGGGCATTGTGGCACATGCCTGCAATCCCAGCTACTTGGGTGGCTGAGGCAGGAGATTCTCTTGAACCTGGGAGGTGGAGGTTGCTGTGAGCCAAGATTGCGCCATTGCACTCCAGCCTGGGCAACAAGAGCACAAATACACAAACAAAAAACAAAACAAAAAACCACTGAACTTTAGCACTGTCCTGGCTTACAGAAAAAAATTAAAAACAAAACACAAACCCTCCACTGAACTGTACACTTTAAAGGGGTAAATTTTCTTTTTTTTTTCTTCCCCAAGATGAAGTCTTGCTCTGTCACTCAGGCTGGAGTGCAGTGGCACGATCGCGGCTCACTGCAACCTCCGTCTCTTGGGTTCAAGCAATTATCCTGCCTCAGCCTCCTGAGTAGCTGGGATTATGGGTATGTGCCACCACACCCAGCTAATTTTTTTAATTTTTAGTAGATATGGGGTTTCACCATGTTGGCCAGGCTGGTCTTGAACTCCTGACCTTGTGATCTGCCCACCTTGGCCTTCCAAAGTGCTGGGATTACAGGTGTGAGCCATCGTGCCCGGCCTAAAGGGGTAAATTTTATGTAATCTGAATTAAATATCCATAAAGGTGTTTAAAAATAAAAACCGGTGGGCCGGGCGCGGTGGCTCACGCCTGTAATCCCAGCACTTTGGGAGGCCGAGGCGGGTGGATCACAAGGTCAGGAGATCGAGACCACGGTGAAACCCCGTCTCTACTAAAAATACAAAAAATTAGCCGGGCGCGGTGGCAGGCGCCTGTAGTCCCAGCTACTCAGGAGGCTGAGGCAGGAGAATGGCGTAAACCCAGGAGGCGGAGCTTGCAGTGAGCCGAGATGGCGCCACTGCACTCCAGCCTGGGCGACAGAGCGAGACTCCGACTCAAAAAAAAACAAACAAACAAACAAAAAAAACGGTAAGTAAAGGGCAAAAATGAATACTCCTATATCCTACATGAGTCTTAATTCACCATTTTACTTTAGATTGACTTTTTAAACATTAATTCTAAAAGTAATGCAAATAGATTTTTAAAAAACTGTTGGTCAGGCACAATGCCTCATGCCTGTAATTCCAGCACTGTGGGAGACCAAGGCAGTAGCCTGAGGCCAGGAATTTGTGACCAGCCTGGACAACATAGCAAGACCCCTAGCTCTACAAAAAATAGTAATAATAATTAGGGCATGGTGGTGCACACTTGTAGCCCTAGCTGCTCAGAAGGATCACTTGAGTGCAGGAGATCAAGGCTACAGTGAGCCATGGTCACACCACTGCACTCTAGCCTGGAGGGACAAAGGGAGACCCTGTATTAAAACAAAGAGAGAGAGAGCGGGGTGGGTAGTGGGGAAAGAAACGAAAGAAACAAAAAAAGAAAGGATGGCAGGAAGGGAGGGACAGAGGAAGGGATAGAAGGAGGAAGAAAAGTATTAAATATAAAAAAACAGAGAGGGTCAGGTGCGGTGGCTCAAGCCTACAATCCCAGCACTTTGGGAGGCTGACGCAGCTGGATCACCTGAGATCAGGAGTTCGAGACCAGCCTGGACAACATGGTGAAACCCCGTCTCTACTAAAAAATACAAAAATTAGCCAGGCGTGGTGGCGCATGCCGGTAGTCCTGGCAACACGGGAGGCTGAGGCAGGAAAATCACTTGCACCCAGGAGGTGGAGGTTGCAGTGAGCCAAGATCTCACCATTGCACTCCAGCCTGGGTGACAGAGTGAGACTCTGTCTCAAAAAACCAACATAAAAAAAAAACCCTTCTCCTTAACCATCCTTAGTTATTATTGACACTTTGTTTTCATTACTTTTGTTTATTTATTTATTTTTTTGAGACAAGGTCTCACTCTGACACCCAGGTTGGGGTGCAGTGGCCCAATCTTGGCTCACCGCAGACTCGACTTCATGGGCTCAAGTGATCCTCCTGCCTCAGCTTCCCAAAGTGCTGGGAATACAGGCATGAGCCACTGTGTCCGACTGTTTTCATTCCTTTCAAAGCGCCTTTTCACCAGTTCTCATTTTATCCAAGGAAAATTGAGCCTTCCTTTCTTCTTTGCATAGAAATTTTAGATACTCAGATATCTAGATGAGACCTGAGTATCTGTGCAACATGGTAGCTACTAAATACATGCAGCTATTTAATTTTTTTTTTTTTTTTTTGAGACGGAGTCTCGCTCTGTTGCCAGGCTGCAGTGCAGCGACCTGATCTCGGCTCACTGCAACCTCCACCTCCTGGGTTCAAGCGGTTCCCCCACCTCAGCCTCCCAAGCAGCTGGGACTACAGGCGTGCACCATCACACCCAGCTAATTTTTGTATATATTTGTATTATTTAATTTTAAATTAATTACAATCTAATAAAGTAAAATATTCAATTTCTTGTTCACACTAGATACATCTTTTTCTTTTCTTTTTTTTTTTTTTTGAGATGGAGTCTTGTCCTGTGGCCCACTGCATTCCAGCCTGGATGACAAAGCAAGACCCTGTCTCAAAAACAAACAAAACAACAAAAAAAACTTCATTGCTAAAAAATGCTAATGATCATCTGAGCCTTCAACTAGTTATAATCTTTTTGCTGGTGGAGGATCTTGCCTTGATGTTAATGGCTGCTAACTGATCAGGGTATTGATTGCTGAAGGTTAAGGTGGATGGAGCAATTTTTTTTTCTTTTTCTTTTTTTTTTTGAGATGGAGTCTCACTCTTGTCGCCCATGCTGGAGTGCAATGGTGTGATCTCAGCTCACTGCAACCTCCGCCTCCCAGGTTCAAGCGATTCTCCTGTCTCAGCCTCCCAAGTAGCTGAAAGGTGTAAGCCAGTGCACCCGGTCGCAACTTTTCTTTTTTTTTTTTTTTTGAGATGGAACTTCACTCTTATTGCCTAGGCTAGAGTGCAATGGTGCAATCTCAGCTCACTGCAAACTCTGCCTCCCAGGTTCAAGTGATTCTTCTGCCTCAGCCTCCCAAGTAGCTAGGATTACAGGCATGTGCTACCATGGCCGGCTAATTTTTTGTATTTAGTAGAAGCGGGGTTTCGCCATGTTGGCCAGGCTGGTCTCGAACTCCTGACCTCAGATGATCCACCCGCCTTGGCCTCCCAAAGTGCTAGGATTACAGGCGTCAGCCACTGCGCCTGGCCTGCAGTTTCTTAAAGACAACAGTGACGTTTGCTGCAGTGATTGACTTCCTTTCATTAAAGATTTCCCTATAGCATGCGATGCTATTTGATAGCATTTTACCCACAGTAGAACTTCTTTCAAAATTGAAGTCAATCCTCTCAAACCCTGCTGTTGTTCTATCAACTAAGTTTATGAAATATTTAAGGCCGGGCGCGGTGGCTCAAGCCTGTAATCCCAGCACTTTGGGAGGCCGAGATGGGAGGATCACGAGGTCAGGAGATTGAGACCATCCTGGCTAACACGGTGAAACCCCGTCTCTACTAAAAAATACAAAAAACTAGCCGGGCGAGGTGGCGGGCGCCTGTAGTCCCAGATACTCGGGAGGCTGAGGCAGGAGAATGGCGTAAACCCGGGAGGCGGAGCTTGCAGTGAGCTGAGATCTGGCCACTGCACTCCAGCCTGGGTGACAGAGCAAGACTCCGTCTCAAAAAAAAAAAAAGAAAAAGAAAAAAAAAAGAAATATTTAAAATCCTTTGTTGTTATTTCAATAATGTTCAAACATCTTCACCAGGAGTAGATTCCATCTCAAGAAACCTCCACATGAGCGTAGTGGCTCATGCCTGTAATCCCAGCACTTTGGGAGGCCGAGGCGGGTGGATCACCTGAGGTCAGGAGTTTGAGACCAGCCTGGCCAACATAGCGAAACCCCATCTCTGCTAAAAATACAAAAACTTAGCCGGGCATGGTGGCAGGTGCCTGTAATCCGAGCTGCTTGGGAGGCTAAGGCAGAATAATTGCTTGAACCAGGGAGACAGAGGTTGTAATGAGCCAAGATCGCACCATTGCATTCCAGCCTGAGTGGCAGAGCAAGAATCTGTCTCAAAAAAAAAAAAAAAAAAAAAAGTAAAAATTACTCTTAGATCCAAGGGCTACAGAATGGATGCTGTGTTAAGCAGTCATGAAAGTAACATTAATCTCCCTCCCTGTACGTGGCCATCAGAGCTCCTGGGTGACCAGGCGCATTGTCGATGAGAAGTAACATTTTAAAAGAATCTTTATTTCTGAACAGTAGGTCTCAACAACAGGCTGAAAATACTCAGTAAACCATGTTGTAAATAGGTATGCTGTCATCCAGGTGTTGTTGTTCCTTTTATAGAGCATGGGCAGAGTAGACTTAGCATGATACTTTAGGGTCCTGGGATTTTTGGAATGGTAAATGAACATTGGCTTCAACTTAAAATCACCAGCTGCATTAGCCCCCGACAGATTCAGACTGTTCTTTGAAGCTTTGAAGGTAGGCACGGACTTCTCCTTTCTAGTTATGAAAGTCACAGATGACATCTTCTTTCAACGTGAGGTTGTTTTGTCTACATCGAAAATCTTTTTTATTGCTCATTTTTTGTTTGTTTTCTTTTGGAGACAGGGTCTTGCTCTGTTGCCCAGGCTGGAATGCAGTGGCATGATCACAGCTCACTGCAGTCTCAAAATCCTGGGCTCAGGCAATCCACTCACCTCAGCCTGCCAGGTAGCTAGGACTACAGGAAAATGCCACCACACCTGGCTAATTTTTTTATTTTTGTTAAGATTAAAAAATTGCCTTGCTATGTTGCTCAGGCTAGCCTCAAGCAATGCTCTCACCTCAGCCTCCCAAAGTGCTGGGATTAGACATTAGGCACTGTGCCTGGCCAAAAATCTGTTGTTTAGTATAGCCATCTTCATCAATGATCTGAGCTAGAGCTTCTGGATCACTTGCTGCAGCTTCTATATCAGCACTTACTGCTTCGCTTTGCACTTTTACATTATAGAGATGGCTTCTTTCCTTAAACTTCACAAGCCAACCTCTGCGAGATTCAAACTATTCTTCTGCAGCTTCCTCACCTTTCTCAGCCTTCATAGAATTGAGGAGAACTGAGGTCTTGCTCTGGATTAGGCTTTGGCTTAAGGGAATGTTGTAGCTAGTTTGATCTTCTATCCAGACTACTGAAACTTTCTCCCTATCAGCAGCAATAAGGCTGTTTCGCTTTTTTTTTTTTTGTTTTGAGACAGAGTCTCTCTTTGTTACCCAGGCTGGAGTGCAGTGGCACACTCAGCTCACTGCAACCTTCACCTCCGGGGTTCAAGTGATTCTCTTGCCTCAGCTTCCCAAGTGGCTGGGATTACAAGTGTGCGCCACCACGCTCACCTAATTTTTGTATTTTCAGTAGAGACAGGGTTTCAACATGTTGGCCAGGCTGGTCTTGATCTCCTGACCTCAGGTGATCCACCCGCCTCAGCATCCCAAAGAGTTGGGATTACAGGCGTGAGCCACCACACCCAGCCTGTTTAGCTTTCTTATCATTTATTATCATTTATTTCTTATCATTTATGTGTTCACTGGAGTAGCACTTTTAATTTCCTTCGAGAATTTTTCCTTTGCATTCACAATTTGGCTGTTTAGCACAAGAGGCTTAGCCTTTAGCCTCTCTCAGAGACTACTGTAGGGTTATTAATTGGTCAGATTTCAATGTTGTTGTGTCTAATTGAACAGGGAGGTGTAAGAAGAGGTAGATGGGAAATGGCTGGTCAGTAGAACAATCACAACACACAAATTTATATATTAAGGTCACTGTCATATGTGATCTTATATTTGTAGCACTCCAAAACCATTACAATAGTAACATCAAAGATTACTAATCACAGATCACCATAAAAAATACAATAATAATAAAAAAGTTTTTTTTTTTTGAGACAGAGTCTCACTTTGTCTCCCAGGCTGGAGTGCAATGGCGTGATCTTGGCTCACCGCAACCTCTGCCTTCAGGGTTCAAGCGATTCTCCTGCCTCAGACTCCCGAGTAGCTGGGATTATAGGCCTGTGTCACCACACCCAGCTAATTTTGTATTTTTAGTAGAGACGGGGTTTCACCATGTTGGCCAGGCTGGTCTTGAGTTCCTGACCTCAGGAGATCCACCTGCCTTGGCCTCCCAAAGTGCTGGGATTACAGGTGTGAGCCAGCACGCCTAGCCTGTAATGAAAAAGTTTTATATATTATGAGAATTACCAAAATGTGACACAGAGACATGAAGTGAGCAAATGCTGTTAGAAAAATGGTGCTAACAGACTTGCTTGATGCAGGGTTGCCATAAACCTTCAATACGTTTTTAAAAAAAAATAAAAGAAAGAGAAAACCCTCATCATCTCTGAAGTTCAGTAAAGTGGGCCAGACACGGTGGCTCACGCCTATAATCCCAGCTACTTGGGAACCTGAGGCAGGAGAATCCTTGAACCAGAGTCAGAGGTTGTGGTGAGCCAAGATTGCATCACTGCACTCCAGCCTGGGCAACAAGAGCGAAACTCTGTTTAAAAAAAAAAAAAAAAAAGGCCAGGTGTGGTGGCTTAAGCCTGTAATCCCAGCACTTTGGGGGGGTCGAGGCAGGCGGATCACTTGAGGTCAGGAGTCCGAGACCAGCCTGGCCAATGTGGTTGAAACAGTGTCTCTACCAAAAATACAAAAATTCGCTGTGCGTGGTTGCAGGTACCTGTAGTCCCAGCAACTTGGGAGGCTGATGCAGGAGAATCGATTGAATCCAGGAGGTGGAGGTTGCAGTGAGCCGAGATCACACCACTGTACTCCAGCCTGGGCAACAATAGCGAAACTGTCTCAAAAGAAAAAATAAAAGTTCAGTAAAGTGAAGTGCAATAAAGTAAGGTATGTCTGTGTATCTTTTTACCTCTTCAATGTTTCAACCATGGGAATTTCCCCTATTCAAAAAATATGTGTAAGTTTTGCTTTCAAGTCTACTGGTTTTATTAACTACATGTTTTTTGTTTTTTTGAGACAGTCTTGCTCTGTTGCCCAGGCTGGAGTGCAGTGGCACGATCTTGGCTCACTGCAATCTCCACCTCCCAGGTTCAAGAAATTCTCCTGCCTCAGCCTCCCAAGTAGCTGGGACTCAAGGCGCATGCCACCACGCCCGGATAATTTTTTGTATTTCAGTAGAGATGGGGTTTCACCGTGTTGCCCAGGCTGGTCTCGAACTCCTGAGCTCAGGCAATCCACCACCTCAGCCTCCAAAAGTGCTAGGATTACAGGCATGAGCCACCATGCCTGGCCAGCAATTACATGTTTTTATATATTTTTATTTATTTATTTTATTTATTTATTTTTTGAGACGAGTCTCGCTCTGTCACCCAGGCTGTAGTGCAGTGGCGTGATCTCAGCTCACTGCAAGCTCCGCCTCCCAGGTTCACGCCATTCTCCTGCCTCAGCCTCCCGAGTAGCTGGGACTACAGGCACCTGCCACCACACCTGGCTAATTTTTTTGTTTTTGTATTTTTAGTAGAGACAGGGTTTCACCGTGTTAGCCAAGATGGTCTCAATCTCCTGACCTCATGATCTGCCCGCCTTGGCCTCCCAAAGTGCTGGGATTACAGGCATGAGCCACCGCGCCCGGCTACATGTTTTTATAAATCCATTCAGTCAACTGTCTTCTTAGTGACTCTACAGTATATTCTTCTATTTCACAAATGGTGACACAATAGCTTTAGCAAAATATAAATCCTGGTTAAACCCAATTCACCATCAGGTTTATACATTCTCCTGAGCAGGTAAACCTGACTAGAGAAAAATACAACCCAGATGACTGATCTCATTTTATATTTACAACCACAGATGTCTGAATGACCTACTACATCTCCCTACTTAATTTACTCTACCATTCAGAGATAACTATTTTACACATTCTCTCTCCACAAACCTCCCACACTCCTTCCCCAGTCCTTACATTTAGTTAATGATCTCCCCGTCCCTGTTTCACCAAAGAAGAAAAAAAAAAAAGCATCAGAAGACAAAACTTACACAGTCCCACTACCATATCAGTTATGAATTACAATCAGCTGTAAATAACAGACACAAACACACACTCAACAAAAGAAAATGAAAAATAGGAAAAAAGATTAGTGTGGCTTAAACAAAGTGTTTCATTTTCTCCCATAATAAGTCCAGGGGGCCGGGCGCGGTGGCTCAAGCCTGTAATCCCAGCACTTTGGGAGGCCGAGACAGGCGGATCACGAGGTCAGGAGATCGAGACCATCCTGGCTAACACGGTGAAACCCCGTCTCTACTAAAAAATACAAAAAACTAGCCGGGCGAGGTGGCGGGCGCTTGTAGTCCCAACTACTCGGGAGGCTGAGGCAGGAGAATGGCGTAAACCCGGGAGGCGGAGCTTGCAGTGAGCTGAGGTCCGGCCACTGCACTCCAGCCTGGGTGACAGAGCGAGACTCCGTCTCAAAAAAAAAAAAAAAAAAAGTCCAGGGGGAGGCAATCCAGGGCTTGTGTGACAGCTTCATGTTGTCATCAGGCACCTAGACTCTATCTTTCTCCATCCTCAGCATATCATATGGCATAAGGTTGCTTTATTGTCATAAGAAGATTACTAGAACTCCATAGGACTCCAGCCATCTTGTCCATGTTCTAGGCAAAGAGGAAAAAAAAAAAAAAGAAAGGGCCAATGACACATACTAGCTCAATCAATCCTATCAATCCTGTTTTAGAAACCTTCTCAGAAGCCCCACCAAACAACTTCCACTAACATTTCACCAGAACTTAGTCACATGGACACCACCAGTTGGAACAGAAGCTGAGGACCCTGTTCCTAACGAAATCAGGGTTCTGTTACTAAGGAAAAGAGGGAGAATTAGGAGAGATAACCTATTTTGTTGTTCTTCTTTTTTAAAGATGAGGTTTTGCAGCCAGGCACAGTGGCTCACACCTGTAATCCCAGCACTTTCAGACGCTGAGGCAGGCAGATCACCTGAGGTTGGGAGTTCCAGACCAGCCTGACCAACATGGAGAAACCCCATCTCTACTAAAAATACAAAATTAGCCAGGCATGGTGGCACATGCCTGTAATCCCAGCTACTCGGGAGGCTGAGGCAGGAGAATCACTTGAACCTGGAGGTTGCAGTGAGCCGAGATCACGCCATGGTACTCCAGCCTGGGCAACAAGAGTGAAACTCCATCTCCAAAAAAAAAAAAAAAAAAAAAAAAAAAGATGAGATTTTGCTATGTTGCCCAGACTGGACTCAAACTCCTAGGCCCAAAGGATCCTCCTGCCTCAGCCTCCCGAGTTGTTGAAAGGCATCACTGTATGCCACCATCCCTGGCTGAAATTACCTATTTCCTGGTTCACTGGAGTAGAAGAGAAAAAAGGAAGTAATCAGAAGAGAAATTCTACAAGTTCCACCACTAAATCTAACTGCCAATCGATTAATCCCTCCTCGAATTCTGGCTTCCTCCTGTGTGTCAGCAGATAAACATTGTGCTCCTTTCCAAGGTGAACCCCTCCATGGTATACTGGGCGCCTTCCCATTTCACTACTCTAAAGCTTTGCTCCTTTTCCTCACCACATGGTTTTACCTTTTGGTTTTTTTCTCATTAGCAAATAAATATGTTAAAATAGCTCCCACCTTAGAAACAAAAACAAAACAAAACCCCTCCTTTTATTGAACATCTCTATCCAGCTCTCCTGGTTATTACTCTTCTTTCTAACCTCTTAAAGCAAAAATCCTCAAAAAAAGGTTTTAAATTCTCCTTCCTCCACTTCCTTGCCATGAATTCTCTCTTGAACTTACCCCAATAAGGCCTTAATTCATCTCTATTGCTCCACTGAAGCCACTCTTGTCCAGGTCACCACTGAAATCTAATAGCTGATTCTCAGACCCCATGTCACCCAGCCTCCCAGAAAGCAGTTCAGAAAGCATAGTTATCACCTGCTCCTGCTTGAAACATTTTCTTCATTTGGTTTCCAGAATATCAAACTCTTCATTATTTTCTTTCTTCTGTTTTTTTGGAAACACAGTCTCACTCTGTTACCCAGGCTGGAATGCAGTGGCACGATCATGACTTACTGTAACCTTCATCTCATGGGCTCCTACGTCAGCCTCCCAAGTAACTGGTACTACAGGTGCACACCACCACGCCTGGCTAATTTTTGTATTTGTTGTAAAGAAGGGATCTCCCTATGTTGCCACAGCTGGTCTCCAACTCCTGGGCTCAAGCAATCCTCCCACCTTGGCCTCCCCAAGTGCTGGTATTATAGGTGTGAACCACTGCACCCAGGCCATTATTATCTTCCAACATCACTGTCTGCTCCTTTTACTTTACACTACTAGATCCTCTTTCTAATTTTTATAAGCTGGAGTGCTCTGGAGTTCAGTCCTTGGACCTCTTCCTTTTTATTTCAGACAGAGTCTCGCTCTGTTGCCCAGGCTGGAGTGCAGTGGTGCAGTCTCAGCTCACCACAACCTCTGCCTCCCGGGTTCAAGCGATTCTCCTGCCTCAGCCTCCCGAGTAGCTGGGACTATAGGTGCACGCCACCATGCCCAGCTACATTTTGTAATTTTAGTAGAGACAGGGTTTCATTATGTTGGCCAGGCTTGTCTTGAACTCCTGACTGTGATCTGCCCACCTAGTCTTCCCAAAGTGCTGGGATTACAGGCATGAGCCACCATGCCCAGTTGGATCTCACCTGTTCCCCAGGTGATCTTATCCACTTTCTATACTGATGACTTCTAAATTCATCTCCAACATGACCTCCCCTCTGCACTTTTTAACCAACTATTACTGCCTAATCAACATCTCTACTTAGATTTAACTCACTGTATCTCAAACTTAACATGTCCAAAACTGAACTTATGATTATTTCCATTTCTCTATACCTCCTTTAGTATCCCCAGTATTGCTCAGACCAAAAATCTAGGGGTCATGATTGACTCCTCTCTTTCTTTCTCACAGCCAAAACTCATTAATAAATCCTGTCAGTTCTATCTTCAAAATACACTCAAAGGGCCGGACGTGGTGGCTCATGCCTATAATCCCAGCACTTTGGGAGGCCAAGGCAGGCGGATCACGAGGTCAGGAGATCGAGAATGTTCTGGCTAACATGGTGAAACCTCACATCTACTAAAAATACAAAAAAAAAAAAAAAAAAAATTAGCTGGGCGGGGTGGCACACGCCTATAGTCCCAGCTACTTGGGAGCCTGAGGCAGGAGAATCACTTGAACCCAGGAGGCGGAGATTGCAGTGACTCGAGCTCGCACCACTGCACTCCAACCTGGGCAACAGAGCAAGACTTCATCTCAAAAACAAAACAAAACAACTCACATTTCCACCACTTCTTACCAACTCAACAATATCACCATGATTCAAGCCACTATCAACTCTTGTTTGCATTACTGCCCATTCCCTTCTAGTTTGTCTTCTTTCTTCCACTCTTAACCTCTTGTGGTTTACTCTCACAAAAGCCAGAGCAATGCTCTTAAAATCTAAAATAGAACATGTCACACCTTTGCTCAAAACTATCTAATAGCTTCTCATCATTTTTAGAATAAAACACAAAATCTCTCCGTGCCTAATAACACTATTACATGAGCTAGACCCTGGCTACCTCTCCAATCTCATTTCATAACACTCTCCCCCTCACTCACTACTCTACTCTGGCCTCATTGACCTTCTTGTTACTGCTTTGAAAAGATATACACATCCAGTTGCCAGTCCAGCATAAAAGAAGCTTGGAAGTCACTGCTCCACGATAACAACAAGTAAAAGCTGAACAAAGTAAAAAATCAACAGCTCCCTTTTTTTTAAACTGCTTCATGCAGAGCAGGGCTAAGTCATAGGCAGTGCATCCAGAGCTGCCAACAACTCTTTATAGATCTGTAGAAGAAACTAGGTCAAAAAAGTAAAGGAGGCCGGGCGTGGTGGCTCACGCCTGTAATCCCAGCACTTTGGGAGGCTGAGGCAGGTGGATCAAGAGGTCAGGAGATCAAGATCATCCTGGCTAACAAGGTCTCTACTAAAAATACAAAAAAATTAGCCAGGCATGGTGGTGGGCACCTGTAATCCCAGCTAATCCAGTGGCTGAGGCACGAGAATTGTTTGAACCCGGAAGGTGGAGGCTGCAGTGAGCCAAGATGGCGCCACTGCACTCCATGCTGGGTGACAGAGCAAAACTGTTTAAAAAAGAAAAAAGAAAGAATAATCACATAATCGTATCAACAGATGCAGAAGCAGCATCTGACAAAGTCCAACACTCATTCATGATAAACTCTCTTGGTAAACTAGGACAGAGGATAATTTTCTCGACTTGATCAAGAATATCTACAAAATCCCTACAGCTAACATTATACTTAAAAGTGAGAAATTAGCAGCTTTCCCACTAAGGTCAGGAACAGGCATGTCCCTTCTCAGCACTCCAGCGAGACTTATTCTATTCACTGTTATATCAACCCAACACTTATAAAGAGTACCTGCCATGATAGGCTCTCAATAAATACTTGTCCAATAAATAAATAAATAAAAATAGACACCATATTGTTTTCTATATATTTAATACAATGGACACTTTCTAGTCTTTACCCTATTTAACCTGTAGCATTTGACACTGTACTTGCTCAAAACTCTTTACTTGGATTGTAAAACCCCCAGTTCTTCCTCTTTGATCATTCTTTCTCAGACTCCTTTTATTTGTTTGTTTATTTATTTTTGAGACGGAGTCTCACTGAGCCGCCCAGGCTGGAGTGCAGTGGTGCGACCTCAGCTCACTGCAACCACTGTCTCCTGGGTTCAAGTGATTCTCCAGTTTCAGCCTCTTGAGTAGCTGGGATTACAGGCACCTGCCATCATACCCGGCAGCTTTAGGAGAGATGGGGTTTCAGCATGTCAGCATGTTGGCCAGGCTGGTCTTGAACTCCTGACCTCAGGTGATCCGCCTGCCTTGGCCTCCCAAAGTGCTAGGATTATATGCATGAGCCACTGCGCCTGGCCCAGACTTTTTTTTTTTTTTTTTTTTGAGATAGAGTCTTGCTCTGTTACCCAGGCTGGAGTGCAGTGGCACAATCTCGGCTCACTGCAATCTCTGCCTCCCGGGTTCAAGCAATTCTCCTGCCTCAGCCTCCTGAGTAGCAGGGACTACAAGCACACGCCACCACACCTGGCTAATTTTTGTATTTTTTTTAGTAGAGATGGGGTTTCATATGTTGGTCAGGATAGTCTCGATCTCCTGATCTTGTGATCCACCTGCCTCGGCCTTCCAAAATGCTGGGATTACAGGCATGAGCCAACGTGCCCAGCCCCAGACTCCTTTTATAAGCTCATTTTCTCTACTTTAAATGTGATCATTCTTTCAATTCCTTACTAAGGCCAGGTCCTCTATCTACTTCAGGGTTCTCTATTAAGACCACCACTTTCAGCCAGGCATGGTGGCTCATGCAGATAATCCCAGCACTTTGGGAGGCTGAGGTGGGTGGAGGGTGGATCATGAGGTCAGGAGTTCAAGACCAGCCTGGCCAACATGGTGAAACCCTGTCTCCACTAAAAATTCAAAAATTAGCTGGGCCGGATGGCAAGCACCTGTAATTCCCAGCTACTTGGGAGGCTAAGGCAGGAGAATTGCTTGAACCCAGGTGGCAGAGGTTGCAGTGAGCCAAGATTACACCACTGCACTCCAGCCTGGGTGAGAATGAGATTCCGTATCAAAAAAAAAAAAAAAAAGGAAAGAGAAAGGAAGGAAGGAAGGGAGGGAGGGAGGGAGGGAGGGAGGGAGGGAGGCAGGCAGGCAGGGAGGAAAGGAAGAAAGGAAGAAAGAAAGAAAGAAAGAAGGAAAGAAAGAAGGAAAGAAAGAAAGAAAGAGAAAAGCACCACAAAAAAAAAAAAAAGAAAGAAAAGCACCCCTTTCCTAGTGCTACACATTCCCCCTGAGTTGTCTTACCCATTCCCATAGTTTAATTACCATTTTCATACTGAAGGTTCAAAATCTGTATCTCTCTCCCCTCTCCATATTTGTAAGCATGTTTGCCTAACAGACATCTCTAAGCATATGTACTATAGACACTTAAACCTCAAAATGTGTTAAAAACTGACCTTTTCTTACTTCCCGCCCACTTCTTTCTTCAATAATTTGATCTCAGTGAAAAGCACCACGATTCACTCAGTTATTTAAATGAGAAACCTTTGCCGGGTGCAGTGGTTCACACCTGTAATCCCAGCACTTTAGGAGGCCGAGGTGGGCGGATAGCTTGAGGTCAGGAGTTCGAGACCTGCCTGGCCAACATGGTGAAACCCGGTCTCTAGTAAAAATACAAAAATTAACCAGGTGTGGTGGCACACATCTGTAATCCCAGCTACCTGGGAGGCTGAGGCAGGAGAATCACTTGAACCCGGGAGGCAGAGGTTGTGGTGAGCTGAGATTGTGCCACTGCACTCCAGCCTGGGCAACAGAGTGAGACTCTGTCTCAAAAATAAATAAATAAATAAATGAGAAACCTACAAAATAACCTCCATTCCTTACTTTACCTCACATCCCATATCCAATCAATCACAAAGTTCAATATTCAACTTTTTAAAAATTACATATTAAGCACCTACTATGTGTCAGGTATTATTCTTGTCTCTAGGGATAAAGTCTGCTTGCATTGGCTTACATTATAAGGACATTTACTGTTTCCTTTATTCATTAATATTTATTTAGTTTCCTTAATTTATTATTTAATTAATAAATGTGGAGATAAGTTGGTTTTAAGGTTGGGTCGATAGCTTCACAAATCAGACCACTGCACTGAACTGGCATCTTTATGATTCTCTTTGCATTAGACCCTCAAGGTCTTAAGTTGGCTCTAGGCATCGTATCTTCAAAGAACATTTCCAAAGGCAGAAAGCAAAGGGAGAGGGGTGAAACAAAAGGGATTTCCTCAAGGGGGTAATCTCTTTTTATCAGAGAAGAAAACCATTCCCAGAAACTCCTCAGCTGACCTGCCTCTTTATGTCCCGTTGGTCAGAATCGGCTCCAATGATGAAGGAAACTGAAAAAGCAAGTATCTGGCAAAGGGAAACAAGGTTGCATTGATTTGTCCCCGGGGACTGAGCCCAGGAATACCCTTTAAACAGTGGCAGTTTAAAGGAGGTTCTCTTAGCAAGGAGGAATGGAAGAAGGTGGTTTTTGAAAGGGCAACCAAGATTGACTTCCGCAAAAAGAGACATGGAGTTTACATAAAAGAAGAAACTTTAAACAAGTAAATAAATGTACAAACAAGGTAATATCAGATTCTGTAAGAGCTGTGAAATAAGAGTGGTGTGATAAAAAGTGGTGGCCATATTTTGAGAGTAAATTGACAACATTAACTAATGGGACTGAATGTATGAGAAAAAGGTGATTCCAAGTTGATACTGATTCCCATCCATAAATGAAGCTCGAGAAAGATAATTAAGGGTCTGAGGTCATACCACTATTAACTGACAAAGCTAGAATTGAATCTAGTCCTATCTGACACCACCAAAGTCAATTTTCTATTTCCCCCCTCCCTTTTTTTTTTGTTTGAGACAGAGTCTCACTCTGTCACCCCGGCTGGAGTGCAACAGCATGATCTCTGCTCACTGCAACCTCCACCTTCTGGGTTCAAGTGATTCTCATGCCTTGGCTTCCCAAGTAGCTGGGATTACAGGCACGTGCCACCAGGGCCAACTAATTTTTGTATTTTTAGTAGACGGGGTTTCGCCATGTTGGCCAGGCTGATCTACTACTGGCCTCAAGTGATCTACCTGCCTCGGCCTCCCAGAGTGCTGGGATTATAGGCCTGAGCCACTGCACCCATCCCAAAGTCAATTTTCTTTCCCCAATACCATCTATCTGTGGAAAAGCAGATGTAAATTTGTAACACTGGGATAAATAAGAATGAAGGTCAAGTATTTATAAATAGTTAACACTTGGTAAATTGTTGCCATTTGTTACTTTACTTGTACAGCTAGTGACATGAACAAAATATTTTGTAAACTTCTGTGTCTAAACCACACTATGGAAACTATCAAAAACAGTTACCCACTGCTTAGAACAGTAGCAAATGGCCATGATATTATGTAGCAAAAAACGAGAGTAACTCTAATTGCATCACAGGGTTTCCCACTACACCAAAGACTCAAAGTAAACAGTTACAGGCCTGAAAGAGTACAACAAATGAAAGGCTTATATAATCAATTAAAATGTGCAGACAGACTGGGCCCAGTGGCCTGTACTGCAATCTCAGCAGTTTGGGAGGCCAAGGTGGGAGAATCGATTGAGCCCAGGAGTTCGAGACCAGCCTGGGTAACATAATGACACTCCATCTCTACAAAAATAAAAAATTAGCCAGGCAAAGTGGTCCCTGCCTCTAGTCCCAGCTACTGAGGAGGCTGAGGTGTGAGGATCACTTGAGCCTGGGAGGTGGAGGCTGCAGTGAGCCATGATCATACCACTGTAGTCCAGCCTAGGCGACAGAGTGAGACGCTGTCTTGGGAGAGGAAAAAAAATGTCAAGACAGTAAATACGACTGTGTTTATGTTCCAGACATAGACAACTACTATTTACTCGTGTGTGTGTGTGCATGTGTGTGTGTGCGTATAGGTATGTATAATAAATAGAGGCCGAGCATGGTAGCTCATGCCTATAATTAATCCCAGCACTTTGAGGCCAAGGCGGGTGGATCACTTAAGGTCAGGAGTTCAAGACCAGCCTGGCCAACATTCTGAAACCCCGTCTCTACTAAATTACAAAAATTAGCTGGGTGATGGTGGCGCACATCTGTAATTCCAGCTACTAGGGAGGCTGAGGTGGGAGAATCACTTGAACCTGGCAGGCTGAGGCTGCAGTGAGCTGAGATGGCATCACTGCACTCCAGCCTGAGCGACAGAGCAAGACTCTGTCTCAAAAAGAAAAAAAAAAAAAAAACAACAAAGGCTGGGGGCGGTGATTCACGCCTGTACTCCCAGCACTTTGGGAGGCCAAGGCGGGCGGATCACGAGGTCAGGAGTATGAGACCAGCCTGGCCAATATGGTGAAACCCCATCTCTACTAAAAATATAAAAAATAGGCTGGGCACAGTGGCTCATGCCTTTAATCTCAGCACTTTGGGAGGCCAAGGTGGGCGGATCACCTGAGGTTGGGAGTTTGAGACCAGCCTGACCAACATGGAGAAACCCCGTCTCTACTAAAAATACAAATACAAAAAGTTAGCTGGGCGTGGTGGCGCACGCCTGTAATCCCAGCTACTCGGGACACTGTGGCAGGAGAATCGCTTGAACCTGGGAGGTGGAGGTTGCAGTGAGCTGAGATTACGCGCCATTGCACTCCAGCCTGGGCAACAAGAGCGAAACTCTGTCTCAAAAAAATATATATATGTATAGATTGATTGATAGACAGACAGATGTAAAATTAGTAAGGCGTGGTGGCGCATACCTGTTGTCGCAGTTACTCGCGAGGCTGAGGCAGGAGAATCACTTAAACCTGGGAGGCGGAGGCTGCAGTGAGCCGAGATCATGCTGCTGCACTCCAGCCTGGGAGATAGAGCGAGACGCTGTCTCAAACAAACAAAACAAATAGACCTATGTAGGTTAAGTATGGATTTAAAAAAAAAGTCAGACTTTCCTGTCAGGTAATAAAGAGGAGGCAGACTGGGCATGGTGGCTCATGCCTATAATCCTAGCACTTTGGGAAGCCAAGGCGGGCAAATCACTTGAGGCCAGGAGTTCGAGACCAGCCAGGGCAACATGGCAAAACCCTGTTTCTACTAAAAATATAAAAAATAGCCAGGTGTTGTGGCGCATGCCTGTAATCCCAGGTACTTGGGAGGCTGAGCCACAAGAACTGCTTGAACTCATAAGGCAGAGGTTTCAGTGAACTGAGATTATCACTGCACTCCAGCCTGTGCAACAAAGCAAGGCTCTGTCTCAAAAAAGAAACCAAAAAAAACAAAAAACAAAAAACAAAAAAAACAAGAAAAAATAAAGAAAGAAAAGGAAAAAGAGGCAAAATAAATTTATCATTATTCAATATTCTTCCGGCATAAAAATGTGTTACAGTTGGGTGTGGTGGCTCATGCCTGTAATCCCAGCACTTTGCGAGGCTGAGGCAGGCAAATTACATTGGTCCAGGAGTTTGAGACCAGCCTGGGCAATGTTGAAAAACCCCATCTCTACAAAAAAAAGAAAGAAAAAAACAACCATATATATAAAACTACCCGGGTGTGGTGGCACGTCTATGGTCGCATTCACTCAAGAGGCTGAGATGGGAAGATCCCTTAAATTCCGGAGGTGGAGGCTGCAGTGAGTTGAGTTCCCACCAATGCACTCACTCCAGCCTAGGCAACAGAGCAAGAGAGACCCTGTTTCAGACAAAAAAAAAAAAAAAAAAGTTAGGGAAAGAGAAGTATAGGGGAGCCAGGCCAGGCGCAGTGGCTCACGCCTGTAATCCCAGCACTTTGAGAAGCTGAGGTGGGCGGATCACGAGGTCAGGAGATCAAGACCATCCTGGCTAACACAGTGAAACCCCATCTCTACTAAAAATACAAAAAATTAGCCGGGTGTGGTGGCAGGCGCCTTGAGGCAGAAGAATGGCGTAAATCCGGGAGGCGGAGCTTGCAGTGAGCCGAGATTGTGCCACTGCACTCCAGCCTGGGCGACAGAGCCAGACTCCATCTCAAAAAAAAAAAAATAATCAATTCCATCTTAAAACTAGCAAGGTACATTTCTTGCCAGTCACGATCCATGGTCATAAGATGTTTATAGCTAAGGAAGCAGTTTTTTGTTTTTTTTGTTTTTTTTGAGACAGAGTTTCACTCTTGTCACCCAGGCTGGAGTGCAACAGCGCGATCTCAGTTCACTGCAACCTCTACCTCCAGGGCTCAATTGATTCTCCTGCCTCAGCCTCCCAAGTAGCTGGGATTACAGGAGCCCGCCGCCACACCCGACTAATTACTGTATTTTTAGTAGAGATGGGGTTTCACCATGCTAGCCAAGGTGGTCTTGAACTCCTGACCTCAGGTGATTCACCTGCCTCCGCCTCCAAAGTGCTGGGATTACAGGTGTGAGCCACCACGCCTGGCAGGAAGCAGCTTAATAATGTCTGCAAGGAGAGTTTGAGATCAATCTGGGAAACATGGCTGTCCTCTACAAAAATACAAAAATTTCCTGGGCACCTGTAGTCCTAGCTACTTGGGAGGCTGAGGTAGGAGGATTCCTTCAGCCAGGAGGTCAAGGCTGCAGTGAGCTGTGATCATACCACTGCTCTCCATCTCCAACGTAGGCTACAGAGTAAGACAATGTCTCAAAAACAAAACAAAACAAAACAAAAAAAAGACTCCTATAAAAGTAGAGTTTAGACAAGGCTTGGTAGTTCAGGCCTATAATCTCAGTACTTTGGGGGGCCAAGGCTGGAGAATCGCTCGAGGCCAGGAGTTCAGACAAGCCTGGCCAACATAGCAAGACCCCATCTGGGAAGAAAAAAAAAAACAGAAAAAGGAAAAAAAAAGCACCCTCTGAGTATCAGTTGGTTTTTACTCTTCCTAAGACTTTTGATCACTATCTTGTTATTACTAATCTTTTGCCCTTGCTTGTTTAACCTCTTGAAGTTTGTGTCTACTAGATTACAACAATCCAACATAAAGAGGATGCTGGCACAAGGCTTCCAATCCATACCAACTTCTGACCTGGGAAATAAAGACATATTGCCTTTAGGCCCCTCAGATCAGGCATCCAAAGATTTTTACTTCTTCAGTACTGGGCAGGGCTATGCCCATTGAATCATCAGAACATCGCAGGGTGTGCAGATCACAAGGTCAAGAGAACGAGATCATCCTGGCCAACACGGTGAAACCCTGTCTCTACTACAAATACAAAAATTAGCTGGGCGTGGTGGCATGTGCCTATAGTCCCAGCTGCTCAGGAGGCTGAGAAGGGAGAATTGCTTGAACCGGGAGGCAAAGGTTGCAGTGAGCTGAGATCGCTGCCACTGCACTCCAGCATGGCGACAGAGCAAGACTCCATCTCAAAAAAAAAAAAAAAAAAGAATCGGCCAGGTGTGGTGGCTCACACCTTGTAATCCCAGCACTTTGGGAGGCTGAGGCAGGTGGATCACCTGAGGTCGGGAGTTTGAGACCAGCCTTACCAACATGGAGAAACCCCGTCTCTACTAAAAAATACAAAGGCAGGGCACAGTGACTCATGCCTGTAAACCCAGCCCTTTGGGAGCCCAAGGTGGGCGGATCACCTGAGGTCGGGAGTTCGAGACCAGCCTGACCAACATGGAGAAAGCCTGTCTCTACTAAACATACAAAATGAGACGGGCGGATCACGAGGTCAGGAGATCGAGACCATCCTGGCTAACACCGTGAAACCCCGTCTCTACTAAAAATACAAAAAAAAAAAACTAGCCGGGCGAGGTGGCGGGCGCCTGTAGTCCCAGCTACTCGGGAGGCTGAGGCAGGAGAATGGCGTAAACCCGGGAGGCGGAGCTTGCAGTGAGCTGAGATCCGGCCACTGCACTCCAGCCCGGGCTACAGAGCAAGACTCCGTCTCAAAAAAAAAAAAAAAACATACAAAATTAGCTGGGCGTGGTGGCGCATGTCTGTAATCTCAGCTACTCAGGAGGCTGAGGCAGAGAATCGCTTGAATTTGGGAGGCAGAAGTTGTGGTGAGCTGAAATTGTGCCATTGTACTCCAGCCTGGGCAACAAGAGTGAAACTCTCTCTCAAAAAAAAAAAAAACAAAACATCAGAACATCATGCAAACACGGACCTCCTGTGGCTCCCTAGAAACCAACTGCAAATTCTTTTTTTTTTTTTTTTTGAGATAGAGTCTCACTCTGTCTTACAGGCTGAGTGCAGTGGCGTGATCTCGGCTCACTGCAACCTCTGCCTCGCAGGTTCAAGAGAGTCTCCTGCCTCAGCTCCATAATAGCTGGGACTACAGGTGCGTGCCGCCATGCCCAGTTAATTTTTTGTATTTTTAGTAGATATGGGGTTTCATGGTGTTAGCCAGGGTGGTGTGCAGTGGCCTGATCTGGGCTCACTGCAAGCTCCGCCTCCTGGGTTCACTCCATTTTCCCGCCTCAGCCTCCTGAGTAGCTGGGACTACAGGCACCCGCCACCATGTCCAGCTAATTTTTTAATGTTTTTAGTCGAGACGGGGTTTCGCTGTGTTAGCCAGAATGGTCTCGACCTCCTGACCTTGTGATTCGCCTGCTTCGGCCTCCCAGAGTGCTGGGATTACAGGCGTGAGCCACGGCACCCAGCCACCAACTGCAAATTCCTAGGAGAGAATCCTGTCCCAAAGATCAATGTCCACTGTCAGCAGGAAGAAGTTACAAAAAATGACCTTCACCCTTCATCTCTCCTTAAGATTAGAGAAGTAGAGGAGAAGAGTAGAGGAGGTATTATGTTAGGGAAACAGGAACGGAAGAGCTAGGGTAACACGGCGAGGCACGGTGGCTCACGCCTTTAATTCCAGCACTTCGGAAGGCCGAGGCGGGCGGATCACCTGAGGTCAGGAGTTCGAGACTCGTCTGGCTAACATTGTGAACTCCCTTCTCTACTAAAAATACAAAAATAATCTGGGCGTTGTGGCAGGTGCCTGTAATGTCTGCTACTTGGGAGGCTGAGACAGAAAAATCGCTTGAACCCGGGAGGCAGAGGTTGCCGTGCGCCGAGATTGCGCCATTGCACTCCCACCTGGGCGACAAAAACAAAACTCTGTCTCAAAAAAAAAAAAAAAAGGGCTAGGGTAACACAATTTCAAAATCAATTCCAAATTTAAACTAGCAAAGCATATTCCTTACCAGATACAACCCGTGGTCATAAGATGTTTACAGCTAAGGAAGCAGTTTAATAATGCCAGCAAGGGACCAGGCACGGTGGCTCATGCCCATAATCCCAGTGGATCATGAGGTCAAGGGATCGAGACCATCCTGGCTAACACGGCAAAACCCCGTCTCTACTAAAAATACAAAAAATTAGCCAGGCGTGGTGGCAGGTGCCTGTAGTCCCAGCTACTAGGGAGGCTGAGGCAGGAGAATGGCGTGAACCTGGGAGGCGGAGTTCGCAGTGTGCCACTGCACTCCAGCTTGGGTGACAGAGCAAGACTCCATCTCAACAACAACAACAACAAAAAAAAAAAAAAAAAAAAAAAAGCTGGCAAGGACAAACTCCTATGACAACAAAATGTTCAGATGTCCCAATATCACATAACAATTCCCCCCCCCTTTTTTTTTTTGGAGATGGAGTTTCGGTCAAAAAAATAAAATGAAATAAAAAGAAGTTCTCTTTTAGTTTGATTACTCTGTGAAACCTGAGGTATAATCAAGACCTAAAAAAAAAAAAAAAAGGCCCTCAAATACTTACTCATTCACAACAGGGAATACACAGATAAAAGCTAATAGTTTTAGGAAGGTATCTGGGGAGACATATAGGCCCCTGGGAGGAAATCCCTGAAGTGGTGGCTCTGATAATCTGCAGAGAGCTAGAAGGGAGGTTCTCCCCTCCCCCAGAAAAATCTATCCCAAGACCATAAACTACATCGCTAATCCTTGGAAATATATAAAGTGGTTAGGGTTAGAGGGTGGCTTCAAAATGGTTCTAGCAGAAACCTATTGCGGTTACTAAACTATTCAAATCATTTGCCCAGAGATAGCTTTTCTGGATAAAATAGCTTTATCCAGAGCCGACAGCAAAATGGAGTTCAGCAGGGTGGTTCCCTAACATTCATTCTTCCCGTTAAAGCAAGCTTATGATTTTCAGATTCGTTTTAAGAATAAGAGTGGGGGTGGTCCGAAGATAGTGGGTTATCAGAACTTATTAATATTAGTGTCACTAAAATTAGTATACCATCCCTCACTGCTAAAATTGACAGGCTTAATTTTTTTTTTTTTTTAAGAATAAGAAGAGGAACAAAATAAGTGAGAACAATATTCAAATATATTCCTGCCTCCTCTACCCAGTTGGAAAAATGTGTGCAAATTTGGATTTTGAATCAAATGCCTTTAACAAGACTACCAAAACTATCAGAAATAAACAAGAACCTCTTGGTCTGCAGGTCAGGTTCAGATGGGTGGAGACACACATATATAGACATACACATATATAACTCCTTACAACATACACTTATTAACCACATAAATTTGCTATTTGTCTGAAATTCGGTGCGAAGGATGAAGGCTGCACCAAATTTTAATAGGCTAATAACTGAATATGAACTATGAATTTTTAGTGTTTTAGGTTTAACCTTTTTGTTCCTCCTATACTGGGCAGATATTCTGAATAGTAACATCAATACGTTTCGGCTAGGACCATTTTAAAGCCACATTTTAAACCTAACCACCTTCTGCATTTCCAAGGATTAGCAATGTGGTTTATCGTCTTGAAATAGATTTTCCAGGGGCGGGGCGGAGGGAGACCTAGTCTACTCCTATAATGTGGGCCTCCAAGCACTAAGCTATAACCAATTGATGTATCTTGACACAAGGCCAAGCAGTCTTATTTACAAAACTCTTAAGTTGCACAAGGAATCTCTACTTCCTAACATCCTTCAGTGTCAATTTATTTCCTCCCTATCCAATTCTTTCCTCACTTCTTCAACTCAGCTACCACCACTGAAATGTGTTTTTAAATCTCCTTTTCAAAAAGCCCCTAGAACTGTTTCATAAAATTGATGGCTTAGATCTAAAATTGGGGCCTACTTTGCCCTTTTAACAGCTTCAATGTTAAATGCTTGGGCACTCTTCGAATGACTGAATATCTACTTGCTTTCAGCATTTGGTACTCTTACTTTGGAGAACAAGTCATTAAAGTAAACCATGTACACCTATTCGGTTTTCTAAAGCTCGCGTTTTTCACATTATCAGGTAAGTACAGAATGCACTGCCTTAAAAGGAACTGCGAAAATAAAAAGGCAAAACTCACTGACAAACTGTGGCAACACGAAATTAATCAGCTGAGCTATCCGAACCACAACTTTCTGCATTTCACGGTGCTTCGTCTTTCAAATTGTATGGCTCTCTCAAGTCCTAGGCTTCCTCCGAATTAAGTCAAGCCTCGTCACCCATTCCCTGGTCGGTGTCTTTCCGACTCGCGCCCGCCCCTCGCCAGGCCCTCGCAGCCATGCGCCGCACACTGCAGCACTGGCGCGCGCGGCCCGCAGGCGCGGAGGACCCCGCCCCGCGGCCGCGCGAAGGGAGGGGGCTCGGGGCCCGGAGCCCGCCTCTGCGGCGGCCAGGCCGGGCGCCCAGTGGGCGCACTGGGCCGGAGGAGGGGCCCGCGGCCGCGACACCGCCTGTGCCCGCCCCCTCTCCAAAGCCGCTACTTAAGAGGCTCCAGCGCCGGTCCCGCCCCAGTGCGTTACTTACCTCGACTCTTAGCTTGTCGGGGACGGTAACCGGGACCCGGTGTCTGCTCCTTCCGCCTTCGCCTCCTAATCCCTAGCCACTATGGTGAGTGAGCCGCGCGGCTCCCGGCTGCTTTCAGGGAAGCAGGGAAAAGCGAGCTGGCGGGGCGCGGGGACCCTGTATACAGCCGGGGAGGTCTGGTTCCAGAGCCGTCCTTTTGGAGGGCGGAAAACAAGGCGAGAGGCCAGGGCGGGAGTGGTGAGACCTCGGTGTGTGTAAATAGCTGGGGCCCGGAAAGGTCGAGGGGCGCCAGGATTTCTTATCGGACTCTGGAAGGGATGAGGGGGCTCCGGCTGCCTTCTGCCGTATCCGGAGCTCTCTTTCAGCGCGTAACTCTGTACTGGGAGCGGTCCCTCGAGTCCCCGCAGTCCTTTCCAGCGTATGCCCTTCCCCCGCTTTGGGTGGACGCGCGCGCGCGCGGACTCTAACATCTTCCAGCCTTCACTTCCTCTTGAGCGCGAAAAGCGGGGGTGGGAAGCAGCTGGAGACAAAAGCGCGCACGCGCGACCGTTACCTTCACGCCGTTCCTGGGCGGGAAACCGCCACTGCAGTCTGCGCATGCGCTCTGGGTCGCGGCGAGACTAGGGCTACAGGGCGTGTCTCCTGTTAACCTGAGTTTTCTTTTTTTAATGAAAGCAATAAGAGGAATGTGGGGAAGGGCCCTGTCAATGTACCGCTATACACCAGTGAATTAGGACAGTTCGACCACAACAGTCTGTAGAGGCCACCTGTCTCTCTGCTGCGTTAGGAATTCAGGGGAGCAGGTGGTGGCAGTGAGGGATTTTGAGGGAACGGAAATCGGATCTTGACCCAGATCTGGGCCGCCGATAATCCCCAACTTCGCTCAGACTGCTGTGGAGGTGTTAGGCCCAGCCCGATGCCGGCGGGCAAGGGAGGATGGGCGGCCTGGGCAGCGCCTTTGCAGACGTGGCCATTTCGTGCCTCTGCAGCGCCGCCGGGGGGCGCGAGAGCGCGCGCCCTGAATTGCGCATTCATCCTGTGCCGCAGAGCCCCGCCCCATGTCCCTGCGGACCGACATTTCTTGTGCGCTGGTCTGGCCACGTGCTTCCTGTGCTAGGAGCTGCCCGGAAATGTGGCCACCTAGTCTAAAGTGGTATTCTGGGGCCTGAGCGCTGGGTGGATGCCTACCTTCCTGTCTTGGTCCTCCAAAGGAGGAAGCTGTGACTGAGCTGTATTGGTCTGGAAGGAGGCCTTCCCAGTTTAGGATGGGAAGGTAACAGTCATTAAAAGCAATGTAGACGATAAGCTGTTCTCAGAAGAGTAGTACGTCTTACGTCGCTTTAAAAAAGGAAATTTGTTTTAAGATTACGTGAGTAGCCTAGGTAACACAGCCAGACCTCATCTCCACAAAAAAAGATGAAAAAATTAGCCAGGCGTAGTGGCCTGTGCCTGTGGTCCCAGCTGCTCCAGACGCTGGGGTCGGGGGATGACTCAAGCCCAGGAGGTTTAGGCTGCCTTGAGCCTAGACGGCATCACTGCACTCAAGCCTGGGTGACAGACTTTATCTCTAAAAAAATAAAGATTGCATGAGTATTTTGTTCCACCTGACAGCCACCAATAGATTAAATTGCGATATCTTTTTCCTTCCCACAGCGTGAGTGCATCTCCATCCACGTTGGCCAGGCTGGTGTCCAGATTGGCAATGCCTGCTGGGAGCTCTACTGCCTGGAACACGGCATCCAGCCCGATGGTCAGATGCCAAGTGACAAGACCATTGGGGGAGGAGATGATTCCTTCAACACCTTCTTCAGTGAGACGGGCGCTGGCAAGCATGTGCCCCGGGCCGTGTTTGTAGACTTGGAACCCACGGTCATTGGTGAGTTGACTTCAGTAACCCAAGTGAGATCCCAGGATGCTGGGACAGGAGGTCTGTCCTGGGGGCTCCGCTGGTCACTCACCCACTCCCTCCATCCTTCTCTCCCTCCTCCCCCAGATGAAGTTCGCACTGGCACCTACCGCCAGCTCTTCCACCCTGAGCAGCTCATCACAGGCAAGGAAGATGCTGCCAATAACTATGCCCGAGGGCACTACACCATTGGCAAGGAGATCATTGACCTTGTGTTGGACCGAATTCGCAAGCTGGTAAGCACAATATATAAATATGCATTTAATGCGGCGAGATGGTACCAGTGCAAGTTGGGTGGAGTGACTGACAACATTCATTCTTTAGCACCTACCAAAATGTGGAATAGACTGCTTACTATGTTCATTGGACTTCTAAATCAGATAGTCCCCTAGGTTATGGACAGTTTGTGGATATGTTTGTTTTCCCATTTCCTTATGCTTATGTCAATGAGATGGTTCATAATCTAAGAATTTTAAATAGAAATTCTAAGAGAATGTTTCTTGGCATTAAAATATTATTTTTTTTATTTCCCTACAGGCTGACCAGTGCACCGGTCTTCAGGGCTTCTTGGTTTTCCACAGCTTTGGTGGGGGAACTGGTTCTGGGTTCACCTCCCTGCTCATGGAACGTCTCTCAGTTGATTATGGCAAGAAGTCCAAGCTGGAGTTCTCCATTTACCCAGCGCCCCAGGTTTCCACAGCTGTAGTTGAGCCCTACAACTCCATCCTCACCACCCACACCACCCTGGAGCACTCTGATTGTGCCTTCATGGTAGACAATGAGGCCATCTATGACATCTGTCGTAGAAACCTTGATATTGAGCGCCCAACCTACACTAACCTTAACCGCCTTATTAGCCAGATTGTGTCCTCCATCACTGCTTCCCTGAGATTTGATGGAGCCCTGAATGTTGACCTGACAGAATTCCAGACCAACCTGGTGCCCTACCCCCGCATCCACTTCCCTCTGGCCACATACGCCCCTGTCATCTCTGCTGAGAAAGCCTACCATGAACAGCTTTCTGTAGCAGAGATCACCAATGCTTGCTTTGAGCCAGCCAACCAGATGGTGAAATGTGACCCTCGCCATGGTAAATACATGGCTTGCTGCCTGTTGTACCGTGGTGATGTGGTTCCCAAAGATGTCAATGCTGCCATTGCCACCATCAAGACCAAGCGCAGCATCCAGTTTGTGGATTGGTGCCCCACTGGCTTCAAGGTTGGCATCAACTACCAGCCTCCCACTGTGGTGCCTGGTGGAGACCTGGCCAAGGTTCAGAGAGCTGTGTGCATGCTGAGCAACACCACAGCCATTGCTGAGGCCTGGGCTCGCCTGGACCACAAGTTTGACTTGATGTATGCCAAGCGTGCCTTTGTTCACTGGTATGTGGGTGAGGGGATGGAGGAAGGCGAGTTTTCAGAGGCCCGTGAAGACATGGCTGCCCTTGAGAAGGATTATGAGGAGGTTGGTGTGGATTCTGTTGAAGGAGAGGGTGAGGAAGAAGGAGAGGAATACTAATTATCCATTCCTTTTGGCACTGCAGCATGTCATGCTCCCAGGATTTCAGCTTCAGCTTAGCTGACAGACATTAAAGCTTTCTGGTTAGATTGTTTTCACTTGGTGATCATGTCTTTTCCATGTGTACCTATAATATTTTTCCATCGTGTCTCAAAGTAAAGTCATTAACATCAAAAGCTTTGTTTCCTGTGTTTTCTAAAAGTGCCTTGGTTTTTGGATTCATCTATATTTGGAGTATAGAGTCTGCAATTTGCTGGTGATGTCAGGGATCCTACTTCCTGTGCAGGCACCTCTAGGGAAAAGGAAGCTCAAGGGACTAGAAAGGCAGAAGCCCTAGATTCTCAGACTAGTTTACCACCTCATCCCTTGGCGTAGGGGGCGGGGAAACTGATGAAAGTCATTCTGCTAATCTAGAGCTCATTTAGCTCTTCAGAGTATGACTGGGTAGTTACTAATGAGTTATGTATGGGAAGTATACGTTTTGAATATCCGCTAAGTTGCTGCTGTTTAAAGTGGCCTGCTAACCTTGTTAGTGTAAGAAATTTCACAGTGATCTTTGGCTGGTCATGGTGGCTCATGCCTCTAATCCCAGCACGAGGATTTCCAGCTTTCAATGTACCAGTTTCCAGCCCTATTGTGATAGGAAAAAGGACCAGAATTCATGGTAGTCAGTAAAAGTCATGCTAAGAAAGAAGGCTAAACAATAAGCCATATGCATGGGTGGAAGAGGACTACATTACATGAGGATAAAGTGGCAACATTTGTAAAGGTTAGGATAAAAACGTATAGCATTTGGCATGGTTTACATCCTTTCAAATATTTTGGCTACATGTAACAGACTTGTAGGCACAGAGAATGTACATAGAGGATTTAACCTAGGAGAAAATGTAGATTTCAAATCCGTAAAGTACAGGAAAATTGTGGCTGCTAAAGACCCTGATGGCTGCTAAAGACCAAGAAGACTGAAAGAATGCATGAGGCTTTTTTGAAAAAGCAGAGAAGAGGCCAGGCACAGTGGTTCATACCTGTAATCCAAGCGCTTTGGGAGGCGGAGGCGGGCGGATTACCTGAGGTCAGGAGTTTGAGACCAGCCTGGCCAACATGGAGAAACCCCATCTCTACTAAAAATACAAAATTAGCTGGACGTGGTGGCTCACCCTTGTAATCCCAGCTACTCGGGAGACAGGCAGGAGAATTGCTTGAACCTGGGAGGAGGAGGTTACAGTGAGCCAAGATTGCGCCATTGCACTCCAGCCTGGGCAACAAAAGCAAAACTTCATCTCAAAAAAAAAAAAAAAAAAGTAGGGAAGTCTACAATTTTCCCAGTTTTTTTTTTTTTAGCCCATAAATCCTACAAATTTACAAAATGTCAGCCGTCCCTATCTGTGGTTTCCATATCTAGATTTGACTAACTGGATTTAAAATACTTGGAAGCAACCGGCCCTGGTGGTTCATGCCTATAATACCAGCACTTTGGTCAAGGCAGGAGGATCACTTGAGCCCAGGAGTTTGAGACCAGCCTAGGCAACCTAGGGAGACCCTGTCATTACAAAACAAAAACCAAAACAAATTAGCCAGTGTAATTGTGCTGCTGCATTCCTGCCTGGGTGCCAGAGAAAGACCCTATCTCAAAATATATGTTTGGAAAAATGGATAGTTGTGTCTGAACTGAACATGTACTTGTCCCCTTTATTCTCTAAATGATATAGTATAACAATTATTTACATAGCATTCACATTGTATTAGGTATTATAAGTAATCTGGAAATGACTTAAAGTATACAGGAAGATGTGTGCAGGTTACATGCAAACACTAGAGCTCTCTATATAAGGAACTTGAGCATTCATGGATTTTGGTATCCTCCAGGGATACTAAGGGATGACTGTAGCTCTCAGCTCCAAAGATAATCTGATTTGGCATGAACAATTCAGAGAAGAAGCTTTGGTGGGGAGCCTGCAGGCCTAGCATAGCAACACAAATGTAGCCATCACAGGCTCCAAGGGAAAGCAGACACCTTTATTTATTTTTTATTTTTGTGTATTTATTTATTTATTTTTGAGACGGAGTCTCGCTCTGTTGCCAAGGCTGGAGTGCAGTGGCACAATCTCAGCTCACTGCAAGCTCCGCCTACCGGGTTCATGCCATTCTCCTGTCTCAGCCTCCCAAGTAGCTGGGACTACAGGCGCCCGCCACCTCACCTGGCTAATTTTTGTATTTTTAGTACAGACGGGGTTTCACCATGTTGGCCAGGCTGGTCTCGAACTCCTGACCTCGTGATCTGCCCACCTTGGCCCCCCAAAGTGCTGGGATTACAGGCATGAGCCACTGGGTGCTCCCAGCAGCAGACACCTTTAAAGAACTGAGAGGCCTTGGCACGGCAGCTCACGCCTGTAATCCTATCACTTTGGGAGCCCAAAGTAAGTGGATCACCTGAGGTCAGGAGATTGAGACCAGTGAGGCCAACATAATCCCAACTCTACTAAAAATACAAAATTAGCTGGGCATGGTAGCCTGTGCCTGTAGTCCCAGCTACACCAGGGGCTGAGGCAGGAGAATCACTTGAACATGGGAGGTGGAGGTGACAGTGAGCCGATATTATGCCACTGCACTCCAGCCTGGGTGACAGAGTGAAACTCTCAAAAATATACAATAAAAAATTTTACGCTGGGCACGGTGGTTCACTCCTGTAATCCCAGCACTTTGGGAGGCTGAAGCAGGCGGATCACCTGAGGTCAGCAGTTTGAGACCAACCAGGTCAACATGGTGAAACCCCATCTCTACTAAAAATACAAAAATTATCTGGGCGTGGTGGTGGGCACCTCTAATCCCAGCTACTTGGGAGGCTGAGACAGGAGAATTGCTTGAACCCGGGAGGTAGAGGTTGCGTGAGCCAAGATCATGCCATTGCACTGCAGCCTGGGTGACAAAAGTGAAACTCCATCTCAAAGGAAAAAAAAAATTAAAAAATTGTTTTATACATGAAGATGACTACTATTTTTTTTTTTTCTTGAGATGGAGTCTCGTTCTATTGTCCAAGCTGAAGTGCAGTGGCTCAGTCTTGGCTCACTGGCAACCTCCGCCTCCTGGGTTCAAGGGATTCTCATGCCTCAGCCTCCCGAGTAGCTGGGATTACAGGCGTGCACTACCATGCCCAGCTAATTTTTGTATTTTTAGTACAGACGGGGTTTCACCATGTTGGCCAAGCTGGTCTCAAACTCCGTACCTCAAATGATCCTCCCTCCTTGGCCTCCCAAACTGCTGGGATTACAAGGGTGAGCCACCACACCAGGCCAAGATGAATACTATTAATTATAAGTTAAGGCCTTGGATTAAATGATATATTATGTGTGGGCCATGGGGGAGGAGGTGGCTAGAATGAAATGCTCAGGCAGACAGGACATGTCATCAAGCCCTCCTTTAAAGTGCCCCTTTAAGGGGCACTGGAGTCGTCTTATCTATACCTCTGACCAGGCAGCAAGTACAGCACCTGGTAATGCCCATAGGAACCAAAAATAATGGTAATTTCTCTCTTAAGCCAGATTCTTTTTTTGGTTTTTTTGTTTGTTTGTTTGTTTGTTTGTTTTTAGACAGTCTTGCCCTGTAGCCCGGGCTGGAGTGCAGTGATGCGATCTTGGCTCACTGCAACCTCCACCTCCTGGGTTCACGCCATTCTCCTGCCTCAGCCTCCCAAGTAGCTGGGACTATAGGTACCCGCCACCACGCCCGGCTAATTTTTGGTATTTTTAGTAGAGATGGGGTTTCACTGTGTTAGTTAGGATAGTCTCGATCTCCTGACCTCGTGATCCACCCTCCTCGGCCTCCCAAAGTGCTGGGATTACAGGCATGAGCCACCGTGCCCAGCCAGCCAGATTCTTTATTGTTCTACTCAATGTAAACTTTAAGCCCTAAGGTTTTGTAACACTCACTCTCTTTCAGGACCCAGGCTTCTTTATCAACTCTCAGGGAGGAGCCTAGGGAACAGAGACATTTGGTTAGCCTCTTGTTCTGTCACTAATCAGGACCTCTTAATCTTCTGGGACTATTTTTCCTTTCACACTATAGATTTCCATTCTTCCTTTCTCAGAAGGGGTAGCAAGTAGGGCTTTGGAGTTTGGAAGGACCTGTAAACTTAGAGATGTGCATCCAAGTTGGGAGATGAGGGGCAGTGTATACCAGGTCTTGACATGTCTGCTCAGCCATTCTCCAGAGCTACTACAGAAGCATAGGCCATTTATTCAGAAAATAAGTATAACTTTTTTCTTCTTCTTCTTTTTTTAGAGATGAAGTCTAACTCTGACATTCAGTCTGGAGTACAGTGGTGAGATCTTGGCTCACTGCATCCTCCAACTCCCAGGTTCAAGTGATTCTCCTGCCTCAGCCTCCCAAGTAGCTGGGATTATAGGTGCCCACCACCACGCCTCAGCTAATTTTTTTGTATTTTTAGTACAGACAGGGTTTCACCATGTTGGCCAGACTGGTCTCGAATCCCTGACCTCAGGTGATCTGCCTGCCTCGGCCTCCCAAAGTGCTGGGATTACAGGGATGAGCCACCATGCCCAGTCAATGAATATAAATTTTTAAAAGCCCAAGAAGGGTTTACTTAGAGATGAAAAGGATGATGACAATAACAACGATAACTAATCTTAACTACATAGACACCTTCTTTTTTTAACACCAGAATGCTTAAATGCCTTCACAACCTACTGTTCATCCCCTCCATGAGTTCACTGTATAAAATGAAAAAAGCCCAGTGCCTCATTTTAGAGATGACAGATTTAATTGGTAGGGAAGAAGGGGAGAGATACCACAGCCTTGTGTCCTGCCTTGTAGGACTAGAAGCCTTAAATATTGCCTGCCACAAGATCATTAGGACATGAGTCTTTCAGCCCTACCAAGGACCCGGGCTGTGATTTAGGGATGTGCTTAGACTAACAGGCTTGAGCAAGGGAGGAGGGAAGAGCATTTTATCTGGAGATGCCATATTCCCCTCCCAATCCCATCAAACTCCTGGCAAATTCCTTAATGCCCTGCAGATGGCACCACTGACAAGGAGTTCTCCATCCAGGAGAGCCAAGCTCAGATTTGTGAACTCTGCCCTTGTCATCTTGGACCTGTGCCAAAAAGATGACAAGCCGGAAGTGACTGACCTGCCATCCCTAGCATTCACACACTTGTCGCTTTTTCTTCTGTCCATGACTGGAGACAGCTGGGCCTCATGCTAGGCCGCTGTGAATCAGGAGGCTACAGAAAACACCACACCCAAGGAGTTTCTGGACCTCAGCCCCTTCCCCTAGGGTGCTTCCCTGAGGTAGGATGCGTATAAAAACATGGCCTTGGCCAGGCATGGTGGCTCACGCCTGTAATCCCAGCACTTCAGGAGGCCGAGGTGGGCGGATCACCTGAGGTCAGGAATTCAATACCAGCCTGGCCAATATGGTAAAACCCTGCCTTTACTAAAAATACGAAAATTAGCCAGGCATGGTGGCATGTGCCTATAATCCCAGCTACTTGGGAGGCTGAGACAGGAGAATCGCTTGAAATCGGGAGGCAGAAGTTGCGGTGAACCCAGATCACGCCATTGCACTCCAGCCTGGGCAATAAGAGCGAAACTCCATCTCAAAAAACAAAACAAAACAAAACAAAACAAAACAAAACATGGCCTTGGGCCAGGCATGGTGGCTAATGCCTATAATCTCAGCACTTTGGGAGGCCAAGGAGGGTGGATCACTTGAAGTCAGAAGTTCGAGACCAGCCTGGCCAACATGGTGAAACCCCGTCTCTACTAAAAATACAAAAATTAGCCAGGCATGGTAGCAGGTGCCTGTAATCACAGCTACTCAGGAGGCTGAGGCCGGAGAATTGCTTGAACCTGGGAGGTGGGGGTTGCAGTGAGCTGAGTTAGTGTTCCTACAGTCCAGCCTAGGCAACAGAGTGAGACTCCGTCTCAAAAAAAAAAAAAAAAAAAAAAACGCCTTAGGATCAACATGCAGTAAGAGAGGAGCATGTTGTCACATTAATCTAAACTCAATATTGATACAAAGTCAATAACCACCTGACAATGTGGGCATCATCATGTAGACACTGATGTCATTGTGTTGCTAAGGCTAGCTTCCACCTCTCTGCTATCTGGTTCATAAGCCAAAACCAATGCCCAAATGCTTTACCCCACCCACTCCCAACTGACAGCCTGCTGTATGTTATCATGCCCAACTAGACAGAATCAAGCTCATCACCTCATTCATGCCTGAGCCTTTAAACATACACTTTCCTCTGCCTGTGGTACCTTCTATTGCCACGAGAATAGAGAAAACCCAACACTTTTGTCCAGTTAATGCATATTCTCCTTTCAATGAAGTCATTTCTTCAAGGACTTGGAGACTAGGTCAGAATAGGCCATATTTTCTAGTATATATTTTCATAGAACCTCTACTTTTCTAACATTTGTAATATTTTATAAATATATATTTGTGTGATTAATTCATATATTTCTTCCCTACCAGAGTTTTTTTTTGTTTTTTGTTTTTTTGGAGACAGGGCCTAGCTCTTGTGTCCAGACTGGAGTGCAGTGATTCGATCTCAGCTCACTGCTGCCTTGACCTCCTGGACTCAAGGGATCCTCCCAGCTCAGCTTCTTGGGTAGCTGGGACTACAGGTACCCACCATCACCCCCGGCTAATTTTTAAATTTTTTTGTAGAGATTGAGTCTCACCATGTTGTCCAAGCTGGTCTCAAAATTCTGAGCTCAAGCAATCCTTTTCTGCTTCGGACTCTTTTTTTTGTTTTTTTTTTTTTTGAGACGGAATTTTGCTCTTGTTGCCCAGACTAGAATGCAATGGCGTGATCTTGGCTCACCACAACCTCCGCCTCCCGGGTTCAAGCAATTCTCCTGCCTCAGCCTTCCGAGTAGCTAGCATTACAGGCATGCGCCACGACGCCCAGCTAATTTTGTATTTTTAGTAGAGATGGGGTTTCTCCATGTTGGTCAGGCTGGTCTCGAACCCCCGACCTCAGGTGATCTGCCCACCTCGGCCTCCCAAAGTGCTGGGATTACAGGTGTGAGTCACTGTGCCCAGCCTCTACCAGATTTAAATAAATAAATAAATAAATAAATAAATAAATAAATACATTAGGTAAATGCTCCACAGTTTTGTTTGTCTTTGTTTTTTAAGATTAGTCAAATGGACCAGGCACAATGGCTTAGACTTGTAGTACCAGCACTTTGGGAGGCCAAGGAAGGAAGATCACTTGAGACCAGGAGTTCGAGACCAACCTGGGCAACTAGTGAAATCCTGTCTCTAAAAAAAATTTAAAAATTAGCAAACTATCGCAAGAAAAGAAAATCAGACACGGCATGCTCTCACTCGTAGGTGGGAATTGAGCAATGAGAACATCTGGACACGGGAAGGGGAACATCACACACTGGGACCTGTTGAGGAGTGGGGGAAGGGGTGAGGGATAGTATTAGGAGATATTCCTAATGTAAATGACGAGTTAATGGGTGCAACACACCAACATGGCACATGTATACATATGTAACAAACCTGCACGTTGTGCACATGTACCCTAGAACTTAAAGTATATTTAAAAAAATTAAAAATTAGCCTGGTGTGATGGTGCATGCCTTTGGTCCCAGCTGCCTGGGAGGCTGAGGTGGGAGGATCAATTGTGCCCGAGAGGTTGAGGATGCAGTGAGCTGAGATTGCTTCTTTGCACTCCAGCCTAGATGCTAGACCAAGACCCCAAGACCCTGTCTCAAAAAAAAAAAAAAAAAAAAAAAAAAAAAAAATCTGAACAAAAAACAAACAAAAAAACATTTTTAACTCTGAAAGCTAGAGATGACTATCCATCTACTTCCTCCCCACTTTCAGACCAAGCCCAGGACCAAAGCTCTAAGGGGCCTCAGGCAGAGAGTAAAAGGTGGATAGAGACATAAAATGGAGGTGGATAGGAAGGTTTCTTCTGTGTTCTAAAGATTCTTCATCGTAGTGGCTCACTTCTGTAATCCCAGCACTTTGGAACGTTGAGGTGGGAGGATCACTTGAGGTCAGGAGTTCGAGACCAACCTGGTCAATATGGTGAAACCCTGTTTCTACTGAAAATACAAAAATTAGTCAGGAGCGGTGGCATACCCCTGCAGTCCTAACTCCTCAGGAGGCTGAAGCAGAAGAATTGCTTAAAACCAGGAGGTTGAGGCTGTAGTGAGCTGAGATCGTGCCACTGCCCTCCAGCCTGTGTGTGGAGTGAGACTCCATTTCAATAAAATAAAATAAAATAAAATAAAATAAAATAAAATAATAAAGCTTCTTCATCAAGGAGATGTCTCAAAACAAACCAAAAAAAGATCCCTCAGCCTCTCTGGCCCTAGCATCTCATGATACTGGCATGTAGAAACTTCTGCTGCCTCACTATGACCAAATCAATGTGTACCACGAGCTGGGTTGTGACCCAGCTGACAGGATAGGCTGTCACCCTAATATTCCTTCTATATAACAGTGCTCAAAGCTAGGCAGGTGAATATTCCCATCATCCTCTTCACTGCTCACCTGGTGTAATCTTTTTGTTGTTGTTGATTTTTTTGTTATTGTCTTTTGTTTTGTTTTGTTTTGAGACAGAGTCTTGCACTGTTGCCCAGGCTCCCAGGCTGGAATGCAGTAGCACAATCTGGGCTCACTGCAGCCTCCGCCCCCTGGGTTCAATCAATTCTCCCACTTCAGTCTCCCAAATCAGTCTCCCAAGTAGCTGGGACTACAGGCATGCTACAATGTCCAGTTAATTTTTGTATTTTTTGTAGAGACAGAGTTTTGCCATGTTGCCAGGCTGGTCTCCAACTCCTGAGCTGAGGCAATCCACCCACTTTGGCTTCCCAAAGTGCTGAGATTACGGGTGTGAGCCACTGCATGTGGCCTGTGTAATCTCTTATCCAGTCTAGGCTTCAAGAGGAACATAGACAATGGAGTTTTCTCCAAGGGGTGAGGAGAGTGGTAAGGAGTATTAGGCATAGTACATCTTCAGTTTACAAAGATGACGGGATTAAGAGATTAAAGACAGGCATAGGAAATTATAAGAGTATTGATTGGGGAAGTGATAAATGTCCATGAAATCTTCACAATTTATGTTCTTCTGTCACAGCTTCAGCAGGTCCCTCTGTTTGGGGTCCCTGACTTCCCACAACAACTGAGGATGGTTAGCTTAGAAAAGAGAAACCCAATGAAGGGCTGTGGTCTAGAAATGGCAGTAGATTCATTCCTCAAAACCCCAGAGGGCACAGCAAATGATGGGCAAGAAGACTGCAGTTCACTTTCTAAAAATTAGCCAGCACCAACAATGAACCAGTATGCCATCTATTCAGCAGTCAGTGGTCCCCAATCTTTTTGGTACCAGGGGCCAGTTTTGTGGAAGACAATTTTTCCATGAATGGTGTGTGTGGTGAGGGGTGCTTTCAGGATGAAACTGTTTCACCTAAGATCATCTGGCATTAGATTCTTATAAGAAGCACCCAACCTATATCCACAGTTCACAGCTACTATGAGAATCTAATGCCGCTGCTGATCTCACAGGAGGTGGAGCTCAGGCGGTAATGCTTGCTTGCCCACCACTCACCTCCTGCAGTGTGGGCCGATTCCTAACAGGCCATGGTCTGCACCTAGCAGTTGAGGACCCCTGGTCTAGGTCATGTAGCACATACAGGTAGACCTGATAACTTCTTTTTTTTTTTTTTTTTGAGATGGAGTCTCGCTCTGTTGCCCAGGCTGGAGTGCAGTGGCGCGATCTCGGTTCACTGCAAGCTCCGCCTCCTGGGTTCACGCCATTCTCCTGCCTCAGCCTCCTGAGTAGCTGGGACTATAGGCACCCGCCACCACGCCCAGCTAATTTTTTTTTTTTTTTTTTGTATTTTTAGTAGAGATGGAGTTTCACCGTGTTAGCCAGGATGGTCTCGATCTCCTGACCTTGTGATCCACCTGCCTCGGCCTCCCAAAGTGCTAGGATTACAGGCGTGAGCCACCGCACCCGGCCAGATAACTTCTAATATAACTCTCCATTCCCAGAGTCTATAATTTCACAAATTTTTTCCTGCTGTCTCAAGCCAATCTTTCATTATAATTCTTCTCTCAAATATTTTTAGAGAGGTCAGATAGGTACGGAGGAAGAATTAGAACTGAATCCCTCAAAGCATGTTTCTTTTCTTTTCTTTCTTTCTTTGAGATGGAGTTTCACTCTTGTTGCCCAGGCAGGAGTGCGATGGCATGATCTCGGCTCACCGCAACCTCCGCCTCCTGGGTTAAAGTGATTCTCCTGCCTCAGCCTCCTAAGTAACTGGGATTACAGGCATGTGCCACCACACCTGGTGAATTTTGTATTTTTAGTGGAGACAGGGTTTCTCCATTTTGGTGAGGCTGGTCTTGAACTCCCGACCTCAGGTGATCCACCCACCTGGGCCTTCCAAAGCGCTGGGATTACAGGTGTGAGCCACCGCACCCGGCCAGCATGTTTCTTCCTCCTAACTCCCAACGACAACATCAAAAAGTTCTCAGATGCAAGAAGGACTTGCTTAGGAAATTCCTGGTTTTCTGGTTTCCTGGCACTCTAGACAAGAGGGAAATTCCAAAATTTCTAGAAATTTGTCCTATTTTGACCAGAGAAAAGAAAAAAGTTATGGTTCAGAGTCAGATGAGCTCTGGCAGGGTGCGGTGGCTCATGCCTGTAATCCCAGCACCTTGGGAGGCTGAGGCAGGTGGATTACCTGAGGTCAGGAGTTGGAGACCAGCCTGACCAACATGGTGAAACCCCGACTGTACCAAAAATACAAAAATTAGCTGGGCATGGCTGGGCGCAGTGGCTCATGCCTATAATCCCAGCACTTTGGGAGGTCGAGGTGGGCGGATCACAAGGTCAGGAGATCGAGGCCATCCTGGCTAACATGGTGAAACCCCATCTCTACTGAAAATACAAAAAATTAGCTGGGCGTGGTGGTGGGCGCCTGTAGTCCCAGCTATTTGGGAGGCTGAGGCAGGAGAATGGCATGAACCTGCGGGGTGGAGCTTGCAGTGAGCTGAGATCACGCCACTGCACTCCAGCCTGGGAGAGAGAGCAAGACTCCGTCTCAAAAAAAAAAAAAAAAAAATTAGCTGGGCATGGTGGTGGGCACCTGTAATCCCAGTTACTCGGGAGGCTGAGGCAGGAGAATTGCTTGAACCCGGGTGGTGGAGGTTACAAGAGATCGAGCCACTGCACTCTAGCCTAGGTGACAGAGAGAAAAAAAAAAAAAAGAGTTAGCTAAATAGCTAAATAAGCTCTTTCCAAAGACCCAGAAAGTCCTGGGAACAAAATCACCCTATCACCCTGAAAGTAGTCTTAGATTAGGCAGGAAGTTTTCTTTCTTCTTTCTTTTCTTTTCTTTCCTTTTTTTTAATTTTATTTTATTTTATTTTATTTTTTTTATTTATTATTTTTTTTTTTTGAGACGGAGTCTGGCTCTGTCGCCCAGGCTGGAGTGCAGTGGCCAGATCTCTGCTCACTGCAAGCTCCGCCTCCCGGGTTCGCGCAATTCTCCTGCCTCAGCCTCCCGAGCAGCTGGGACTACAGGCGCCCGCCACCTCGCCCGGCTTATTTTTTTTTGTATTTTTAGTAGAGACGGGGTTTCACCGTGTTAGCCAGGATGGTCTCGATTTCCTGACCTCGTGATCCGCCCGTCTCGGCCTCCCAAAGTGCTGGGATTACAGGCTTGAGCCACCGCGCCTGGCCATTTTTTTTTACAAAATAAAAACAGGGTTTCACTCTGTCGCCCAGGCTGAAATGCAGTGGTGCCATGATAGTCCACTGTAGCCTCGATTTCCTGCGTTCAAGTGATTCTCCTGCTTCAGCCTCCTGAGTATCTTAGAACTACGGGGACATGCCACCACGTCTTGCTAATTTCATAAATTTTTTGTAGAGATAGGGTCGTCATGTGTTACCCAGGCTGGTCTTTTTTTTTTTTTTTTGAGAGGGAGTTTAGCTCCCAGGTTGGAGTGCAACGGCACGATCTTGGCTCACGGCAAGCTTTGCCTCCTGGGTTGAAGCGATTCTCCTGCCTCAGCCTCTCGAGTAGCTGGGATTACAGGCATGCACCACCACGACCGTCTAATAACGTATTTTTAGTAGAGACGGGGTTCCTCCACGTTGGTCAGGCTGATCTCAAACTGCCGACCTCAGGCGATCCACTTGCCTCAGCCTCCCAAAGTACTGGGATTACCTATGTGAACCACCGCGCCCGGCCCTGTTTAAGTGTTTACTACAAGAACTGCACTGGGTTAAGTTTTGGGGAAGAAAAGAATGGGGTCAATCAGAAGCCAAATATGGCCGGGCGTGGTTGCTCACGCCTGTAATCCCAACACTTTGGGAGGCCGAGGCGCGCAGATCACAAGGTCAGGAGATTGAGACCATCCTGGCTAACACCGTGAAACCCCGTCTGTACTAAAAACACAAAAAATTAGCCAGGCTTGGTGGCGGGAACCTGTAGTCCCAGCTACTCGGGAGTCTGAGGCAGGAGAATGGCGTAAACCCGGGAGGCGGAGTTTGCAGTGAACCGAGATCGCGCCACTGCACTCCAGCCTGGGCGACAGAGCAAGAGACCCTGTCTCAAAAAAAAAAAAAAAAAAAAGGCAAATATGGGCCTGGCGCGGTGGCTCATGCCTGTAATGACAGCACTTTGGGAGGCGGAGACGGGCAGATCACCTGAGGTCAGGAGTTGGAGACCAGCCAGACCAACATGGAGAAACCCCATCTCTACTAAAAATACAAAATTAGCCAGTCGTGGTGGCTTGCCTGTAATCCTAGCTACTCTGGGAGGCTGAGGCAAGAGAATCGCTTGAACCCGGGAGGCGGAGGTTGCCGTGAGCCAAGATCGCACCATTGCACTCCTGCCTGGGCAACAAGAGCGAAACTCCATCTCAAAAAAAAAAAAAAGGCCAAATATGTGTTTCTAATTCTTGAAGAGGAGAAGACAGGAGGAAAAGAGGAAAGACATAAATGAAGGTAAAGTTAAACAATACAAAATATTTAAATAACAACAACTCAAGAGGACAAATATTATGAAACAATGCATATATGGACAATTTTTTGTTTTGTAGAGACAGAGTTTCATTCTTGTTGCCCAGGCTATAGTGCAATGGTATGATCTCAGCTCACTGCAACCTCCAATTCGTGGGTTCCAGTGATTCTCCTGCTTCAGCCTCCCAAGTAGCTGGGATTACAGTCATGCACCACCATGCCTAGCTAATTTTGTATTTTTAGTAGAGACGAGTTTCTCCATGTTGGTCAGGCTAGTCTCGAACTCCCGACCTCAGGTGATTCGCCAGTCTCGGCCTCCCAAAGTGCTTTGATCACAGGCGTGAGCCACCACACCCAGTCTTTTTGAGACGGAGTTTCGATCTTGTCGCCCAGGCGGGAGTGCAATGGCAGATCTCAGCTCGCTGCAGCCTCCTCCCGTGTTCAAACAATTCTCCTGTCTCAGCCTCCTGAGTAGCTGGGATTACAGGTGCCCACCACCATGCCCAGCTAATTTTTGTATTTTTTAGTAGAGAGGGGGTTTCACACATGTTGGCCAGGGTGGTCCTGAACTCCTGACTGTTGGGAACAGGCCCCCCAAAATCTGGCCATAAACTGGCCCCAAAACTGGCCATAAACAAAATCTCTGCAGCACTGTGACACGTTCATGATGGCCATAACGCCCACCCTGGAAGGTTATGGGTTAAGTGGAATGAGGGCAAGGAACATCTGGCCCACCCAGGGCAGAAAACCGCTTAAAGGCGTTCTTAAATTACAAACAATAGCATGAGTGATCTGTGCCTTAAGAACATGGTCCTGCTGCAGATAACTAGCCCAACTCATCCCTTTATTTTGGCCCACCCCTTTGTTTCCCATAAGGGATACTTCTAGTTAATCTAATATCTATAGAAACAATGCTAATGACTGACTTGCTGTTAATAAATACATGGGTAAATCTCTTTTGGGGGCTCTCAGCTCTCCAGGCTGTGAGACCCCTGATTTCCCACTTCACACCTCTATGTTTCTCTGTGTGTGTGTGTCTTTATTTCCTGTAGTGCCGCTGGATTAGGGTCTCCCTGATCGAGCTGGTCTTGCCACCTGACTTCAGGTAATCCACCTGTCTCGGCCTCCCAAAGTGCTGGGCTTACAGGCGTGAGCCACCGCGCCCAGCCTCATGGCCAATTTTTAACTGCCCACTGAACTATGCAGCTGGATGTTGCTTTAAGAATTTAGAGGAGGTCAGGGCTGTTGGCTCACGCCTATAATCCCTGTACGTTGGGAGGTCAAGGCAGGCCGACAGCTTGAGTCCAGAGTTCAAGACCAGTCTGAGCAACATGGCAGAATCAGCTAAGTGTGCTGGTGCCCGCCTGTGATCCCAGCTGCTCAAGAGGCTGAGATGGGAAGAATACTTGAGCCTGAGAGTTGGAGGCTGCAGTGAGCCGTAATCGCACCACTGCACACCAGTCTGGGCGACAGAGTGAGACCCTGTGTCAAAAATAAATAACTTAAAAAAAAAACTCCCTTCATCTAAATCCTGTCTACTTCCAAGACTCAACTACACACACATACACACACACACACACACAAAATCTTGGCCGGAGGCGATGGGTCACGCCTGTAATCCCAACACTTTGGGATGCCAAGGCAGGCGCATCAACTGAGGTTGGGAGTTCAAGACCAGCCTGACCAACATGGAGAAACCACGTCTCTACCAAAAATACAAAATTAGCCGGCGTGGTGGCGCATGCCTGTAATCCAGTTATTTGGGAGGTTGAGGAAGGAGAATCGCTTGAACCCGGGAGGCAGAGGTTGCAGTGAGCCGAAATCACACCATTGCACTGCAGCCTGGGCAATAAGAGGGAAACTCCATCTCAAAAATAAATAAATAAATAAATAAATAAATAAATAAATAAATAAAAGTTGAATCACAACATCTTCCTCTGAAAGGTTGTAGTGATGTTTAAAATGAGATAATAGGCTGGGTGGGTCACGTCTTGTAATCCGAGCACTTTGGGAGTCCCAGCACTTTGAGGGTAGGAATTCGAGATCAGCCTGGGTAACATGGCTGAGATAACGACTATACAGTGAATGGCACATAGTAAGTGGTTAGCTAATGTTTAACTCAGCCCCACTCTTCAATGATCCTTGTGGGCATTTCTTCACAAAGTTGCAGGGTATTTCTGTAGTCCTCTCTCCAGTATTTTTCAGTATTTGTTCCAGCACACACTAGGCCTTCCACAAAAATGATTGAGTGAAAACCCCTGGCGGCGGGAAACCGGGGTGGGGGTGTGCGGAGGGGCACCCCAACACAAACACACAGAAAATGCTACTGCAGAACATCGGTTACTGGGCAGAGGTACCTTTCAGAACCCCTAGGGTGCCCTCACATCCTGCCTGGCTGGCCTGATTCAAATGGTTCATTTAACCAAGGTCAAATTAAAATCTTAGCTGCCACTAAAATCCAGGAACCGTCACTTTTCCCAGATGAGAGAGACAGTTGCTCAATTAGAATCAGCAGCGGTAGGCCCAAAAGATCTCGCCTCCTCCACAGGGCGAACCTATCACCGCTCCTCCAGCGATGAGCGGCAGCTCTCTAGGAGCCAATGAGTTCCTCCCCATGGAAGGAACCCGCCCACCCCTTGTGTCGTCACCAGATCGCTTAAAAAGATGGAACCTCAGCGGCCCTTCCTCGTAGCGAGCCTAGTGGCGGGTGTTTGCGTTGAAACGTGAGCGCGACCCGACCTTAAAGGGGAGGGAGCAAAGGAAGGACAGAGCCCTTTAAAACGAGGCGGGTGGTGCCTGCCCCTTTAAGGGTGGGGCGTCCGGACGACTGTATCTGAGCCCCAGACTGCCCCGAGTTTCTGTTGCAGGCTGCGAGGAAAGGCTCCTAGACTGGGTCCGGGTGCTCGGCGGCGGCGGCTTCCTCCCCGCTTGTCCTCCCCGGGCCCGGAGGCACCCCAGCTCCAGTCATGCTGAGCAGAGTATGGAAGCACCTGACTGCGAAGTGCTATCCGTGCGAGAACAGCTATTCCACGAGAGGATCCGCGAGTGCATTGTGAGTGCGGGGCCCCGGCGGGGAGAAGCGGGGGTTGCGGGAGAGGGGTAGGTTGGGGTCCGAGCCCACCTGGTCTCAGAGCGCCGTCAAACCATGCCTGGGCCAGCGGCGGGCGACGGAGGCCTCCGTCCTAGCAGAAGGGCGGGTGCCCGGCTAGCGATCCCCTAGATGGGATCAGCTGGGTCCCTGAGCGGTAAACAAAGGCCGTCGTTTCCGTTCCTCCCTAACACGCCCCTCCCTGCCCCTCCCTGCCACCCCTCACCCAGCGCGTCTGAGAGCCTGCGGAGTCCGCCTTAGTCTGATAATCGGGGAAGGATGGGTTTGCTTCTCAAACTGGGTTGAGGGCAAACCCAGCTGACGTTGGATGAAGGGGAGAAATCGTCACTCTGAGCTTGATTCCAGAAAAGAGGGGAGGTGTAGGGATGGCAGACGGGAGGAACCTGGGGACTTGGTGGGTCATCTCCTGCTTTGGAAGAAAGGAGTCTTACTAGGGTGGATCCTAATATGTAGAGATGAGGAACAACCAAGTATCCAGGTATTCCCCCGTCTTTCTTCTTTCTCATTAGTGTTTGTTTGAAACCCTGCAAGGCTGGGTTCGCAGCCTCTCAGCCATTCCGGGGTTTCCCCAGTAAGTCGTCCTCCCAGGGCTTCAGAGGGTACCTGGCTGCTGTTCCTTAGGCCATCCCTGCCACTTAGAGCGACAGCTGAACCTGCCGCAGAGAAGTGGACTCCTCAATTCTGGGGTAGGGGTACGCAGTGGAGCTTAGGGAGTCATATCTTCTTCAGCCTTGCTTTGAATTCTCACCTCTCTCCTTTCTCCTCTGTTTCCTTCCCCAGAGCTCCCCAGAGCAACCCTCATCTCCAAATAGTAAATGGAAAGGGAATGGTTTGGGAAAACAGAAAGAAATGTTAGTAAGTGGGGGAACCCAGTGTGGGGGTCATTCCCTTCATTTTTCTCAGGCTGGGCTCTAGCCAGCCCTGGGCAGCCTATTGGAGGTAGGGTAAATTGAGCCAGGACATAATTAGGTCTGCTCTTATCTGTGAGGACAGGAAAGTATATTAGTCTGAGTGTGCAACTCCAGTAGAAGTTTGCTTTCGGCAAGCGTTCCTTGTGTGTTTCTTGGTGGACAGTCCACATGGTGGATTGGGCATATTGCAGAGGCACAGCCAGGTCTTGAGACAGTGTCAGGCAGGAGGCTCACATTCCTAGAGAACAGGGAGGAATGAGACCTTGGACAGAAGCAGCCTCCTGGATGTCTCCCCCATCCTTTAGTCCCATGAGCTGAGAACATCAGTGCTGGCTAAGGGTAGCCTGAAGATTTATGGTGCCTCCCCCACCTGGCTCTCATCCAGGGGCTGGAGCGCAACCTAGCCTCTTGGAACTGGGTGGAACTCCAGCCTGACCTTTTGAGCCCTCCCACCTTCCTGGCTATTATGCAAGCCCAGGGCAGAACACAGGCTATAAAAATCTTGCAGCTGCAATCTGAGTGGCTCCTTCTATTCTGCTTCCCTAATGTCAAAAGCTATGACTTTGTTCTGGATCGATGGCTCTCCTGCGTCTCTATGGATTCTTCCCTCCTTGTATAGGTAGCTGTATGTGTATTCCCTGTGGGGTCAGCCCTTTCTGGAGACTGGAAGACCCATGAGACTGATCCTGTCTTCTTGGCATATCTCAAACACAATAACTTCTTTTCTTGATACTCTCTGGCCTTTTTTTTTTTTTTTTTTTTTTTTTGTGAGACCTAGTCTCACTCTGTTGCCCAGGCTGGAGTGCAGTGGCGTGATCTTTGCTCACTGCAACCTCCGCCTCCCAGGTTCTAGTGATTCTTGTGCCTCAGCCTCCCGAGTAGGTGGGATTACAGGCACCTGCCACCACACACAGCCTTTTTTTTTTTTTTTTGAGACTGAGTCTCTGTCGCCAGGCTGGAGTAAAGTGGCACAATTTCGGCTCGCTGCAACCTCTGCCTCCTGGGTTCAAGCAATTCTCCTGCCTCAGCCTCTCGAGTAGCTGAGACTACAGGTGCATACCACCACGCCTGGCTAATTTTTGTATTTTTATTAGAGATGGGGTTTTGCCATGTTGGCCAGGATGGCCTCGATCTCTTGACCACGTGATCCTCCCGCATTGGCCTCCAAAAGTGCTGGGATTATAGGCATTAGCCACTGCGCCCAGCCAATTTTTGTAATTTGTTTGTTTGTTTGTTTTTGAGACGGAGTCTTGCTTTGTCACCCAGGCTAGAGTGCAGTGGTGCGATCACGGCTCACTGCAACCTCCACTGAATTCAAGTGATTCTCCTGCCTCAGCCTCCTAAGTAGCTGGGATTATAGGCACGTACCGCCACACCCAGCTAATTTTTGTATTTTTAGTAGAGACGGGGGGGGGGTTCCACTGTGTTGGTCAGGCTGGTCTCGAACTCCTGACCTCATGATCCTCCTACCTCGGCCTGCCAAAGTACTGGGATTACAGGCGTGAGCCACCGCGCTCAGCCCAATTTTTGTATTTTTAGTAAAGACAGGGTTTCACCATGTTGGCCAGGCTGGTCTCGAACTCCTGATGTCAATTGATTCACCTGCCTTGGCCTCCCAAAGTGCTGGGATTACAGGCGTGAGCCACTGTGCCTGGCCAAGACTCTCTGTTCTTGATTATAGAGCCAAGCTGGCCAATGGCTCCTCCTCTGGGCAGTAGAAGCTTACTTGGAATAGAGTAGGAATGAATATGCAGGTTAACGTGGCCGAGTTCCGCCATCACTGTCACTTGACAGTCTAGCCAGCTCTAGAAACACTAGATATTGGGCCCTAGCTAAAGCCCACTGTTAGGGGTAGAGGATTAAATGAGGCTCTGGTTTGGCCCAGCAGACCTGATCTTTCAGGCCCCTGAATAAGCATGGAATAGAAGTTGTGACTTCGTCTAGAAACATGACACCTACTTTGGGTCAAGGCACCAGTGTGGGTGGAGGTAGGAGGGTAGGGTAGTGATGGGGTGCCAGGACAATGCAGACGTCTTCCTCCCCTCAAACCTGCTTCCCCATCCAATAATGTGCTCCAAGTAAATTCCCTCTGGTTCTGTAACTGGTTTGAAATATGTATGCTTGTGCATTTCTAGGAGTTTTCTTTGCCCATTTACCAACCAGAGTTGGGCTGAAGCTATTTTCTCCCAGTGAAGTCCTTGTAGGGCTGGGCATGGTGCTGTTTCCCCAGGTGCATGGGGCAGCCCCTGTCTGGCCCTTCTTCGAGGTCCCTGGGGCTCTGACTAGAAGGAAGTACCTGGGGGATCAGAAGAGAACATACTTCCAGATGGAACCCCTGGAAGTATGGAGCCTTATCTTAAGGAAGTAATGGCCATGGAATTAACAGAGAGGCCCTTGGCTGTGGAATGTGCTAAAGGTTAGAGCTTCTCATCCCAGCTCACATTCTGCTACAGATCTCAACACTTCTGTTTGCAACACTGTACATCCTCTGCCACATCTTCCTGACCCGCTTTAAGAAGCCTGCTGAGTTCACCACAGGTACTGTGATTTCCCTCCCTCCTGCCAGAGTTCCAGTTGCCATGGACCAGCCTCAGGGGAATGGGCCTATGGCGCCCACTGGGAAAGGAGCAGTGGCTGTGTGGGGCTGTTCTGGAGCCTTTGCCTCTTCAGCCTCCCTTTCTGCACAGACAGGGGCAAGGGCAGCTAGATGGAAGTGTCTTCTGGGCAAGTCATATAACATTTCTGATCTTCAGTTTCATCCTACAAAATGGGCATAGTGATGTCTACCTACTCCATTGTGTGGACCAAAGGAGATGGTTAATGTGAAAGTCCTTTGTGAACCTGAAGTGAGCAACTGCCGGGTGAATGTCATTACGGGCACAGTCTCTGTGTCATCTCCTCTCCTAGTGCTCCCACAGCCAGGACCAGAGACCTCCCTGATGACTGGGGCACCTGGTGATGGTGGCCTTTCTCTTTATGGGGAGCCTGAGTATGCTCAGATTGCAACTTTCCTTCCCTAGACATTGTGTAATTGGAGGTGGGGGCACACTTGCCCCAGTTTCTAGCCCCAGCCTTTCCTCCTCTCAGGATGGCTCAGGATGAGCAGCTACCCTAGAGTAATTCCCTTGGGGACCTTCTCTGTGAATCTCCCTTCCCCCTCCTCTCTTTTCCCTTTCCTAGACCCAGCCACTGATGTAACCAACCTCACAGACTAGTTGTTTATTATATTAATATTTTGAGCATATAAAGAGGAACCTGCGATGGGAGAGATCTAGGGAGGAGGAAAGAAGTATAGGAAAGTCTGGCCTGTATTCTCTTCACCTGGGACCACTGATTTTTAAGCTGCCACCATGGCTGGAGAATAGGCTATGGAGTTCATAATGTGTGGTCTCCTGGAGCCTTCTCTTCAGCTCTGCCTTCTTTGAGGGGCAGGGATGGGGCGGGGAGCACATTGTAATACTTACGGCCTCAGAGCTGCCCCCTGATGTCCTGCCTCTTCCCCGTGCCTCTGTCTCTTACAGTGGATGATGCAGATGCCACAGTCAACAAGATTGCGTAAGTGTCCCTGCCTCAGCACCTAACACCAGTGGTCTTTAGGAACTGGGATCTAGGGAGGCCTAGAGCTGGAGGGAGAAGGGGGAAGTCTCACACGGTGAAGAGAGAGTTTCTGTTTCCACCCCATTTCTGGTTTCCGGCTTTACCTCACCCTGGGGACGCTCAGAAAAGCTGCTGTTCCTGTCTTCCTGGTTAGGCCAGGAGCTTGTGGGAGCCTCATGGCCAGGAACATCCGCTGGGGCCTGAGTCACCGGAAATGGCTCCAGCTTGGCTTCACCTCCCAGTGACCAGAGTGGGGATGCAGATTGATAGAAAAAGAGCAGGGTGTGGGGAAGATGGGAACCCCTGAGGGAGGGGCATGCTTGGTTCTGAGAGGAAGGCCCATATTCCAGGCTGCCAATGTTCACTAGCACATACAGAGAAAGAGAGAGAGATGACTCCTCTGAGTTAGTAGATCAGAAGGTAGCCCTCCACCCTTGATGGACCAACGAGATATAAGTGCCCCTCTTCAGTGTATGCAGCCCAGGGCATAGACCTTGGCTATGAAGCTAGGTTTCAGTTTCCCCTTGTCCTCCTTTGCCCTCATGCCTTTGTGCAGGGCATAGCCACATAGGATGACCCTGTGCTTATCTGGGCAAAAAGAGGTAAGCTCAGAAATCCATATCCCTGAGCAAAGAAGAGAAGCCAGGCCCCCTAGCTTTGGCATCATACCTGGCATAACTTATAGGCATGTATGGGAGGACCACATTCCTGGGGACAGCCTGGGTATGTGACATGGCAGGTGACGGGCTTCCCATGAATGCCCGAAGCTGTGCCCATCCCATGAGCTGGGGCTTCCCTGGAGGTAAAGGGCTAGAGCGAGCCGGCAGTGGGTAGAACCCCAGCTGGACGGCTCCTTCCTTAGCTCTGTCATTGCTACAGCTGGTTCTGGAAGCCACAGGTGCCCTCAGTACAAATGGAACTTCTCCAGCACAGTGTAGTGAGTGCTGAGCTAAGCAAGGACACTCTCCCCTTCTCTGCCCAGGCTCGAGCTGTGCACCTTTACCCTGGCAATTGCCCTGGGTGCTGTCCTGCTCCTGCCCTTCTCCATCATCAGCAATGAGGTGCTACTCTCCTTGCCTCGGAACTACTACATCCAGTGGCTCAACGGCTCCCTCATCCATGGTTTGTGGCTCCTAGAGGCGGCTTGGGGTGGGGATAGGGAGCAGAGAGCAGATAGAGTCGGGCAGACTCAGGCAGCCGTGGGCCAATCAGTCATGTGTCGCACCTTCCCTCTCCGCTTCTCCTGCAAATGGTCAGTCTCCTGTCGGTTGCCCCTCCCTTTACTGACCATCTCTGCTTTTCCTTTTTTGCTCTAGGCCTCTGGAACCTTGTTTTTCTCTTCTCCAACCTGTCCCTCATCTTCCTCATGCCCTTTGCATATTTCTTCACTGAGTCCGAGGGCTTTGCTGGCTCCAGAAAGGTAAGTAGGGGATATGTATGCAGGCAGGAAACGGAATTCCACACACATGGTTCAACTGAAGAGATTTTAATAAAGAGGCTATTTGCAGAGGTTTAGTTAAAGGAAGTTTGAGGCTCTAGTGACAGTAGGAAGTCATTACCACCCTTAGGCCTGTAGAGACAAAGGGAGGAAATAGTTTCTAGAACCCACTAATAGCTGAAACCAGGGATGTGAAGCTGCCCAGAGAGGAGCTGTTGTCTTTGTGTCATAATTACTGCCAAAACCATGGTGGCAGACGTGGGAGGACTCACAGGAAACATACCCTCACCTCTTTTCTACCTTCCATTCTCCTGTTGGATGCGAAACTAGAGGGCAAAGAGCTTGTGGGATGCAGACCTCAGAGGTCAGCCTCCCAGAGCAGACAACGACAAGGAATGGGTCTGGGAAAAGGAGATGCAAATGAAGAGCACCTGGTATGTGGGGTGACCTTAGACTGGGGAGTGGGAAGACAGAGCAACTTAGCAGAATAAGAGGAAAACCCTCTCTCTTATCTCCTGAATCCAGACCTCTCTGGTTCCCGCAGGCTGGCCACCATCTCTGATGTCTTTCCATCCCCACACTGCCCGATGTTAACCTCCTTCACCTGTTGCCTCCTTCCGTAGGGTGTCCTGGGCCGGGTCTATGAGACAGTGGTGATGTTGATGCTCCTCACTCTGCTGGTGCTAGGTATGGTGTGGGTGGCGTCAGCCATTGTGGATAACAACAAGGCCAGCAGAGAGTCACTCTATGGTGAGTGGCCCAGCTTCCTCCAGGCTGTGTGGACATGGCTTTTGGCCCATGTCCACCTGCCTGGAAAGACTATAACCTACTAAAGTGGAAAAGGTTGGCACCTTCTCCCTTTGACTGAAGTTTCAAACTGATAGACATCTGGCCAAATCCAATCTGCAGAAATGTTTCATTGGCCTATGCAATGGTTTTTAAAATATGTATTATTCAGTTGCTAACATTTTAAATTGGGAGGTTTCATATTAACATCTAGATATCTAACTTTGCTTGACAAGGAGAAGATCTGGCTACATTAGTCCCTGGTGATGGAGGCCAAATAGCAGTTATACCCTTTAGTTAGGGGTTAGGATCTCCAGTTTGTTATAGGCCCTGCCATTCCCTCTTCTGCTGATGCTGGCCAGCTTTCTTCATTTGTATTACTTGCCTAACAGCTGTGGGGACTGTGCCCTTGTCTAGACTCTGAGGCCTGTCAGCCTCCAGTAAGCAAGAAGAGATGAGCTGACATCCTCTTTTTTTTTTATCCTTAGACTTCTGGGAGTACTATCTCCCCTACCTCTACTCATGCATCTCCTTCCTTGGGGTTCTGCTACTCCTGGGTGAGTGTACAGGGTCTGGGAGGGAATGGGTAGGGTCCTTGGACCAGAGTAACCAGGCTGGAAGGAGGGGGAATGGAGGGGCATGTTAGGCAAGGGGTGGAGAGCAGGGTCTGGCAGGTGACTGGCTCTTGTTCTCACAGTGTGTACTCCACTGGGTCTCGCCCGCATGTTCTCCGTCACTGGGAAGCTGCTGGTCAAGCCCCGGGTATGTGGTATTCCTTGCTCTTTGATCCTGCAGGGTGAGCTTCCTGCAGAGCTGGAACCAAACAATGAAACAACCCTATGGTTGTGTAGTGCACAACTTGCAGAGGGCTGCAGCCTTTGTTGGTTCCTGTATCCTGTACCCCTATCATGCAGAGCTGGTCACCAGACATGCAGGGCAGAATACAGGGCAATTGGGAGGGACTGAGCAAAGCTGCGGGCCACAGGGTGGTGAATGAGGGTTTGGGGGAGGCCTGAGACTACGGAGCCCTGGGAAGAACAGGGTTCTCCTGGGGCCTTTGGGTCAGGGAGCCTCTGAAAGTTAGTCTCTTCCTTTCCCCTGCCCCAAGTTGCTGGAAGACCTGGAGGAGCAGCTGTACTGCTCAGCCTTTGAGGAGGCAGCCCTGACCCGCAGGATCTGTAGTGAGTTGCAGTTCTTCCCTGATGGGGTGGTGGGCTTGGCCTGGGCAGAGACTGCCCAACTTGGGAGCAACACCATCTTCTCTGCCCTCAGATCCTACTTCCTGCTGGCTCCCTTTAGACATGGAGCTGCTACACAGACAGCTCCTGGCTCTGCAGACACAGAGGGTCCTGCTGGGTATGTGGGTTGGTAGGGCTTGGGATACCTGGGTTTCCCCAAGGAGAGTAGCCCCTGGTTCCAGGTGCTTGCTGACAGCCTCCCATCCCTGCACAGAGAAGCGGCGGAAGGCTTCAGCCTGGCAACGGAACCTGGGCTACCCCCTGGCTATGCTGTGCTTGCTGGTGCTGACGGTGGGTATACCAGCCCTAGAGGTGGGGAGTAGACTCTCAGTACTCGAGGCCTTCTCAGGGAGAGGGGAGGCGATGAGGGGACCTGGTTATCATCAGTAATAGTGGTTGCTTCTCACTGAGTGCCTGCTTTTATGTCCTGCCTGTGCTGAACACAAATGTTGAGCACATCAACCCTCATTTTGTAGATGAAGAGACAGAGTTGAGTGACTTGCCCAGGGTCACACAGGGCCAGTGAGTAGTTGTGCAGGTTTGCCCTGGCATGAGAATAAGCAGTCGATTCCCCTATGGACTCAAGAATATATCTTATCAGTTGGAGGAAGAGAGATGCCTTTTCCTATTTATCCTTTTTGCAATCCATCCACCTAGAGGAGATGTATCTTATAATGTCCTCAAAGGCACTCTGTTGCTAATAACAGCTTTGATGAGGTCCCATACAGCTCATTGGAAGCGGAGCTAGTCTTGGAAACTGGAAATGTTGGACCAGAGTCTCTGCCCATTCCTTTAGCTCTGGGTCGAGCTGTGGTCTGGGGTAGGATGGGAGTCTGAGCTTGCCTCACACAGGGCCTGTCTGTGCTCATTGTGGCCATCCACATCCTGGAGCTGCTCATCGATGAGGCTGCCATGCCCCGAGGCATGCAGGTACCAGGCTGCCCTCCCACCATATCCTTTGGGGAGGGCCTAAGAACAGCTGGGGAGAGGAGGCAGAAGCTGAGGACAGTGGGAAGGCTGGGTGCCGGGTAGTGCTGATGGTGGGGAATGCTCACAGTGACACTGCCCCACTCCTCAGGGTGCCTCCTTAGGCCAGGTCTCCTTCTCCAAGCTGGGCTCCTTTGGTGCCGTCGTTCAGGTTGTACTCATCTTGTATCCTTCTGGAATACAAAAACCTGTCTCCTGGGACTCTAGACAGCACTTCTTGGACTTTGTCTCCTTTGGGACTCTGAGCAACACTGATGGGAAATGGGACAAGTTTTCATCAACCTCGGGTTCAGAAAGAAGGAAAATACTTAATTTTGAAAGGAGAGCTGGTGGTTCAGTAGAATCTGATCAGAAGAAAATAAAAAAGAGGCCGGATGCAGTGGCTCACACAGTGCTAATCCTAGCACTTTGGGAGGCTGAGGCGGGTGGATTTCTTGAGCTTAGGATTTCAAGACCAGCCTGAGCAACATGGTGAAACCCGGTCTCTACAAAAAATACAAAAACTTAGCCGGGCGTGGTGGTGCATGCTTGCATTCCCAGTTATGTGGGAGGCTGATGTGGGAAGATCGCTTGAGCCCAGAAGGTCAAGGCTGCAGTGAGCTGAAATCGCACCACTGCACTCCAGCCTGGGTGACAAAGTGAGATCCTGTCTCAAAAATAAATAAATAAAAATAAATAAATAAATAAATAAGAAGTGGGCTGAGAGAGAGCTCTGTTCCCTTTGAGATGAGTTATTAATTCTTAGGAGCCAGCCAGTTCTTCCTTAATGCAGTGGCAGTTACCTAATGGTGTCCTCAGTTGTGGGCTTCTATAGCTCTCCACTCTTCCGGAGCCTGCGGCCCAGATGGCATGACACCGCCATGACGCAGGTAGCTGGGAGGGAGTAAGGGAAGCCTCCTGTGGGGTGTGGATGGGCACTAGGTGCCTGCAGCTCTTCCACCCTCACCACTCCTTTCCCTGTTTCCACCCAGATAATTGGGAACTGTGTCTGTCTCCTGGTCCTAAGCTCAGCACTTCCTGTCTTCTCTCGAACCCTAGGTAAGTATTGAAAGGAGGAAATAAAGGAATTGGATTTTTGTGAGTACTTACTGATGTAAAGCAGGCACTTTATATACATGCTTCCTCTAATTCCCACAACAAACCCGTGAGTAGGTATTATCCGCATTATACAGATGAGGAAAGCGAGGCTCTCTAAAGTGCCTACACTGAGCTTCAGGGTACTGTTGCTGCAAAGTACATACTTTTTACATTTGCTACTGCCTCTCTCATTTACTTCTACTTTTGGTCGGGGAGCACACTTTTTTCTAAATCTTTCTCCTGGGTGAGTAATCTAGTAAATGTTCCTGTTTGAAAGATGATAAACAGAGAAGCTACCTGATTGACCCAGATTATACAGCTAGTTTGAGGCAAGGTCAAGTCAGTCTAGGACCCTTGTCTCCTGAACCCCAGGCTAGTGCTTTCTCTACACTGGGGTGTCAGATAATATACTCATTCCTTCTCCTGCCTTAAGAGCTATATCTATAATTAACTGGTTAAAAAGTTCAAGAGTGGCTGGGCGCAGTGACTCATGCCTGTAATCCCAGCACTTTGGGAGGCCGAGGCGGACGGATCACCTGAGGTTGGGATTTCGAGACCAGCCTGACCAACATGGAGAAACCCCGTCTCTACTAAAAATACAAAATTAGCCAGGCGTGGTGGCGCATGCCTGTAGTCCCAGCTACTCAGGAAGCTGAGGCAGGAGAATCGCTTGAACCCAGGAGGCAAAGGTTGCAGTGAGCTGAGCTCGTGCCATGCACTCCAGCCTGGGCAACAAGAGCGAATCTTCATCTCAAAAAAAAAAAAAAAAAAAAGTTTGAGAATGTAACTAGTTGACCCCAAGGTAGTATGTGAGCTGCAGAGGTAACAACCGCCCTCCTACCTCCCCCTAAATACCACATCACTCTCTGTGTTTTATATGTGATTTCATATTTAAATCGGTTCTGGGGCCAGGCCTGGTGGCTCACGTCTGTAATCCCACATTTTGGGAGGCCAAGGTGGACGGATCGGCTTGAGGCCAGGAGTTTAAGACCAGCCTAGCCAACATGGTGAAACCCCATCTTTATGAAAAATTTAAAAATTAGCCAGGTATGGTGGCACATGCCCGTAATCCCAGCTGGGGCGTGAGAATTGCTGAGCTTGGGAGGTGGCTGAGGCATGAGAATTGCTTGAGCTTGGGAGGTGGAGGTTGCAGCGAGCCAAGATGGTACCATTGCACTCCAGCCTGGGTGACAGAGCAAGAGTCTGTCTCAGAACAAAAAAAAAAGAAATCAGCTGTGATCCAGGCACAGTGGTTCACGCCTGTAATCCCAGCACTTTGGGAGGCCAAGGTGGGAGGAGCACTTGAGGCCAGGAGTCCTAGACCAGCTTGAGCAACATAGTGAGACCCCATCTCTACCCCAAAAAAAAAAGTGTTTTTTTTTTTTTTAAATTAGCACACCTATAGTCCTAGCTATGTGTGAGACGGAGGCAGGAGGATTGCTTGGGCCCAGGAGTTTGAAGCTGCAGTGAACTAAGATTGTGCAACTGCACTCCAACCTGGGCAACAGAGCAAGACCCTGTCTTAAGACAAAACCAAATTAAACGAAACAAAAAACAGCTCTGTTTAATTCTTAACGTTATATTATTTCCACTCTACCATTTGTATTTATGCCAGGAGAATTTGTAAGACAGTAGGCTTGTGGGTCTTCCAGTTAGTTCCTTTAGGTTGGATGCAGGTAAGAATATTTACAGGTGGGGAGCAGAGTTTTTTGATTTATGATAGTATTATAAGGAGCCCAGTAAATGTTAGAATAGTGCCTGGCAGAGACAGTGCTTTATGTGTGTTGTCTCATTTAATTCTTAGGAAACTGAGGCACAGAAAATTTAAGGAAATTGCCCCAGATCACACAGCTAGTTAGGGGTGGAGTTGGGATATGAACCAAAGCAGCCTGATCAGTCTGAGCGCTCAGCAACCACACTGTTCTGTCTACTAAAAAAACTTGGTGAACTGCTTGTTCCAGGCCCAGGAACAAGTAGTAGGCCCTGGGAGTTCCTGGGAACACCAGTAGCCAGAGGAGGCCCTCACTGGAGGAGAAGATACCAGACTCTGGAAGCGAAGCTGAAGCAAGCCTAGCTGCTGACACTTTGAACAGTCCCGAACTGCTAGTCAGCTTGCCAAGTAGAATTGGGAGAGGCCAACCTATCAGTTGCAGTGTTGAAATGTGGCCACCAGGAGGCAGCACAAAGTTGGACTGGTAGCAGAAAAGGGCCTGGAGAGCCCACCTCTCATCCTGGCCTTTGTACTTCAGGGCTCACTCGCTTTGACCTGCTGGGTGACTTTGGACGCTTCAACTGGCTGGGCAATTTCTACATTGTGTTCCTCTACAACGCAGCCTTTGCAGGCCTCACTACACTCTGTCTGGTGAAGACCTTCACTGCAGCTGTGCGGGCAGAGCTGATCCGGGCCTTCGGTGAGAGGGAGTGAGGGTGCAGGCTGTTGGGGGGTGGTAGTTATCTAGGACACTCTGGATCACGGGTCACCCCGTCACCCCAGCAGGGGAGAGGGTGTGCTTCCTGCTTTGTGGGTAACATACCTCATCCACACATTCTGTGGCTTAGTTGTCTGGTCCCTAACGGAATGGACCTTTGACCTGCTTTTGACTGCCCATCTCCTCCTCTTCTCCAGGGTTGGACAGACTGCCACTGCCCGTCTCTGGTTTCCCCCGGGCATCTAGGAAGACCCAGCACCAGTGACCTCCAGCTGGGGGTGGGAGGGAGAAAACTGGACACTGCCATCTGCTGCCTAGGCCTGGAGGGAAGCCCAAGGCTAGCTGGACCTCAGGACCTGGAATCTGAGAGGGTGGGTGGCAGAGGGGAGCAGAGCCATCTGCACTGTTGCATAATCTGAGCCAGAGTTTGGGACCAGGACCTCCTGCTTTTCCATACTTAACTGTGGCCTCAGCATGGGGTAGAGCTGGGTGACTGGGTCTAGCCCCTGGTCCCAAATCTGTTTACACATCAATCTGCCTCACTGCTGTTCTGGGCCATGCCCATAGCCATGTTTACATGATTTGATGTGCAATAGGGTGGGGTGGGGGCAGGGAAAGGACTGGGCCAGGCCAGGCTTGGGAGATAGATTGTTTCCCTTGCTTCTGGCCCAGCAGAGCCTAAGCACTGTGCTATCCTGGAGGGGCTTTGGACCACCTGAAAGACTAAGGGGATAGGAGGAGGCTTCACCCATCAGCAATAAAATTGATCCCAGGATTTGCTTTGTTTTTTTAAAGCGCCTGTCTCTGTGTGTATTTGAACAGCCTTGCTCCCACCAGTCCTGAGTCTGCCCAGTAAGAGAAGCAGAGGGGTCCTGCCCACCATCCTTTTCCTTCCCCTTCATCTATATTACTAGCATCCTTTGGGGACTTGGATCTGGTGTTAGGCCATGCAGTTGGGCAGTGGAAAACTCCTCCATCCTCAGCCTTGCTTAAAGCTGGCTTGTCCCCTGACTCCTTATATCCATGGCCTTAGGACATGGGCATAGGAGTAGGATAACCTCCCCGGGTACACTCACACCTTCAGCCCTATCCTCCCTGGCTTAACTATTGGATATAGAGTAAAATAAGTGGCTGGCTGACAAGGATTTTCATTTCCTACCTGAGAGAAGAACCTAGCTTTTTACTAGAGGCCATCAGTTTCTTGAAGAGCCCATGTGCTATGCTGGTGGTAAGAGCACAAAACTTAAGAGTTATACAGATTGTGTATTGCACAAGTTCCAGGGACACCATTCACCTCATAGTCATTGTATGGATAGTTACTATGATAGTTTTCTCATAAAAGTCAGGCATCTTGAGGAAGGGGTGCTTTTTTCTTTTCTTTTTTCTCTTGTGAGACAAGATCTGGCTCTATCACCCAGGCTGGAGTGCAGTGGTATAGTCTCAGCTCACTGCAACCTCCGCATTCTGGGCTCAAGCCATTCTTCCAGCTCGGCCTCCAGAATAGCTAGGACAACAAACACATGCTACCATGCCTGGCTAATTTTTGTATTTTTAGTAGAGATGGGGTTTTGCCATGTTGCCTAGGCTGGTCTTGAACTCCTGAGCTCAAGCGATCCACCTGCCTTGGCCTCCCAAAATGATGAGATTACAGGGGTGAGCCATGACACCCAGACATCTTTTTTGGGGGGGCTCACTGTGTCACCCAGATTAGTGTGCAGTGGCATGATCTTAGATCACTACAACCTTGAACTCTTGGACCCAAGTGATCCTCCTTCCTCAGCCTCCTGAGTACCTAAGACTACAGGCATGTACCACCATCCCCCACTAATTAATTTTTTTTTTGAAATGGGGTCTCACTATGTTGACCAGGTTGGTCTTCAACTCATGGCCTCAAGCAGTCTTTGCCTCAGCCTCCCAAAGTGTTGGGATTACAGGAGTGAGCCACTGTGCCTGGCCTGGTTTTTTTCTAATGTACGCTAAGTTGCTATGAGTACTAGCCATAGAGTGGGGTTAGGGGAGAGTGAGTATGAAACACAAAGTGTAGATTCCACAAATACTTGCAGAGCACCCTTCTGTAGAGTAGGCACTTAACCTTGGAGATACATGATAAATATGTGTGTGCTTAAGATTGCTTTGTCTAGTAAGGTGCCAAATAATTCTAATACTGTTCTACCACTGCAGTTAAGTACTGGTTCTTGAGGGAACACAGGTGGGCAGTGTTGGGACATCAAGGAAGGCTTCTTGAAGAAATGACTTCTGAACAAAAGAAATTGGATGTGGTGCCTCTGAGATGAGATCTGAGTGGCTGAAAATGGAGCCCGGGGAGTCCAGAGAGGGAGAAAGCTGGAGAAGTGCCTAGATGGACGGTTAAGGGAAGTGATCCTCACCTCTTACAAAGACTTCTGAATGTCCACTGCCCTTCAGCAGCTTCCAACCGACAAGTTATTCATTTGAAAAGCAGCAGCTATTAGATGCCTGGCAAAGAAGAGAAGGGGAAAAAAGTTGGAAGTCCTAAACCAGACAATAAGTACCAAGCTCTGTCCCTGGTTCTGGGGAAGTTCCAAAGGAGATTGTAAAGTTAGTAGAGAAATGGGCCCCTGGTATCCTCACCTCCCAGTCCTGCTTAATGCTGAGTGTGAGGAGAGATGGAAGTTGGGGAGATCTGGGGAGGACCACAGAGAAGGGAGGCTCTGGTTGTCTGCCCAAAGGGCTTGGCTGGTCTTGGGCAGAAATTGGAACCCATACTTCCTGGATGACAGCGGAGGGCATGGCCTGCCAGGGTAGGCTTTGAGAGAGCAAAAATTCCAATTCGAGTATCAGAGGACGGTGGTATGGTTCCAAGTTTAGGCTTGGAGATAGAAGGATGTTTAGGCAGCCAAGGACTGTAAAGCTACAAGGATTTCCTAGGCAGGTGTTTGCCTGGTTTCCAGGATGGGACACACTTCAGTCGCAAAATGGACCAGCAGTGACCGGCTAGATCCCCCGCCCGGGTGAGAGGGGGTGGGACGATCTTGGGAGAAGGGCGGAGGGCGGGGCCAGGGGCCACTTAAGGCGGAGTCCGGAGTCCCGGCGTTCTGGCAGCACCAGAGTCCTGCAGCAGAGACGGGCTGGGCTGGCACTCACCCACGACCCCCCTTCCCTGCTATGATGGTTCGTCAGTAGCAGGTCCTAGACGACCCCCCCCCCGGGGGCACGTGGGCAGAGCTAGCAGCAGCCAGGTGCACTGAGCCACAAGAACTCTAGGGCACTCTGGGGGCAGCTCTGCCTGCTGCCCTCTCTGGTGCCTGTGGAGATGCCTAACTGACAGGAGAGTTAGTGAGGACAGGAACGCTCGCTCTTGGCCCAGGTCCGCTGTATCCATGGCTCTCCTGACCAATCTGCTGCCCCTGTGCTGCTTGGCACTTCTGGCGCTGCCAGCCCAGAGCTGCGGGCCGGGCCGGGGGCCGGTTGGCCGGCGCCGCTATGCGCGCAAGCAGCTCGTGCCGCTACTCTACAAGCAATTTGTGCCCGGCGTGCCCGAGCGGACCCTGGGCGCCAGTGGGCCTGCCGAGGGGAAGGTGGCAAGGGGCTCTGAGCGCTTCCGGGACCTCGTGCCCAACTACAACCCCGACATCATCTTCAAGGATGAGGAGAACAGTGGTGCGGACCGTCTGATGACCGAGGTAAGGAGGGCCTCTCCCTACCTGAGCCAGGGCACTGCCAGCTCCTCCGTTTTCCTGTGGCAGCCCAGGAGGGTGAGTCCAGCTTCACCTACAGAGACTTTAGCCTTAAAGATCTTCCTTGTCACCAGCCCCGGGTGGGGGGGGGGGATCCTTACTGGCTGGACAGTGGTTAGGAGGGATCCTGACTAGAAGAGTCTGGGATGGGGAGGGGAGGAGGGACTGACTAGTGAGAGTGAAGCTGGGAGAGGCAGCGAGGGCGGGGAAAGGAGGATGGCGGCAGGCGAGACGGGAAATGGCTGAGGCGTGGACCGGGGGTCAGCCACCCAGCTAGGCAGGAAGGGCTGGGGTGAGCTGGGGGCCAGGAGCTGGCTAGGCAGCAGACAGAAGCCTGGCTCCTGACCTGATTGTAGAAAAGCTCTGTGGGCCGAAAAGAAGAGACTGAAAAGGGCTGGGACAGGGTGGCCAAGGGTCAGGTCACCAGACGATGTACCTGAGGAGGGGCTGGGCAGAAATTGCTTTTGGCATGGGAAACATGTCCTAGAACCAGGACACATCTATTCTAGGGCTATCCTAGGGTCTAAATGACAATTTTGGGGTAAAAAGTCATCCTCAGTGAGAATAACAGATGGGCCCACCTGAGAATCAGAGGGCTCCTAAGTCTTCCAAGCTCTGCCTATCTCAGGGGCTTTCCTTGGAATTACACAATTAAGATAAATTCAACTACCATTTTGGAGCACTGGAACTGAATCAGCCTAGAGTGAGGTGGGCAATGCCTTGGAAGAGAAGGACCACCTCTGGCCAGTGATTTATTTTTTATTTTTTGTAGAGATGAGGTCTTGCCATGTTGCCTAGGCTAGTCTTGAACTCCTGAGCTCAAGGGATCCTCTCGACTCGGCCTCCCAAAGTGCTGGGATTACAGGTGTGAGCCACTTCATCCAGCCTGGCCAGTGATCTTGAATGTTAGAACTGAAAGAAAACTTGGGAGATCACATTCCTCCAACCCTCCCCACCCTGACTGCCACCCTCATTTTACATCTGAGAGCTGGACTTCCCCCAGGAGGAAAAGCAATTTAAACTCTCACAATTTAAAGTGGCATGGCTGGGACTAGAATTCAGGACTCCTGATTCTGAGCCCTATATACTTTCCATTACACCACCTAATTGTGTATGGAGTGGGGAGGTGAGGGGAGAGGGAGGGGTACGGATTTCCTCTGATTAATTGCCATAGTTTTCCAGGTTACTTTGTTAGGAAAACCTGTCCAGGGGAGAAAGAATTCCTTTTGCTTCTGCCCTGAAGCCTTCCTCCTACCCAGAGATTGGAAAAGGGGCATTTCTTCTTTCCTCCTTGGCCATGGAACATTGTGACCCTTTTCTCTGGTTGCCACCTGCAGCAGAGTGGGCAGAACAAGGGACAGGCTCAGGAGGGGCTCCGACGCTTGGGAGCCCCCTCAGCCTTACTTATCTCCCACACCCTGGCTGCAAAAGGCCTCCATTGAGTTGGCTCTGCACTGGGCTGCTGCCCCCGCAGGTCAGGGCCTCGGGGCCTCCTTAGGGGACGAAACGACAAAGTTGGAAGGAGCTACCACTTTTCCTGTTTTTCCCCCACCCCCCAACTCTGCGGAGGTGGAGGCGACTAGAGAAGGAGAGGGGGAAAAGTGTCCTTCTGTTAGGAGGAAACCAAGTCCGAGGTGAGAAGTCGGAGGGGAAAGAAAAAAAGGAAGCTGTCCCTCTGCGCCTCCTCCCGCGGTGTTCCTGCTATGGTGCGCGCCAAGGTCTCCCGCTCCCAGGCTGGAGCGGCCAAGATAACTGTGGTCTCACTCCCCCAGGTGCAGGCTTACAGCCGCAGCTTCTTTTCCTCTTCTCCACTCTCACCCTGCAGGGGGCTCCCCAGATCCGCGCAAGGATCCCGTTATTCTCAGGTGCTATTCTCACGCCCTTCTGGGCTGCATTTAGAGCAGAGATGGGAGAGATGGGGGCTCTCCGGACTGGCAGAGCCTTAGCTGGAACTGGGAAGACTGGCCATGCGGGGGGAGGGGACCTAGCCGGACGGAGCAGGGATGGGGGGCGCGGCTTTCTGCCCTTTCCTCTCCCTGAGCCGGGGCGGCTGAAAAGCGCCTTTGTGGCCGGAGCTGCTGAGTCCGCTTCTCCCTGCGCGTCCCCGGCCTGGGCTCAGGATTCTCGCTCGGTTAAGTCATCCCGGAGAATGGCCATTGTACTTCGCGCAACCCCCGCCACCCCAATCCTTTTTCCAGCAGACTTGATCCCGCACAGCTCCTCTTGGGCACCTCTGTGGGGGTCACCCGGAGCACGAAGGGGTTAATGCTAGGGGCCGAAAGGAGGAGGAGGAAGGAAGGAAGGAAGCGATGCCCGGTGCCAGGGAAGGCAATGAAACAAAAGATGAATCAGGCGGAGGGAGGAGAGCCGGTGCCTGGGGCGGGGGCCAGGCTCAAACAGGGGCTCCCCGGGAGCAACCAGGCCCTCCCTGACCACGCTTCCATTCGCCCTCCCAACTCTGGCCTTCTCCTAGGTTAAGCCGCTGTCCCAGAACCAATAGGGGTGAGGGACGGGCATTAAAAATGGGGAAGGAGGTAGGTATGGGCATCCACTCTCAACCTCAGAGGTGACCCCACAGTTCTCCAACGACGCCCTGGGAACGGAGTGCAGATTGGCGACTACCATCTATTCAGATTCTCATTTCTCCAGGACACTCAAAAGCTGGGAGGGGGAGGAGTGGGGCCGGAATAACAAAGAATCAGCCCTCCTATCCAGGTCCCTTTTGCCCCCAGGGTGGTGGTGGGAGACTGACTCCTTTATTCCCCGCCAGCGTTGTAAGGAACGGGTGAACGCGTTGGCCATTGCGGTGATGAACATGTGGCCAGGAGTGCGCCTAAGAGTGACTGAGGGCTGGGACGAGGACGGCCACCACGCTCAGGATTCACTCCACTACGAAGGCCGTGCTTTGGACATCACCACGTCTGACCGCGACCGCAACAAGTATGGGTTGCTGGCGCGCCTCGCAGTGGAAGCCGGCTTCGACTGGGTCTACTACGAGTCCCGCAACCACGTCCACGTGTCGGTCAAAGCTGGTACAGTAGGAGGAGGGTGGTAAAATCCGCCCAAAGGGGGCTCCCTCCGTTAAACTGAGTCTGCAGTAGTCCTGTTGCCACCCTAGGGGAGACCAAGCGGGCTTTAGTGTTGAAAAATACCCGTCCAGGGGCCGAGGCGGTGCCTCACGCCTCTAATCCCAGCACTTTGGGAGGCCAAGGCGGGAGGATCACTTGAGGTCAGGAGTTCGAGATCAGCCTGGCCGACATGGTGAAATCCCATCTGTATTATAAATACAAAAATTAGTCGGGCGTGGTGGCGCATGCCTGTAATCCCAGCTACTCGTGAGACTGAGGCAGGAGAATCGCTTGAACCCAGGAGGTAGAAGTTGCGGTGAGCTGAGATGCTGCCACTGCACTCCATCTACTGGGCGACAGAGGGAGACCCTATCTCAAAATAAATAAATAAATAAATAAATAAATAAAAAGAGAAGAAAAAGGAAAAGAAAAGAAAGAAAACCACCCTTCCTTTTCTGCCCAGGTTGGGGCCAGTCAGGTTAATGGGAAATTGTGTTGTCCAGGACTGGCGATGTCTGCGCTGGCCTTGAGACTCGGTGCTATCATTCTGGAACCACTGGTCTTGATTCAATCCTCCCTGTGGTTGTTCCCTGCAGATAACTCACTGGCGGTCCGGGCGGGCGGCTGCTTTCCGGGAAATGCAACTGTGCGCCTGTGGAGCGGCGAGCGGAAGGGGCTACGGGAACTGCACCGCGGAGACTGGGTTTTGGCTGCCGATGCGTCAGGCCGGGTGGTGCCCACGCCGGTGCTGCTCTTCCTGGACCGGGACTTGCAGCGCCGGGCTTCATTTGTGGCTGTGGAGACCGAGCGACCCCCACGCAAACTGTTGCTCACACCCTGGCACCTGGTGTTTGCGGCTCGAGGGCCGGCGCCCTCGCCAGGCGACTTTGCACCGGTGTTCGCGCGCCGGCTACGCGCTGGGGATTCGGTGCTGGCGCCCGGCGGGGACGCGCTTCGGCCAACGCGCGTGGCCCGTGTGGCGCGGGAGGAAGCCGTGGGGGTGTTCGCGCCGCTCACAGCGCACGGGACGCTGCTGGTGAACGATGTCCTGGCCTCGTGCTACGCGGTTCTGGAGAGTCACCAGTGGGCGCACCGCGCTTTTGCCCCCTTGCGACTGCTGCACGCCCTAGGGGCGCTGCTCCCTGGCGGGGCCGTCCAGCCGACTGGCATGCATTGGTACTCTCGGCTCCTCTACCGGTTGGCAGAGGAGCTGCTGGGCTGAGCGTCCCAGGCATAGAAACCTCGAAGCGCCCGAGCAAACGAGGACCTGCTGGCTGAGATGTGGGGGTGTGGGCAGCAGACGATGCCGACTGGAAGGGAGGGAGAGGGAGGGGGAGGGAGAAAATGGGGCTATGCCTGGCTTAGGGGCAACCTTGAACTTAGAGGAGGTGATCCCGGGTCCTAGGTAGGTGGGGCTGATGGTGCGCACTCCTTAAAGAGGACTATTTAGGCTGGGCGCAGTGGCTCACGCCTGTAATTCTAGCACTTTGGGAGGCCGAGGCGGGTAGATCACGAGGTCAGGAGATCCAGACCATCCTGGCTAACATGATGAAACCCCGTCTCTACTAAAAATACAAAAAAAAAAAAAAAAAAAAAGAAAAGAAAAGAAAAAAGAAAAAAATATTAGCCAGGCGTGGTGGCGGGCGCCTGTAGTCCCAGCTACTCGGGAGACTGAGGCAGGAGAATGGCGTGAACCCGGGAGGCGGAGCTTGCAGTGAGTCGAGATCCTGCCACTGCACTACAGCCTGGGTGACAGAGCAAGACTCTGTCTCCAAAAAAAAAAAAAAAAAAAAAAAAAAAAGGACTATTTAGCCTCTCCCCCAGTGCCTCAGCCCCACCCAATAATTTTATTTTATTTCTTATTTATAAATTGTAATATAATGATTCCCTTGCCCAGCTTGCCAAGGTGAGGGGCTGGGGCATGGCATTAACACTGTCTGACACCGCCAGCCAGTCTGACATCTGACATTTTCCTACAAGGCGGGCTTCCAGGAGCTTACTGGAAAACACCTCCATTCAGAGGGTGATTCACCTCCAGAGAGGGGGAGAAAGGTGGCCAACCTGAGTTAACACCTTACTTCCGGCTTCCCCTCCTTCCTCAGCAGGGTCTTTGGGACCCCTTTCCTCCCTTCAGAAGGGGCATCCCAACCCATAAGCAACAGAGCCCACAAGAGTCGTACCCTTTTCCAGGCTGCTGTTTCCATCTCCCACCCAGAGAGGATCAGCATTTTGCTTCTGCGGCTGAAGGGGCCAGGGTTGTCTGGGGTGGGAAAGACTGTGCATACCCCTTCTCTGTTTATAGGGGCTCCAGCAGGGGCTCAGGCCCTTATGAGTACTGATACTCAAAACATCTAGTCCCCTATTATTAGCCAGTAGTCCTGGTCCCCATCCTACCCTGGTGGCAGGGCCTGGATGGGGTGGATGTTTTTTCTGATATGCCACTGGGCCAACTGATGATCCATGGGAAACCTGGCTAATAACTTGGCAATCCTCACATACTCGTGGCCTGTAAAAGGAAGGGGAGCACGGTAAGGGGATGGAATATTTCCTTAGGAAGGGCTGCTCAGAGAGAGAGAATGGGTTAGGCCTGGGTGTATGTGGGGGAAGTAGATTCCCTAAACAAAGGCATATCAGCATTACAACCGGAGCTCCCCTCCTGATCGCTGGCCCTGATTGTTGTTTCTACTGGCTTGGTCTTCTGCGCCTCCTCTTCCCTCTCCCATTATCACCAGCTGTGCTTCCCTAGCCTGGGTGTTTTTGGAACCTTTAGGTTCCAACGCAGTAGACACCTGGAATCCAGGCAGGCGGGTGTCCCTGAGTTAGGAATGGAAGGTCAGGAGGAAGCTGGGCTGCTCCAGAAGGGAAGTGTCTTGGGTGGAGGTGAGGCAGGGAGGAGGAAATAGTCCCCCTCCCTGCCTCACCTCAATAGGGGATTGTTGGTACCACCTGGAGCTCGCCCTTGTCAGCAGCAGAAGTGCGCGCCCACCGCACAGGGTCCCTGCTATACACCGCCCTCTGGTGGCCTTCAAGATAATTCTAGGCCTACGCATGTGGTTCTCTGAAACGGAAGGAAAGAGGCCTCAGACATAGAAGGGTGTACTGGACCTGCGCAAAGGAGCCTGCTCCCAGGAGGGGAGGGATGATGGGTGGGCCTTGTTAAGCTGCCAGTGCTGAGCCACGCATATCAGGAGCTATCAAGGAGTCCACCTGCTTCTCCTTGGGAAAGTCCTTCCAAACCATGGCACTTTTATATCCCTCCTGCCTAGTTTAGCTCTGTGGTTCGTGGAAGCTGCAGATGCCCTACTAGTATACCTGTAGTAGCCCAGACTTCCTTACATATCAAAGTTGCTGCCTCATGTCCCTCACCCTCATGACCCTTGAGTTCAGTTGTCAAGGAAGTGAAAGCATAATAGTGTTCCAGGTAGTGCTTGATAAAGGCAATATTTGGAAGCCAGCCAAGTTTATCTTTGGTGTCCTTCCACCTACTGCTGCCCTCAACCCACACTGGGGGTCTGTTGCACCTTTGTTTTTCCATGTCTCAGAAACACATCCCAAGCTGTGGACCTTTCCTACTTTCTAAACCTACCCTTGTCTCTTTTTATCAGATCTGGTGCCTTCCTGTCATGTCACCACAGGTGATGACAAATCTGATAAACGAATTAGTTTTCCTATGTTGATGGGCTCTTTGGTTTTACTGCCCTTCCCAGGTAATCAGGTAATGCATATATATACATGTATTTTTAAACAGACAGGATCTCGCTCTGTCGCCCATGCTGGAGTGCAGTGGTGCGATCTTGGCTCCCTGCAGCTTCAACCTCCTGGGCTCAAGCAATCCTCCCATCTCAGCCTCTCAAATAGCTGGGACTACAGGTGCATGCTACTATGCTTGGCTAACGTTTGTATTTTTTGTAGAGACAGAGTCTTGTTACGTTGACCAGGCTGGTCTTGAACTCCTAGGCTCCTGCCTTCGCCCCACAAAGTGCTGGAATTACTGGTGTGAGCCCCTGTGCCCAGCAGTAATACATATATCTTACAGTTTTAACCTTTAACCATAAAATCATAATGGTGATGATTCTTAGCACTGTAATAAGTTAGCTAGGGAGATGTTTCAGGACAAGGAGAACTCATTGGTTTCCCTTAAACTACATTCTGTAAGTAATTTTCTAGGCTTGAGGTTTACCTCTCAACCCGCACTTCCTCCCTTCATTATCTTTATTCCTTTGAGTCCCCTCCTAGCTCTCAAAAAAAAAAAAAAAAATGCATGACTTGCCTTCAAGCAGCATCTCGGTGTAGCAGGTGGGCATATTCACTTGGCCATGCAATACCTCCCAATTGCAGCACATTTTACCATCAACAAAATAGTCAATGATGATTCAGCTTGTAAGTCAGCCAGATTTGGGGATAATGATACCTCTGTGACAGGATGGTTGACAAGGATTGTGCTGGATGTGGAATAGGCACTCAGTAAATATTTTCTATTCTTTGGCCACTTCTCACTGACTTTGCTGCCTTCCGATTGCTTCTTTCCTCACCATTCCACTAAAAGCATCAGTCGTGCAAACTTTCTGGGGTTGTGTCACAGCACTTTCAGAAGCTGGAGGTATACTAGCAGCATTTCTGTAGTAGTCCAGATTTCTTTACATATTGAAGTTGACTCTTCATGTCCCTCACCTTTGTGACCCTTGAGCTCAGTAGTCAAGGAGGTGAAAACATAATGGGGTCCCAGGTAGTGCCTGAGACTACTTTTCTGAAGAAGTATAATTAAAAGTAATATTGTTTTAAGAATTTATGAAGCATTTTGTTATCACCCTGGCAATACCTGTCTGCGTATTGAGAAATCAGAGTTGAGAACCACTGCCTAAAGGTTTCAGGTGACTTGTTTATCTGCCCAGAATCCAGTCTTTTATTCCTTCTTTCCTTCCTTCAAGCAGGATTTACTGAACATCTGCAGTGTAGCCCTGTATTCCCCACTGAAAAACACAAAAGGTTAACAAACAGCTTCTTCCCTGGGGAAGTAGACATAAACACAGAAAATATTTAACATTGTTACTTAATTTGGATGAGTTGAACCGGTGGTAAATGCCATATTAGTACAGAGAAGGCCTTGAGGAGAAAGGAGGGCCTGACTAAGATGTTGAAGCATGTGTAGGCGGAGGAGACTGGAAAGGGCATTCCAGGCAGAAGGAACATCATGAGCAAGGACTCAGAATCTGAGATGAAGCTGTGCAACTTATTTAGAGCAGAAGACTGGAAGTGTAACAATATGTAGCTAATGGTTACTGAGAATTTAAGATATGCCAGGCCCTGTCCTGATATTTTACCTGCATTTTCTTTTCCCCCTCCCCTCCCCTCCCCTTCCCTTCTTTCTAGTTTCATTCTTATTGCCCAGGCTGGAGTGCAGTGGCATGATCTCGGCTCACTGCAGCCTCTGCCTCCAGGGTTCAAGTGATTTTCCTGCCTCAGCCTCCTGAGTAGCTGGGATTACAGGTGCCTGCCACCATGTCCGGCTAATTTTTTGTATTTTAAGTAGAGACGGGATTTCGCTGTGTTGGCCAGGCTGGTCTCAAACTCCTGATCTCAGGTGATCCACCCGCCTGGCCTCCCAAAGTACTGGGATTAAGGCGTGAGCCACCACACCCGGACTTTACCTGCATTTTCATTTAATCCTCACAATCACAATCTGAGATGGTGTTGCAGAAGAGGAAACTGAGACAAAGAGAGGCTTAAGTCATGTGGCTAAGTTACCACAGCCAGTAAGTGGCAAAATGAAGCGGGAGTAACAAGAAATAAGACTTGGGCCAGGTGCAGGTGGCTCATGCCTGTAATCCCAGCACTTTGGGAGGCCAAAGTGGGCGGATCACTTGAGGTCAGAAGTTTGAGACAAGCCTGGCCAACATGGCAAAACCTGTCTCTACTAAAAGTACAAAATTAGCTAGGCATGGTGGCGGGAGCCTGTAATCCCAGCTACACGGGAGGCTGAGGCAGGAGAATTGCTTGAACCTGGGAGGCAGAGGTTGCAGTGAGCTGAGATTGCACCACTATACTCCAGCCTGGGTGACAGAGTGAGATTCCATCTAAACAAAAAATAATAAATAAAAATAAAAATAAAAAAATCAGGCTGGACAACATAGTGAGACCCTGTCTCTACAAAAAATAATTTTTAAAATTAGCCAGGTGTGGTGGTGCATGCCTGTAGTCCCAGCTATTTGGGGGGCTGAGATGGGAGGATCGCATGAGCCCAGGAGTTCAAGGTTGCAGTGAGCTATGATCACACCACTGCACTACAGCCTGGGTGTCAGAGCAAGAGCTCAAAATAAATAAACAAATAAATAATTTTTTTTTTTTAAAAAGAAATAAGACCACCTTGATGAATGGGGCCGCATCTTCTTGGACCTTAGCTGTTTTTCACCTTTTCTCCTTCCCTTCACTGAGTCACTATAAAGTCCTCCCAGCTTTCTGACAGTTATTTCTCTCTCATTTTCATTGGCTCCCTAACTAAATAGCTAGATAGCTCCCTAAAGCTATCTAGCCATCCAGTTAAGGAAATACATATACTGATACAGGTTTCTGGCAGGAATCTATGGCAGGCTGGTACGCCAACACAGAAAGCATAAGAAGACCCTTAGCTCTTTTTGGACTAGAGAAGGAGAGGGAAGATTGAACTTTGTTATGACTGAATGTTTGTGTATCCTCCCCCCAGCTCAAATTCATATATTGAAGCCTTAACCCCTACTGTGTCTGTATTTGGAGAAGGGGACTCTAAGGAAGTAATTAAGGTTAAATGAGGTCATAAGGGAAGGGTCTTGATCCTACAGGATCAGTGCCCTTATAAGAAGAGACACCAGAGTGCTCAGGTACTAGCTCTACCACATGCACTGAGGAAAGACTATGTGAGGACATAGACAGAAGGTGGCTGTCTACAAGACAGGAAGAGAGCCCTCTCCAGAAGGCACATCAGCTAGAACCTTGATCTTGGACTTCCAGCCTCTGGAACTGTGAGAAAATAAATTTCTGTTATTTAAGCCACCCAGTCTGTGGTATTTTGTTATGGTAGCTCTAGCAAACTAGTTCAAGCTTCCAGAAATATTTGAGGTAGAAAGAGGCTAGTGCTGAGACAGGGTCTCTACTTAGTGGAAGTAATCAGCTGTCCTTGAAAATGAGCATTACTTTCTTTCTTTCTTTTTTTTTCCTTTGGGACGGAGTTTCGTTCTTGTTACCCAGGCTGGAGTGCAATGGCATGATCTCAGCTCACTGCAACCTCCGCCTCCCAGGTTCAAGTGATTCTCCTACCTCAGCCTCCCAAGTAGCTGGGACTACAGGCATCTGCCACCATGTCCAGCTAATTTGTGTACTTTTAGTAGAGATGGTGTTTTACCATGTTGGCCAGGCTGGTCTCTAACTCTTGACCTCACGTCATCTGCCCGCCTCAGCCTCCCAAAGTGCTGGGATTACAGGCGTGCACCCGGCTGAAAAGTGAGCATTTCTGACCTAGAAACTCCACATGGTTATTTAATTTAATTAATTATTTATTAATTTATTTTTGAGATGGAGTCTCACTCTGTCACCCAGGCTGGAGTGCAGTGGCAAGGTCTAGGCTCACTGCAACCTCAGCCTTCTGGGTTCAAGTGATTCTCCTACCTCAACCTCTTAAGTAGATGGGATTACAGGCTCCTGCCATCACACCCGGCTAATTTTTTTTGTATTTTTAGTAGAGACTGCATTTCACCATGTTGGCCAGGCTGGTCTTGAACTCCTGACTTCAAATAATCCGCCTGCCTCAGCCTCCCAACGTGCTGGAATTACAGGTGTGAGCCACCTCGCCGAGCCTTTTTAAAAAAAAAGAAAGAAAGAAAGAAAAAAATTATTTATTTATTTATGCATTTATTTTGAGACAGGTTCTCACCCAGGTGGGAATGCAGTGGCATGATCACGGCTCATTGCAGCCTCAACCTCTCAGGCTCAAGAGATCCTCCCGCCTTATTTTTTGATAAAGATGAGGTCTCACTATGTTACCCAGGCTGGTCTGGAATTCCTGGACTCAAGCAGTCACCCTGCCTAAGACTCCCAAAGTGCTGGGATTACAGTTGTGAGCCACTGCACCCAGCTATTTATTTGTTGAGAAAGAGTCTCACTATGTTCAGGGGCGCAATCATGGATCACTGCAGCCTCGACCTCCCAGGCTCAGATGATCCTTCCACCTGAGCCGTCTGAGTAGCTAAGACTAAAGGTGCATGCCACCGCACCTGGCTAATTTTTGTATTTGTTGTAGAGACAGGGTCTCACTATGTTGTTTATGGTTGGTCTCAAACTCCTGGCCTCAAGCAATTCTCCCACCTTGGCCCCCCAAAGTGCTGGGGTTACAGGCATGAGCCACTGCACCTAGCCTACATGTTTATTTTATTCTAATTTTTTTTAAAAGGCCTGGGCATGGTGGCTCACACCTGTAATCCCCACACTTTGGGAGGCCGAGGCGGGCAGATCACCTGAAGCTGGGAGTTTGAGACCAGACTTACCAACATGGAGAACCCGGGAGGCGGAGCTTGCAGTGAGCTGAGATCACACCACTGCACTCCAGCCTGGGTGACAGAGCGAGACTCCGTCTCAAAAAAAAAAAAAGATACAAAATTAGCAGGCATGGTGATGCATGCCTGTAATCCCAGCTACTCGGGAGGCTGAGGCAGGAGAATCGCTTGAACCAGGGAGGTGGAGGTTGCGGTGAGCCAAGATGGCGTCATGCACTCCAACCTGGACAACAAGAGCGAAACTCCATTTCAAAAAAAAAAAAAAAAGGGATGGGGTCTTGTTATGTTGCCCAGGCTGGTCTCAAACTCCTGAGCTCAAGTGATCCTCCCACCTTGGCCTCCCAAAGTGTTGGGGTTATAGGCGTGAGCCACCAGGCTTTGCCTACATGTTTATTTTTGACTGTGCTTTTGTGGTCTCTGTAATATTGGAGGGAGCTTTCCTCTTTGGTTGGAAGACTGAGGCAGCTATCATGGGAAAGAAGGTGGTCAGGGTCTATTTCCCTGCAAGGAATTTTGTGGCCAATCAGCATATTGTCATTGTTGTTGTCTCTGTATATGACTTGGTGGATGTATACAAATAAGCATCTCCCTGAGAGGAGGTTATTTTCAGTTCATTAAAATTTCATGAGTACTTACTATGTGTCAAGTATTGTGCTGTGTGATGGAGATAGGACAATAGAGGCAGACAGGGACACAATCCCTTCTCCCCATGGCTCTTATAGTTCATCTGGCAAGACAGGCATAAATGGTTAGAGGTTGTTGAATGTGGTAACAAGTGACACTTAGACTGAGACCTGAAAGATGAGTGTGAGTTGTCCAAGAGGGAACGGCATGTGCAAAAGGTTGGATTTGGGGAGCAAGAGTAAGATGAATCTGAGGAGATCAAAGGAGCATCAGCAAGTTCAGTATAGCTAGAGGGTGATGTGATCTGGGTCTTGTATTTCCCAGGCTGGAGTGCAGTGGTGCCACCATGGGTCGCTGAAGCCTGGAATGCCTGAGCTCAAGCCATCCTCCTGCTTCAGCCTGCTGAGTAACTTGTAGCTAGGACTACAGGCATGAACTAACTTTGTTTTCTTTTTGTAGAGATGGGGTCTCACTATGTTGCCTAGGCTGGTCTTGAATTATTGGTCTCAAGCAATCCTCCCACCTTGGCCTCCCAAAGCACTGGGATTACAGGTGTGATCTAGTGCACCCAGCTTTCTTTAAGGATTTTGAATATTGTCCTAAAGATGAAAAGTAATGGTAATATTTGAAGCAAGGGAAAAATCCTGCTGAGAGGAATAATCAAACTTGCATTTTAAAATGGAAACTGAGGCTGGGCATGGTGGCTCACGCCTGTAATCCCAGCACTTTGTGAGGCCGAGGTGGGCGGATCACCTGAGGTAGGGAGTACAAGACCAGCCTGACCAACATGGAGAAACCCCGACTGTACTAAAAGTATAAAATTCGCCAGGCGTGGTGGCACATGCCTGTAATCCCAGCTATTCGGGAGGCTGAGGCGGAGAATTGCTTGAACTCAGAGGTAAAGTTTGCAGTGAGCCGAGATCATGCCATTGCACTCCAACCTGAGCAATAAGAGCGAAACTCTGTATCAAAACAAACAAACAAAACAACAACAACAACAACAAAAACAAAGACAAAAAAACACGACTAGGTGCCATGGCTCATTCCTGTAATCCCAACACTTTGGGAAGCTGAGGCAGACGAGTCACGAGGTCAGGAGTTTGAGACCAGCCTGGCCAACATAGTGAAACCCTGTCTCTACTGAAAAAATACAAAAATTAGCTGAGCGTGGTGGCGTGTGCCTATAATCCCAGCTATTAGGCTATTAGGGGAGACTAGCAATTGGATAGGACTTATTTATTTATTTATTTATTATTATTTTCAATGGAGTTTTTTTGCCCTTGTTGCCCAGGCTGGAGTGCAATGGCGTGATCTCGGCTCACTGCAACCTCTACCTCCTGGGTTCAAGCGATTCTCCTGCCTCAGCTTCCCAAGTAGCTGGGATTACAGGCACGCATCATCACGCCCGGCTAATTATGTATTTTTAGTAGAGACAGAGTTTCACCATGTTAGTCAGACTGGTCTCGAACTCCTGACCTCAGGTGATCCACCCGCCTCAGCCTCCCAAAGTGTTGGGATTACAGGCGTGAGCCACCACACCTGGTCGGATAGGACTTTTTAGATAGCCCTTATCCCTATGTAGATTGGTCCTCGGTTGAGCATTTGAATGTCCTTGCTCTAGTTTCAATTACAAGAAGGAAATGCTCCCACTCCCACACGGAGTGTGTTGTGGGAGCAGATGGTGGGAGCCATGTAGAGAAATTGGAGCAGGATAGGATAGGATAGGATAGGATAGGATAGGATAGGATAGCAATGGAACAGAATTGAAGGTGATACCACCAGCCCTGGCTTTGCTTCTCTCAGAAACTTGAACTGTGTCTTAACTTCTCTCTTTGGGACTGCAAAACCTAAGAACACAGTTGTCTGATTTCAAACCATATGATGTCCAAACAGAAGTCCTTTGAACTGGGTACTTCTTCTCTGTTATTCTCTTTTGCTTTCCAGCCATCCATCTAGCAGAGACTTGGCTTAGCTTGGAGCTGACCGCCACAAGCTGAGATAGAGCTGTCATCCTAAGAACCAGGCCTGGGGTGAACATTACAGCTGCCCAGGGAACAGCTGGTTAAGCCCCCAGCAGCTGCAGCAGCTGGGATTCCACCCAACATTTGATCTGGGATTAATCCCATTTCCTCCACACACATCCCATCCTTGTTCTAGTCCCTGGCTAGTCTATAGTATCTTGCAGAATCTTTGAGAACAGATATTGCAGATCTCTTCCTTAAATAGGCTGAAGACAAGGTCACCCACCTTCTCCTCTTGGAAGCAGCTGGCCCAAAGCACCTTGGGACCACTACAGAAAGGAGAATATAGGTTTCTCGCTCTCTCTCAGCCCTCTTTGACTCTCTATATATTTCAATAAATTGACTAGGATAGAGTAGTCTTTAAATTGCCTGATTTTCAATAACTCAGAATTGTCCAAAGATGAAGGGACTTCTTTGTTGAGATGGAAGGAGAATTTCCTTTATCTCTGAAAGACTGTACCAAGGCCTAGAAACTATTGGCGGGGTGTCTGGGGAGGATCAAACATCATGCCAGTGGTTATCACTTTTAAACTGATTGTTTCTCACTTAACTGTGATTCTACAGTTAAAAACAATAGGGCTATATATTCTACTTGGTTCCTATTCACCAGCTGTGTGGTCTTGAGTTAACAAAGGCTACCATTAGGTACTTCCATGAAGTTGGAAATGAAGAGATGCTCTGAGATTTAAACAAGGCAAATCAACACAGGAAGGCACAAGGCAGCTCCTCCCAGATCCAAACCTGACTCTCTCCCTTCCACAAATATTTATTAAGCCTCTGCAAATACTATTAGGCATTGTACTATGTTAAGGATTTTGATATTTTTCTAGAGACATAGGCAGTCATTTTAGTCGAATAAATTAATTTAATTAGGTTTTAGCTTGGAGGAGTCGTCTAATCAAATTTGGATTTTATTTTATTTATAGATGGAGTCTCACTCTGTCACCAGGCTGGAGTGCAGTGGAGCAATCTCTGCTTACTGCAAGCTCCACCTCCTGGGTTCAAGCGATTCTCAGGCATGCGCCACCACACCCAGCTAGTTTTTTGTATTTTTAGTAGAGACGGGGTTTCACCATGTTGGCCAGGATGGTCTCGATCTCCTGACCTTGGGATCCACCCGCCTTGGCCTCCCAAAGTGCTGGGATTACAGGCGTGAGCCACCGCACCGGCCAAATTTGTATTTTTTTTTTTTTTTTTTTGAGATGGAGTCTTGCTCTGTTGCCCAGGCTGGAGTGCAGTGGCAAAATCTCGGCTCACTGCAAGCTCCGCCTCCTGGGTTCACACCATTCTCCTGCCTCAGCCTCCCAAGTAGCTGGGACTATAGGCGCCCGTCACCACACCCGGCTATTTTTTTTTTGTATTTTTAGTAGTGGCAGGGTTTCACCATGTTAACCAGGATGGTCTCGATCTCCTGACCTTGTGAACCGCCTGCCTCGGCCTCCCAAAGTGCTGGGATTACAGTTGTGAGCCACCGCGCCCAGCTAATTTTTGTATTTTTTGTAGAGACGGGGTTTTGCCTAGGCTGGTCTAGAACTCCTGATCTGAAGTGATCTGCTCACTTTGGCCTCTCAAAGTGCTGGGATTACAGGTGTGAGCCACTGCTTCTGGCCCCAAACTTGTATATTGATATGAAAATATCCATTTTCTTTTCTTTTCTCTTCTCTTTTTTTTTTTTTTTTTGAGATGGAGTTTTGCTCTTGTTGCCCAGGCTGGAGTCCAGTGGCGTGATCTCAGCTCACTGCAACCTCTGCCTCCTAGGTTCAAGCGATTCTCCTGCCTCAGCCTCCCGAGTAGCTGGGATTACAGATGTGCGCCACCATGCCCGGCTAATTTTTTAGTAGAGACAGGGTTTTACCATGTTGGTCAGATTGGTCTCGAACTCCTGACCTCAGATGATCCGCCCGCCTTGGCCTCCCCAAGTGCTCGGATTAGAGACGTGAGCCTCCGCACCTGGCTAAAATACTCATTTTCAATATAAGTGCCTTTATGATTACTAGATCCTCTTCTGGAACTTAGATATGATACCTAAAGGTGAACTCATCTTGTGGTCATGAGGTGACAAGCATAAGGGAAGAGTTAAGAGGACTGCAGGTACCAGTCCTGGCATTATGGAGCAACTGGACTGATGCTGCTTACCTCCAGCTTTGTTACTTCAGAAAAATAAATCCTTATTTGTTTAAGCTATTGCAACTTGGTTTTTCTGTTACTAAAGCCAAATGTGTTCTTAATATTCAACTGACTACAACAACAGATTCAATATCAGATAGTTCAGGTTACTGTAGGTCAGGTACCCAAAATCAAGGTTTCTACGACAGATGTCACAGATGGCCTCATTGTCTCCCATGCAGGTGCAATCTGAGTGCTCCAGGGTGATGTTTGTAGTGAGGATGGAGTTGTAAGTCTCAACTACAGCTGTGGAAACCTGGGGGCTTGGTAAATGAAGAACTCCAGCTTGGACTTCTTGCCATAATCAATCTACTCTGTAGCAGATTGAAAAACAGAGCTACAATATTTTGCAGTTTCTCTCATGGAGAAATGGAGTCTATTTCCCCATGCCTTGAATCTGGGATGGCATTGTGATTTGCTTAGGCTACTAACATGTGGCAGAACTTGTGTTAAATGAGTTTCAAAGCCTAAGGCCTCAAGAGACCATGCATTGTCCTAACTTTGCCCTCTTGGGTGCTTCTGCTACCCAAGAAGAAGCAGCTCGGGCTGCCCCAATAAATGATGAGAGACATGTGGAGAGACAGAGGCCTAGCCAAGAGCCAGCACCAAGGCTCCGGACATGAGTGAGGTCATTTTAGACCTTCCATTCCCAGTGGAGCTTCCACTGACTAGTCACAAGAGTGAGTCCAGAGGAGGCAACATAAGAACCATCAACTCAACCCACAGAATCCTGAGAAAAATACATTGTTGTTTTAAGGCACCAAAGTTTGTTGTGGTTTATTATGCAACAATAGGTAATTGATACATCAGCAGGGAGGTAAACCCATGACTGTGGAAAACAAAGAAGCCTTGAATACCTGTGCAATGGAGTCCATTAGAAAAGACATGCCATATAATTTGGATGCAAACAGAGTAGAGACATTTTTCACTTTTCCCAGAGATATTTAAAACAGTTTTCTGGGAACATCTTATCTTTATTTTGTCTCAGTTGTTTGAGACATAGCAATATATTATGCTGTCTTAGAAATGTTATTTGAGGCCAGGCGCGGTGGCTCAAGCCTGTAATCCCAGCACTTTGGGAGGCCGAGGCGGGTGGATCACGAGGTCAGGAGATCGAGACCATCCTGGCTAACATGGTGAAACCCCGTCTCTACTAAAAATACAAAAAACTAGCCGGGCGTGGTGGCGGGCGCCTGTAGTCCCAGCTACTCGGAGGCTGAGGCGGGAGAATGGCGTGAACCCGGGAGGTGGAGCTTGCAGTCAGCCGAGATCGTGCCATTGCACTCCAGTCTGGGCGACACAGCGAGACTCCGTCTCCAAAAAAAAAAAAAAAAAAGAAATGTTATTTCAGGCCAGGCTCGGTGGCTCACATCTGTAATCTCAGTGTTTTGGGAGACTGAGGAGGAAGGATTGCTTGAGGCCAGGAGTTCAAAACTAGCCTGGGAGCGACCCCGTCTCTACAAAAAAAAAAAAAAAATTAGCTGGGCATGGTGGTGCATGCCTGTATAGTCTCAGCTACTCAGGAGGCTAAGGCAAAAAGATCACTTGAGCCCAGGAGTTATGGGCCACAGTGAGCTATGACGGCACCACTGCACTCCAGCTTGGGTGACAGAGTGGCACCCTGTCTCTAAAAAACAAAAACAGGCTGGGTGCGGTGGCTCACATCTGTAAACCCAGCACTTTAGGAGGCTGACGTGGGTGGATTGCTTGAGTCCAGGAGTTTGAGACCAGCCTGAACAACATGGTGAAACTCCATCTCTACTGAAAATACAAAAATTAGCTGGGCATGGTGGTGCATGCCTGTAGTTTCAGCTACTCAGGAAGCTGAGAAAGGAGAATCACCCGAGCTGAGGAGGTAGAGGCTGCAGTGAGCCAAAATCATGCCACTGCACTCCACCCTAGGCAATCGGAGTGAGACCCTGTCTCAAAAATAAATAAATAAATAAAAATAATAAAAAACAAAAGAAATGTTATTCCAATCCCATTTTTCTAACATTAGGATGAATTGCTTCCTTTATTTCTATTATTATATAAATAATATATGATAAATATGTTTATTATATATAAAATAATATTTATATATTATATATTTTAATATATATTATTTTTTGACTTATACTCAAGTTCTATTCTTCCTTTATTCGATCCTATTTTTGTGATCTTTACTAAATAAACCATTTATGCATTACTTTTTTTTTTTTTGAGACGGAGTCTCGCTCTGTCACCCAGGCTGGAATGCAGTGGCGCAATCTTGACTCACTACAACCTCTGTCTCCCGGGTTCAAGTGATTCTCCTGCCTCAGCCTCCCGAGTAGCTGGGATTACAGGTGCCTCCCACCATGCCCGGCTAAATTTTGTAGTTTTAGTAGAGATGGGGTTTCACCATGTTAGTCAGGCTGGTCTCAAACTCCCGACCTCATGATTCACCTGCCTCAGCCTCCCAAAGTGTTGGGATTATGGGTGTGAGCCACCGTGCCTGGCCTATGCATTCCTTTTTAAAGTGATTTTTAATGAATATTTAATCAACCAATACCTTGGTCCTAAAATGTGCAGGTTTTATAGATTGGCTCATGAAACATTTCTCTTTTTGTTTTTTTGGAGACAGAGTCTCGCTCTGTTGCCCAGGCTGGAGTGCAGTGGCATGATTTCGGCTCACCGCAACCTCTGCCTCCCAGGTCCAGATGATTCTCCTGCCTCCACCTCCCAAGTACCTGGGACTACAGGCACACACCACCACACCTGGCTAATTTTTCTATTTTTAGTAGAGATGGGGTTTCACCACGTTGGCCAGGCTGGTCTCGAACTCCTGACCTCAGGTGATCCATCCGCCTCAGCCTCCCAAAGTGCTGGGATTACAGGCGTGAGCCACCATGCCCAGCCCTGGCTAACTTTTTTATATTTTAGTAAAGACCGGGTTTCACTGTGTTGCTCAGGCTGGTCTTGAACCCCTGAGCTCAGCTCAGGCAATCCGCCCGCCTTGGCCTCCCAAAGTGCTAGGATTACAAGCGTGAGCCACTGTGCCTAGCCTCTTTTTTTTTTTTTTTTTTTTTTTTTTGACACAGGGTCTCTGTTGCCCAGGCTGGAGTACAGTGGCACAAACATTGCTCACTGCAGCCTCAACATCCTTGGGCTCAGGTGATCTTTTCATTCAGCCTTCCAAGTAGCTTGAGACTACAGGCACGTGCCACTATCCCTGGTTAATTTTTCTTTCTCTTTTTTTTCTGTATTTTTTATAGAGACAGGGTTTCACCATGTTGCCTACCTAGGCTGGTCTTGAACTCCTGAGCTCAACCAATTCACCTGCTTGGCCTCCCAAAGTCCTGGGATTACAGGCCTGAGCCACCACGTCAGGCCAAAACATTTATTTCTACTCACCTTGTCTTTTGCCTTTCTTTACTATAGATGTTGGAAAAGAAAATGCTAAAATTTCCAGGTTCCCTTACAGCTAGAGATGACTATATAAAACAATCTTGTTCAATGAGATGTAGGTGAATATCTGCTGTGAGATCTTCCCTTGCCAGGTAAAAAGAAAAAGTCTCAAGAGGAGAAAGCCCTTTGTCTTGGCTCTTTTGCTTTCTCCCTGATTCAAAACAGGAGAATTAAGATGGTTTAATAAGGAGACTGTTTACAAAGCTGTGGGCAGGGTATAGGGAGACCACAAGGGATAAGCAATGCCCCAAGGTGAATAACAGAAAAGAGGCTGATACTGCTATAGGCCTGAAGGCTGAGGGGAGTCACTGAAAACTAGGAGACAGCTGTGTGTGTGTGTTGGAGGAGGCGGCTGCCTTGAGAGGTGCTGTGACCTTCAATGAGGGACAGAGACACTCTCCTCCCTCCATTGAATCTCCTGTGTGTGCTTTCTTTTGGTTGAGATTCACTGAAAGCCAGGAGACAAGGCCTGCCTCCTGGACACAAATCTGGGTGGAAAAGAATGGAGAGTTCATCTCGACGGTACAAGCAGTATAAAAGGCATCTGTTTTCTTTCTTTCTTTCCTTTCTTCCTTTTTTTTTTTTTTTTTTTTTTTTTTTTTTTTTTTTTTGTGATGGAGTCCTGCTCTGTTGCCTGGGCTGGAGTGCAGTGGCATGATCTCGGCTCACTGCAAGCTCCACCTCCCAGGTTCACGCCATTCTCCTGTCTGCCATTCTCCTGTCTCAGTCTTCCAAGTAGCTGGGACTACAGGTGCCCGCCACCATGCCTGGCTAATTTTTTGTATTTTTAGTAGAGCTGGGGTTTCACCGTGTTAGCCAGGATGGTCTCGATCTCCTGACGTCATGATCCACCTGTGTCGGCCTTCCAAAGTGCTGGGATTACAGGCATGAGCCACCGTGCCCGGCCTATTTCTGTATCCTACTGTGCAACACATAGTAAGAGTGCCTGGCACAAAGTAGAATATCTTTTTTTTTTTTTTTTAGACAGAGTCTCACTCTGTTGCCCAGGCTGGAGTGCAGAGTGCAATGGTGTGATCCTGGCTCACTGCAACCTCTGCCTCCCGTGTTCAAACGATTCTCCTGCCTCAGCCTCCCAAGTAGCTGGAATTACAGGCGCGCACCATCACACCCAGCTAATTTTTGTATTTTTAGTAGAGGCGGGATTTCACTATGTTGACCAGGCTGGTTTCGAACTCCTGACCTCAAGCGATCTGCCTGCCTCAGTCTCCCAAAGTGCTGGGATTACAGGCATGAGCCAGCACGCCCGGCCTACGGCTTTTGTGAACATTAAATGAGATAACAATAAAATGCACCTGGCACATAGTATAGTAGAACTCTCTATAAATCTAGGTGATTTCCTTCCTTTCTTCCCTCCTCTACCAATCCTTCTGCAAGTCATTTTAACCTTAGCTTCAGAATATCCTGAATTCTCAACTTCATTCAACATGATCACTCTAGCCACGCCACTCTCATCTGGACTACAGGTAACAGTTTCTTCGCCAATCTCCCTGCTTCCTCTTGCTCCTGTTCCCCTCAAACCCCAATCCATTCACCAAAGCCAGGGAGATTTTTTAGAAAGACAATGTAGATCATGTCATGCCCCAGCTTAAATACCTTCAAGTACTTAGAATTAGCCCAGACTTCTTTATGTGGCCTGGCCTCTGCCATTCTCTTAGACTTCATCTGCTTTAGGCTAACTGGCTTTCTTTTTTTCTTCCCCTCTTCCTGGAATTTACTGAATTTATTTCCATCTTATCGCCTTAGCATTGGTGGATTCTTCTTTTGAAATCTGCTAACTGGTTCCTTCAGATCTTAGTTTAAATGGGGTTTCCTATGGGAGAAAGTATTACTAATCTAAAGTGGTCATCTCAGCCAGGCTCGGTGGCTCACGCCTATAATCCCAGCACTTTGGGAGGCCAGGCCGGGTGGATCACTTGAGGCCAGGCGTTCGAGACTAGCCTGGGCAACATAGCAAAACCCCGTCTCTCCCCAAAACACAAAATTAGCCAGTCTCATAACCCTGTCTCAAAATAAATAAATAAATAAAAATTAAAAATGCTGTATTGTCTTTAAAAAATAAAGTGGTCATCTTTTATCACACCATCTTCTATAGCACTTAACGCTATCTGATATCTCCTTGTTGTATGTTTGTTTCCCCCTTCATAAGAGCAGACACATTGTCTTTCATGTCCATGTTCTGACCCCAAAGCTGGAGCAATGCCTGAAACACATAGTATATGTTCAGTATTTGTTGAAAAATGAATGTTTGAGGATCATGAGGATGAAGAAGAAACCTCAGACTACTTGATCATAAATTCTAGCAATTTCCGCAAGAACAAGAATTGCAGTTTGAAATCAGATGCTGGAGGACTGGAAACCTTGATAGGTCTGGGGCTGAAGGCTGGGGAAGCAGAGGGAATATATTGGAACTTCGGCCCTTTTCTTCGTATCTAAGGACCTCAGAGACCATGCAAAGGGCTAGAATCTTATGGCCAGAAACCACACAACGGGTATTTTCCATCCATAATTCTTCGCAGCCACTTCAGCTAGGCTGCAAATGCGCAAACGCCTTTAGGACCCCGGGTTCCTTTCTGTTTCTTTATGAATGAACCGGCTCCAGTCTGCGCACGCGCAGCTCCCAGTACTCCCGCTCCACGTGAGGCCCACCCTTCCCTCCTGCTGGCGGCACCGCCCTTACCCATTCTAATGGACCAATGGCGAGCGGCCTGAGGGGCGGAGCCCGGCGCGGCGCGGCACAGTAGTTCCCCCGGCGCCGGGCTCCCTCGCGTTAGACGTGCTGTGTTGTGATCACGTGGGCAGCTCCGGGCGCGGCGCTTGTTTTGGTTTCCCTCTAAGTTGCCCGCGGCAGCTTCTGGGTGAGCGACTTTCCTGCACCTGCCCACACCCTGACCTCGTCTTCGGGCTCTCTCAGCCCGCAGTTCCGCAAGCCCCTGGGGCGGGCTCCTGCCATGCCGCTGGTCCGTTACAGGAAGGTGGTCATCCTCGGATACCGCTCTGTAGGTGAGTCTCCGCCCTGCAGAACTCGGACGCGCAGCAGCTTTGTGGCCAGAAGAGGCGCGCTGCCGTGGGAACGCGACCCAGGGAGGAATGGTGACATCGTAAGAATGGGGTTGTAGAGCGAGGATTGGAAGAGTGGAGGAATAAAGGTTGGTGGTGTGTGGAGGCTGCAGGAACCGCAAGCACTTAAGGCTCAATGAAGACCTGGCTGCGGTAATCTCAGAGTGGTCCCAGCGTTACTTTGGGGATAGGGGTGGGGTCACAATTTGAAAACCGGGATGCGGTCTCCGTGGGGACAGATAGTCGCAGGTGTCCTGGGGCGGGGCGGACTCGATCCTGGGGAATCTTGGATATTCCTGCGGGTAGGATGGGGTGGGGAAGGCGGCGGGAAAGGCTTCCTGCTGCGCTTCTGAATGCATCCGGTAGCCAAAGTGCGGAGACCCCGGGCGAAAAGACGGTGAGGGTAGACACAAGGGATAGGATTGCTTGAGGCACTCACAGACTGTGGTGTTAATTTGGGGTACCCTTTGGTCCTGGGCCACAGTCCGAAAGGACAGAGGATGTGAATGTGGATGGATGATTTGGATACAGCTGCCACACTGCTCCCCACAGGGAAGACATCTTTGGCACATCAATTTGTGGAAGGCGAGTTCTCGGAAGGCTACGATCCTACAGTGGAGAATAGTGAGTAGACTTCTCCCCTAGTGTGCTGGTGACGCGACCCGGAGGGATTGGATAGCCCACCCAACTCCATAATGTATTTCTCTGGTGCCAAGGGGCTGATTTATTTACACATTACATCTAATTTCTTCTTCAGCAATCCTGTTCGATGGATGGCTAGAGTATGGATTTTGCAGGATACTGAGTCTGGGATAGTTTAAATGTAGACATTAAGAACCTTAGTGTGGGCCGGGCGCGGTGGCTCAAGCCTGTAATCCCAGCACTTTGGGAGGCCGAGACGGGTGGATCACGAGGTCAGGAGATCGAGACTATCCTGGCTAACACGGTGAAACCCCGTCTCTACTAAAAAATACAAAAAACTAGCCGGGCGAGGTGGCGGGCGCCTGTAGTCCCAGCTACTCGGGAGGCTGAGGCAGGAGAATGGCGTGAACCCGGGAGGCGGAGCTTGCAGTGAGCTGAGATCCGGCCACTGCACTCCAGCCTGGGCGACAGAGCGAGACTCCGTCTCAAAAAAAAAAAAAAAAAAACCTTAGTGTGTCTTTCCAGTTACCTGGATAACTCCCTGGAGCTGATCTATCTGTGTCAACCCCAAGGTTAAGAATGTAAGGGGAGGCCAGGCGCAGTGGCTCACGCCTGTAATCCCAGCACTTTGGGAAGCTGAGGCGGGCGGATCGATTGAGGTCAGGATTTTGAGACCAGCCTGGCCAACATGGTGAAACCTCATCGCTACTAAAAATACCAAAATTAGCTGAACATGGTGGCACACACCTGTAATCCGAGCTACTAAGGAGGCTGAGGTAGGAGAATCGCTTGAACGCAGCAGGCAAATGTTGCAGTGAGCAAAGATTGTGACACTGCACACCAGCCTGGGTGTCAGGATGAGGCTGTCTCAAAAAAAAAAAAAAAAAAAAAAAAAGCCAGGCACCATGGCTCACGCCTGTAATCCCAGCTCATTGGGAGGCCAAGGCAGGTGGATCACCTGAGATCAAGAGTTCGAAACCAGCCTGGCCAACTGGTGAAACCCTGTATCTACTAAAAATACAAACAATTAGCTGGACATGGTGATGGATATCTGTAATCCCATCCACTCGGGTGGCTGAGGCAGGAGAATTGCTTGAACCCAGGAGGCGGAGGTTGCAGTGAGCTGAGATGGCGCCACTGTGCTCTAGCCTGGGCAACAAGAGCGAAACAACATCTCAAAAAAAAAAAAAAAAAAAAAAAAAGAGAATAAAAAGAATGTAAGCAGGGGGAAGGGAGTGGGAGGGATGAAGATAAATTGATCAATAGGTACAGATATATAGTTTGATAGAAGTAAGACTTAGTAGTATCAGTAGGGTGACTATAGCTTACAATAAGCTATTTTACATTTCAAAATAGCTATAAGAGAAGAATTCAAATGGTTCTAGCATAAAGAAAACACAAATATATAAGGTGATGAATATTGCAGATATACTTACAAATTATATGAATGTATTATCACGTGTACCCTGAAACTTGGTGCATCTATTATTCATCAATAAAACAAAAGTAATTATTTTTCTTTTCTTTTTGAGACAGGGTCTCACTCTGTCATCCAGGCTGGAGTGCAGTGCCGCAATCTCAGCTCACTGCAACCTCCACCTCCTGGGTTCAAGCAATTCTCATGCTTCAGCCTCCTGAGTAGCTGGGACTACAGGCATGTACCACCATGCCCAGCTAATGTTTTGTATTTTTAGTAGAGACAGGGTTTAACCATGTTGGCCAGGCTGGTCTCGAACTCTTGGTCTTAAGTGATCCGCCCACCTTGGCCTCCCAAAGTGCTGGGATTACAGGTGTCAGCCACTGAGCCCAACCAACAATCTACTTTAAAAAAAAGCTGCCAAAAAAAAAAAAAAAAAAAAAGAAGGTAAGACAGCCAGGTGCAGAGGTGCATACCTATAGTTCCAGCTACTTGGGAGGTTGAGGTGAGAGGATCGCTTGAGCCCAGGACTTCCAGGCTATAGGGTGCTAAGAGTGCACCTGTGAATAGCCACTGCTCTACAGCCTGGGCAACATAGCAAGACTTCATCTCAAAAAAAAAATATATATATATATATAATTATCCGGGTGCAGTGGCAGGCGCCTATAATCCCAGCTACTCGGGAGGCTGAGGCAGGAGAATCGCTTGAACCCAGGTGGCAGAGGTTGCAGTGAGCTGAGATCGAGCCACTGCACTCCAGCTTGGGCAATAGAGTGAGACTCTGTCTCAAAAAAAAAAAAAAAAAAGTCAGGGGACATACATTGCTGGCCCTATAAGGCACCTCACAGTCAAGTTTTCTTTTCTTTTCAGCTTACAGCAAGATAGTGACTCTTGGCAAAGATGAGTTTCACCTACACCTGGTGGACACAGCAGGGCAGGTACCAGTTGGGGTATGGTATCCAAAAGTGGCAGTTCAGCCCTCAGAGATGAAGTCTGGTAGTCTTTGTGGCTCATCTGTAAAGTAGTATTAAAAGCATTTTACCTGTTAAGAGTATGCAGGGCTCATTGGAGCTGCTCCATAAATACTTGTTGAAGTGACTATAGTAGGGCGTGCCCCAGGGAGGGTCACCTGGATGTTGTCCCACCAACCTTTGCCATCTGAGTGGTTTGGATCTAGGTACTGATGTTTCCATTTCTTGACAGGATGAGTACAGCATTCTGCCCTATTCATTCATCATTGGAGTCCATGGTTATGTGCTTGTGTATTCTGTCACCTCTCTACATAGGTAAGTGACCAAGGTTGTGAGTGTGGGACTTAGGAAAACCTGAGGACTGTCTCATAAAGTTATAGCTCCAATTCTTGTGTTTAAAGCTTCCAGGTCATTGAGAGTCTGTACCAAAAGCTACACGAAGGCCATGGGAAAACCCGGTAAGTGGCCTTGGGGGATAGGGACATAGTGTGGGCATGAGGGAGTAGGAGAGAGCAGAGGGGAGAATTGTCAAGTTAGAGAGGCTCGGATATAGATCCTGCCTGGTCTGATAAGGAGTCGTCCAGCCTTGATATAAGGAGTTGGGGAATGAGGGGATTCTGAAATAACTGCTGTTTCCTCACAGGGTGCCAGTGGTTCTAGTTGGGAACAAGGCAGATCTCTCTCCAGAGAGGTATGTAAATCTCTGCTACTTAGAGGAAAAGGAAGTGAAATGGACTTGGAATCAGTCAGGCTCTCATCCTGGCTCTGCCACTGACTCAAACAAGTCATTTCACCTCTCTTTGTCTCTAACCTGAAGCTTAAGGAAGATAATACTTCTATCTTAAAAGCCACAATTTCATATTTCAAGCCTCAGTCCTAGATTCACCCATTGTTCCTTTGTTTACCTATATTTTCTCTTTCCACAGCCCTCCTCCCAAAACTTGGGGAAATGGCGTGGGTCAGAGGAAGTCTTTTTCTTCCTTCTTTTTTTTTGAGATGAAGTCTTGTTCTGTTGCCCAGACTAGAGTGCAGTGGCGTGATCTCGGCTCACTGCAACCTCTGCCACCTGGGTTCAAGCGATTCTCCTGCCTCAGCTTCCTGAGTAGCTGGGACTACAGGCGCATGCCACCACGCCCGGCTAATTTTTTGTATTTTTAGTAGAGACGGGGTTTCACTATGTTAGCCAGGATGGTCTTGATCTCCTGACCTTGTGATCCAGCCGCCTAGGCCTCCCAAAGTGTTGGGATTACAGGCATGAGCCACTGCGCACAGCCCATTTTCTTTTTAATAGAGATGGTATTTCACTGTGTTGCCAAGGCTGGTCTTGAACTCCTGAGCTCAAGTGATCCACCACCTCGGCCTCCCAAAGTGCTGCATTACAGGCATGAGCCACTAAGCCTGGCCAGGAAGCCTTGATTCTGAAGATTTTTCAGAGCACTTACCAACATTTCTATCCTCCATCTTTATGTCCCAAATTTGCTTCCAGAGAGGTACAGGCAGTTGAAGGGAAGAAGCTGGCAGAGTCCTGGGGTGCGACATTTATGGAGTCATCTGCTCGAGAGAATCAGGTGCTCGGCCCGAAGACTAGAAGGGTGGTGGTGGTAGCCGTGTTTTCCTTATTGTACTGCTTGGTGGGAATGTTGCAGGAATGGAGCTTTCACCCCAGAGCTGGGTGGTATTGGCACTGAACTGACTTTTGCCCTGAATCCTCTCCCCTTATAGCTGACTCAAGGCATCTTCACCAAAGTCATCCAGGAGATTGCCCGTGTGGAGAATTCCTATGGGCAAGAGCGTCGCTGCCATCTCATGTGAGCCCTTGGGTGTGGTGTAACTGCCTTGTTTCTGCCTCTGGCACTTGCCATGTTCCAGTGGGGGGTCAGACCCTCAGGACTTCACGGGTATGGTTGCCAGCTGTGTTCCTGACCCCTGGACACACAGTGTGGCATCCTCATGTTTGCACACTTTCCCCAGGCTCTAGTGGCCTGGATGTCAATGTTTACAAAGGGGCAAGGACCTCTCATGGACACTGGCCTCTAGCCCTCTGTTTTTGCTAGATGAATTCTGTTATAACCTGTGGGGTCAGGATATGAGTCCTGGGCATTATTTATCCAGGACCCATCCTCTTGGGTGAGTTTTGGGTGTTGGCTGGGTAAGGGGAGCCAGGGACTTCTGAAACAGAGCTGGCTCCCTGGGGTGACAATGTATATATGCAAATAAACTGAGAAATCTTTTGTTGTTGATTTCTTTTTCCTGTGTGTGTGTGAGACGGAGTTTCACTCTGTTGCCCAGGCTGGAGCGGTACAGTGCTGCGATCTCAGCTTGCTGCAACCTCCGCCTGCCAGGTTCAAGCAGTTCTCCTGCCTCAGTCTCCCACAGGCACCCGCCACCACGCCTGGCTATTTTTAGTAGAGATGGGGTTTCACCATGTTGGCCAGGATGGTCTCGAACTCCTGACCTTAAGTGATCCGTCCGCCTCAGCCTCCCAAAGTGCTGGGATTATAGGCGTGAACCACTACTCCCGGCCTTATTGTTGACATCTGTGTATCTAGGGAGAGCTCAGAGCCAGTATCTCTTTTTCCAAGGAGTCATGGCTGTGGTCTTTGGTGGGAAATCTTTCCTCCTACCTTGTTCCTATTCCTTATTCCTCACTTATTAACGACCATTATCCTAACTTGCCTTTCCTACCTTTCTATTCTGCTGGGTTCCTCATATACTGAGTCCAGTTGGCTGCCACTCCCGTCCAAGTTTTGTAGCCTTTCAAGATCCCCTTAATTACAGAAACACTACCCTCTAGTGGCCAGATGCAACATGCTGACCTAGCTGTCTTCCTGGGGCCTCAGCATTTGCTTGGACTCAAAGCATACAGGGTTTCGGGAGAAGGAAGCCCCTCATTCCTAATGATGTAAGAATTGAGAGAAGTGTAGAGGCAGAGAGACTAAAGTGTTGTGAAGACTTTGACTTCCCAAGAGTGTTGAGTAAAGTAAGAAATAATGCATCTGGTGCCTATCAGTCCCCCCGGCCCTCCATGTCCCCAGTGTCTTTCATTAAAATGGCTGTCCTTTGCTCTTTTCATACCTTTCATCTTTTTGTACTTTTCACACCTTTGGTGGTCTACTTTTTTCAGGTGTCAAAGGCTATTGGTTCTGCTTTTATGGACCTACCACCTCAGTAGGATTGATATTTCAGCTAGGAAAGTTTGGTCCTGTTTGCCTCCGCTTTTCTTGATCCCCACCCTGCCACCAGCATGATTGCCTAACTAGTCTAATACCTCCTCCAAGGACGTGTAAGGGTTACTTTAATGGTAGATCTTCACAGGGAAGGTACAGACCTCTTCTGACAACTGGGGGAGCCCGAGGTACCTGTCAATGTACTTACTTGGGAAGGATTGACAGAACCTAGATGTGATTTTTAGCTGTGACTTTGTCAGTGCCTGGCTCCAGGCTTACAGTGGGGATATGGCTTGTCATGCTGATTTTCAAAAGTCCTGACAGCTGCTTTTGCTTTTCTGATCCAGCATCTAAAAAGAAATAAGGGCTGCTAGAAGAAACATACTCCAAACAACAATCTCACTGGCTTAGGAGGTTCTGGGAGGTCACTAACCTCTCTCCTTATACTAAAATTAAGTCCTTTTGCACATCTGACCTGGGATACTCATTACAGGGGCCTACTTTCCTGCTGCCATTTTCACGAGGTCTGGGGTAGACTTAGAAACATGTGAAGTTTTCTAGTTTATCAATAATCTCAAGGCGTGGGGACAGTAGTGATAGCGGTTAATAGCTCCTCCACTTAGCTGTGTGGCCTTGGGCAGTCACTTAACCTCTCAGCGCCTCCATTTCTCATTTATGAAGAGTGGCTAAGTGTGCTTCATAGAGTTGAGGTGAAAATTAAATGAGGTAATAAATGCAAAGCTTACTACAGTTCTTCACACCTAGTAAGTCCTTAAGAAATAGTGGGTGGCAGCCGGGCGCGCCTGTAATCCCAGCACTTTGGGAGACCAAGGTGGGTGGATAACCTGAAGTCAGGAGTTTGAGACCAGCCTGGCCAACGTGGTGAAACCCCATCTCTACTAAAAATAAATTAGCTGGGTGTGATGGTGGGCTCCTGTAATCCCAGTTACTAGGGAGGCTGAGGCAGGATAATCGCTTGAACCTGGGAGGCGAAGGTTGCAGTGAGCTAAGATCACGCCATTTCACTCCAGCGTGGGAGACAAGAGCGAAACTCTGTCTCAAAAAAAAGAAAAAAAAAAAAACCCCGAAATAGTGGGTGGCTATCTGTGTTATTACTGGAGGTCTTTCTGGTGAGGGTCTGCCTCTCCCTGCCTCTGGGTGCAAACCTGGGAGGGGCCTTCCATTTTCCAACTTGTTTCTTGGTTAACTTATTCTATTGTAACCAAAAGAGGTGTGCGATCACTGCTGGAACTTTTTTGCTTAAATATGTGTGAATGGTCAGTGCAGAAAGCATGATGCCAATGTGTGGCTGGAGTAGGACAAATCTAGTCCTGATCCCTCCTATGACTCTGACCAGTAGGGATTAAGGTCTCCTGCACTGTCGAATATAAAAGCATCAAGTCACATGTGGCTATTTAATTTCATTAAAATAAAAAGTTCCTTACTTGTACCACCTGCATTTCGAAGTGCTCGACAGCTCATGTGGTTAATGGCTACCATATTAGATAGTGTAGATTTAATCCATTTCTCTCACTGTAGAAAAGTTCTGTTGGGGCCGGGCGCAGTGGCTCATGCCTGTAATCCCAGCACTTTGGGAGACCAGGGCAAGCGGATCACGAGTTCAAGACCAGGCTGGCCAACATAGTGAAACCCTGTCTCTACTAAAAATACAAAAAAGTAGCCGGGTCTGGTGGTGTGCGCCTGTAATCTCAGCTACTAGGGAGGCTGAGGCAGGAGAATCGCCTGAACCCGGGAGGCAGAGGTTGCAGTGAGCTGAGATCGCACCATTGCACTCCAACCCGGACGACAGTGCAAGACTCTGTCTCAAAAAAAAAAAAGAAAAAAAAAATTCTGTTGGATAGCACCGTAAACCCTTTCCCCACAAAGCTGGCATTGGATCGAATCGGCCTGCCTCTTTCTCCACATCTTCCTTTAAAAAACTGTAGTATTATTTGTAATCCTAGGAAAAACGTGGCCTTTGGTTTGAATAATGGCTCAACTTCTGACTAGATGTATTTCTGTGGGCAATCTTACCTATTGTAGCCTTAATCTTCATCTGTCATATGGAGATAATTCCATGTAACTCATAATGAAGGTGAGGAATAACTAAGAATATAGAAAGTATCTGGACATAGTTAATTTGTCTCCTTTTGTCCACCCCATATGTGCAGTTGATGCAGAAGAGGCATTCCAATCCTTTCTCATCCAGACTTATGGTGGGGGGGTGGTGCCTGCAAAGAGTATGTTTTGCGATCTTGTCTAGAACAGTACTCCGGCCAGGTAGCAGCGAGGCTACTTCAGTTTACTAAAAAAGAGACAGGGGTATTGAATATCTGAAAGGACTGGAGGTGGGAATGGGAGCACCCTGAAAAGGAAGGGAGGCTCTACATTTGTTTCGATGGGGAGGTGTGTGTAGTGACTGTGTGGGCACCGACAGTCCTTCCTCACACGGGGGACTGGGAGCCAGGAGGAACGACTAGGGACTAGTCCAGTTTTCTTCGGGTCCCTAAACGTGGCAAGAACCCACCCTCTGCAGCGCCAGGCGCCGTACCTCACTTTCTCCATTTGCGGACTCCAGTTCCCAGGATGCTAAGCAGCGGCCAATCTCCTGGCTCTTCTTCCATCCCCCTCCCGGGAAAGACTGCCCCTGGCCAAAGCGAGGGGGCAGTTGGAGTTTCAGGGACCAATGACTGCAAGGGTATGGAATTAAAAAGCAGCCGGAGTCCTAGTTTCGCGGCCTGGGCGGTAAATGAAGGGGCTCCAGGGCCGCGGCAGACAGGAGGTGGGCTTCGTTCCCACGTGTCTGCCCGGCTGCCGGCCCGGCGCGGTCGGGGTTAACCCGGAGCGGAAGGATCCCGCAGCGTGTGCGTAGAACTGCAGAGTCACAGCCTTTCCTCCGAGAGGGCGGGATCCCTCCGCCGCTCCGCTCCAACACAAAATAGGGCCGCCTCTTCTCCTTTCTCCCCCTCTCGAGTGGGGTGCCCCGGGCAAAAGGCCCCCCCGGATCTCGCGCCGAAGGCTTCACGAATCTTCACGACCGCTGCCCAGCTCTCGGGCCAGGAAATAGCCCCTTCGCAGGAACCACCCTACCGGCCGAACAGGAGGCGGAGGGGGGGAGGCGGAGCGGCGCCGCGCTGCACTACTTTCCTCTCCGGTTGCAAATGGCTGCCTCGTTCCCCACTTTCCGCTCAGTTTCCTGACCCCCCGGTGCCGGGAGCCGGGGTTGGGCCATGCACCTCTAGGCCCCCTGCGATCACAGTCAGCCGGGGGTCGAGGGGGTGCCACCGACCAAAGCCGGCCAGGCCGGGGGCGGGGCAGCTCCCGAGGCCAGAGGGGAAGGGAGGCGAGCGCAGGGCCTGGAGCGGCCGGAGGGGAGCGGGCAGAGGGCTCGCACCGCCCGCCCCTTCCTCTTCCTCGCCCACCTAGCCTCCTCCCTTCCCCGGGGGGAGCAGAAGGTGGGGGGCTCGAAGCCGCCGAGGGTGAGCGCTCGGGGTCGAGAAGCCCGGCGCTGGGTGTGTGTCAGGTTCAGCCCCGCGGCCCCGCCGGCCCCGCGTCGCCGTAGCTCGCGCGGCCCCGGGCGCCGGCCGGGGCGGGGAGAGGGGCTCGGCGCTCCTGCGAGGGTCTCACGTTCCATCCGGGCCAGGCGCGGGGCGGCGCGGCATTCCTTCCGGGCTGCTGGGGAGGCGCCTCGACGTTCCATCTGGAGAGCCTCGACGTTCCGCCCGAGCCCGGCGCGGGCGGCCGGGGCGCTGGCCGGGCCCTAGGACTAAGAGGCCGCCCGGCGACGCGGATGCGGAGCCTGCTCGCCCAAGATCAAAGCCACCGGTGCTCTCTTTGTGTCCGCTCGGGATTCGCCGCCCTGGGGCTGTCCATGGAAACCTAAACTGCTGGAACCTGAGGCAGAGAACCCCTCTTTGGCTTCTTGCTGTTTTTTGTGGGGGGAGGGTGGCCACTCCGACCTGGATTTACCGTTCTTGGCCCCCCTAAGCCCCCCCGTGCGGGGGGCGGCTGTGATCGCTCTGGCGGTTGGAGGTCGGGGAGCGGCCCGGGCTCTGGCCATGTTCTCGGATGAGGATTTCTGGATCGCCCTGTGAAGAGGTGAGTGAAGTCCGCCCGGCCAGGGCCCAGAAAGGGTTGGACTGGGGGCACAGCCAGATGGACTATCTTAGCCGGAGCTGGCCTTTAGGTTGGAGAAGGGGGTGCCAAAGCTGGGGAGCGTTCCTTTGGCAGGGTCTGTCAAGGGAACCTGAGCCAGTCACCAGGGCAGAACTGAGGCCTGGTATCTTGGGGTGTGCCTCTTTAAAGACTGGGGGTTCAGAGAACCACGGGAGTTTGGGAACCTGGCCAGATAGCCTCTCTGCCTGTTTATTTTTGTGTTGGGGGAGCTCGACTAAAGTAGGACCCAGGCCCTGATGCCAGCACCAATCCCAGGCTGCTGCTGCTCTTCTCAGGGTTCCTTGTGGGCCTTGGGACAGAGCAACTTGGGATGGTGGGGGAGGGTGCCACTGCCAGGTCAGACTTATTATGCCAGTTGGACCTTAAGGTTGTTCCTACCGAGTTGGGCACCCAAAGCAGTCCCTGGAAAACTCAGGGAACCCCAGATCCTTCACCAGGCCTTCTTTCACTGGGCAAAGGGAGAGTGTGTGGAAACTGACTAGTTGTGATGAAGGGGATGGCTGGGGCAAGAAGGAGGCGGGGCTGGGGGCAGCTCTGGCCCTGCTGTTCAACTTTAAACTATCCCTGCCTGGCAAAGTGACCCCAGTGAGGCCTACTGCTGTCTTAGCCTGCTTTGCCTCCCCTCCTCTTGGGATGGATCTAATCTCTAGAGGATTATAGAAGAGGCCGTTGAGATTTGCTCCCTGTGAATGTAGGCTGCAAAAAATGGCTTTTGTCTTTTGCCTTCTCCCGGCCTGGTATGGAGAGCTGGCTGCTGTGAGTCCCTGGCCAGTCCTGCAAGCCCCTCCCAGACCTCTCCAACCCTTTTTTGACCAGGGATTGTTAACTGGTTTTCTGATCCTGTACCAACTGTGCAGAATGGGGTGGCCTGTAGCTCTCTGGAGGAGAAATGGCTTGATCAGAGCTCTTTTCTCCTGGAAACCAGTGATTCTACCCCTGGCAGAAGGTATTGGGGAGAACGAGTGTGTATGTGCCTGCAGCTTGAGCCTCAATCCTGTGGGCCTTGCTTGGGCTGGGACTGCCCCTCTCACACCTGTCATGCTGCCCAGCAGGGATTTGGCTGGTGCATTTTGCTCCCTCTATCTGCTCCAACATACATATGCTAGATTTCTTTGAGTCTGGTTTTGAAAAAGAGAAAATAGAGGTTTTGCCTTTTAAAGATTTCTCAAAGGTGAGAGGTGGCACGGGGTAGTGGAGTGAGGTGAGCTGTCAACCCTGCTCTCCACTCCTGCATTCTATGGAGAGTCCCTCCTGTTTGTCCTGAAACAACTTCCTTACGTAGGACTGCACCTTGTTAGCTGTGCCTGCCTTCAAGATGAGCCAGGGACACAGTTCAGAGGGTCTGCAGTGCCAGTGTTCCTTTTGGATCCATCTCGGAGGGCTGACCCAAAATGGGGGTGGGAAGAGGTGTGGTTTGAGTCTCAGGCTGGGAACCAGGAAGTCCTGAGTCCTACTGAAGAGCTGTTCACTCAAGGGCCTGCTGCAGCCTTACACCTCTCCAAGTGTCCATTTCCCCCTTGCCTGGGAAAATGGAGTGAAAGCTGTTGGTCTGGGAGGGAGGCAGGAAGGAGAGTGGGTTGAGATAAATCCCTGTCCTTTTCTTTGCTGTTTTGGACCTCTAAGGTATAGGACTGAGGGGTGCCAGCACAGTTTTACTCCCTACATCTGTACCTACTGTCTGGGATCTCTAGTTCTGTGGAGGAAGCCTGGCGAGACACTAGTCCAGTTTAGATCCAGGGAAAAAATCCTTGGTGTGTATGTGTGTGGGTTTACTGACTGTGAATGATGGGACTGGGTAACCTGGGGTCTTTGTTTAGATACGTTCAGGGGCCTGTTAACTGGGAATCAGCATTGGGATCCCGGTGCTGGACTTCAGGGCTGGGGAAATAGGGACTGAGGGCTCAGGCTTTTTGGAGGTGCCCCCTAGATTATTTTTGGTACAACTTGTATGACATTCTTCTCTTTGCTGCTTAATCTCTCATCTTCCATGGCCCCATCCATGGGCTCTGGCTTTGGAGGATGGTCGTAGTCTGTCTCTCAAGGCCAGATGAAGGTGGTTTCTTTACCTTCTTGAGCAGTACCAGCCTTACCAGCTGAGAGGACTGAGCTTGGGGGAGAGCTGAGGAATTTGCCCCTCTGGCCTTGTGTGAGGCAGCTCTCCTCCTACCCACTGTATTATCATTGTTGCCTTTTACTTCTTGATGTTTGTGACTCTTTTGGCCTCAACTTTGAGAGCAGAGCGGGTAGAGGATCTTTGGGGGTATGTAGTGGTAAGATATAGTAAGATGCAAACAATTAGAAAACTTTAAGAGCCCCTTGGACATTCTGGGTGTGGTCAGGCCTTGAATGACTGAATGGAAGAGGGGCCTGGCTGCTGCCCTCACCTCCATCTCCCACTTCCCATGGTAGCTTCTAAGGACTCCTTGAAGTTCTGGAGCAGCTTTTCTATGAGCCGGCCAGATGACCACCCTGCTTTCCTTTCAGGTGTGGTTGTGTGGCAGGTTTGGGAAAGAGAGATGGCTTGGGAATGGAGATGATGTGTATCAGGTGATGCTTTACTTTATCCAGTAGGTTCTGAGAGTGTTAGGGGAAAAAGGAATTTTCTTTCCTGTGACATGTCTCCAGAGGGGCATAGCCAGTATCTGGAAATAAAGGGTGAGTTCAGAGCAGGAGGAGTGATACTGTAGTTCTTAGGGAATTGATTTACTGATTTGGGGCACCTTTGAGGGTTCCCCCTTGTCTTGTTTGTCCCAGTCATTCAACCCTAAGTGGCTGACTGGGGTATTTGCCTTCCAGTTTGGGAGGAGAGGCTGTCCTTGCTAAGGGTGGTGTGGTCACTCTGGTTAGCCAAGAAGAGTGGAAAAGGTGAGAGATTAATTTATCAAACTTTTATTGTTTAGAGTTCTGTTTTAGGGATTTCCCCCACCTCACCACCACTTTCTTTAGGAACACTGTATTCTTCTCTGATTAAGAGAAAGGATTTATACTTCCCACTACAAGCTGCTGGCACTTATCCCTTTCTTCCTCCTCCTATAGGGTCCCTTTCCTATTCCTCATGTCTGTAATTATTGTTCTTCTCCCCCCCCTCCCCCGGCTGTGCTTAATTCCCTCTAAGGTCTAGGAAAATAATACCCAAAGGTGTAGGTCTCAACTTTTTTAGGTATAACTTTAGTGTGTTTCATTAGGCTCTGATACAGGCATGCATTTCTTAGAAGGGACAAGGGACCGTTATTCCCCACCCCCATGTATGTGTGTGGAAACCCTGCTTGAGGGAAGAGGAAGGAAGCTACTCGGCTCTGCTGTGCTATGTCCTGCCCTGTTTAGAACTCCTCTGAGTGACTGTATGCTTCCTGAGACTACAATTCCCAGCATGCTTAGCCTCAGGTCTGGCTACACATGCTCAGTAACTCTCAAGGTCCACTTCTGTTAACTACTAGGGATATCTGAAGAGGAAGGGCAGTTGGTGTTGCTAAGGGCAATGACCTGAGACCTTCAGGCTGGATGAGACCCTGAGCTCAGTTAGGGCACGGGCCAGGGGTTCGTCTGAGCTGGATTTAGGTTGGAAGTGGGTGGAAATTAGGGAGTTTCTTCTTTTGTGATGGTGATGTCCTCGTAGAAACAAGTGGCGGTGGGGGAGATCCATCCATAGCTAGGCTATAGTTCTAGTAGTGTGTTCCATCTCTTGCAGTGCCTCAGACTCTGCCTCTGGGAGAGGGATTTTTGCTGGACTCAGGCTTCCTGGGTCATGACTACCCCTGGGTTGGCAAGGACTGGCCTCTAGAATGGCAGCTTACTTGAGACTTGAAGAAAAGGTGTGGGAATAGGGCTCACCAAAAGCCAAAAACCCAGAGGCAAGGCAAACGGCAGTATTAGATATAAATGGATATGCTTCTAGTTGGATGCTATGGCCCCAGGAACTCTTACAGAGGAAGTGGGAAAGTCAAATGGATCCCCTGAGAATCTCTCCAGAGTGCGAGAAGAGGGTATGTGTTTATCTGCGGAGGAAGTGACCCTACAGGTTAGGGAGAATGACTTTCTTGTCAGTATGGGAGTTTGTAGTATGGCTTGCTCTGATGTCTGGAGGGTCTGGATGCCTTCTTCCCAGGATTCTGGGAGAAGTGCTTCTTGGGAAGACTTACTAGGCATATAGATCTCTTTCTTGGCACCAACAGGTCTCCCCGAGAGGGCCCTGCCCAGTCGGAGAGAGGGATGGACAGCCAGAAGCTGCCTGGTGAGGATAAAGATTCAGAACCGGCAGGTAAGTAGGACAAATTCTTTGTTTGCTTTTAGATTTCACAGGCAACCTTACATTTCTGGTCCTGGCCCAAGGACATGAGCTAAGTCTATGCAGCAGATAAGTAATGGAACAACTTTGTTCTTTGGGACAACAGTTGAAATATCATCACTCTGATCCACTCAGGTTTTGGATAATCTCATGTATCTGGTGAGTGGACTTTGTATTAAATAGGGATGATGACTGACACATGCTGTTTGTCTGTTTATTCAGCTGATGGACCTGCAGCTTCTGAGGACCCAAGTGCCACTGAGTCAGACCTGCCTAACCCACATGTGGGAGAGGTCTCTGTCCCTAGTTCTGGGAGTCCCAGTCTTCAGGAGACTCCTCAGGACTGCAGGTAACTTGTTTGAGGGCACATAAGGATTTGATTTGAGAGTCTAGGGCTTTCAAGGAAGAGAAATTAGGAAAATGAGTGTCGGGGAAGCATGGGCATGCCAAATCATGGGGTTGCTGGGGGCCTGGTGTGGTACTGATGCTTGTGTGTCCACAGTGGGGGTCCGGTGCGGCGTTGTGCTCTCTGTAACTGCGGGGAGCCCAGTCTGCATGGGCAGCGGGAGCTACGGCGCTTTGAGTTGCCATTTGATTGGCCCCGGTGTCCAGTGGTATCCCCTGGGGGGAGCCCAGGGCCCAATGAGGCAGTGCTGCCCAGTGAGGACCTGTCACAGATTGGTTTCCCTGAGGGCCTTACACCTGCCCACCTAGGAGAACCTGGAGGTGAGTGAGGAGAATGGGGCAGCAAATGGGAGAAGGACTGGGTAGTCCTGAGCCGGCGATCCTCTTTCTGTTAACTCTTTCCTTTCTGTTTACCTCTTCCCACCTGTAAAGGGTCCTGCTGGGCTCACCATTGGTGTGCTGCGTGGTCGGCAGGCGTATGGGGGCAGGAGGGCCCAGAACTATGTGGTGTGGACAAGGCCATCTTCTCAGGGATCTCACAGGTGGGGCTGGGGCCAACGGATTGCATAGGTGAAGGGTAGGGCTGGTGGGCTTCTGAGAGTCAGGGTGGAATGAGAAGGAGTGTGGGTATACTGGGGCAGAGCTAGTGCCTGAACTGTTTCTTTGGGGAGAGCTGGCTGACACTGAGGCTCTTTCTTCACCCTGGCAGCGCTGCTCCCACTGCACCAGGCTCGGTGCCTCCATCCCTTGCCGCTCACCTGGATGTCCACGGCTTTACCACTTCCCCTGCGCGACTGCCAGCGGTTCCTTCCTATCCATGAAAACACTGCAGCTGCTATGCCCAGAGCACAGTGAGGGGGCTGCACATCTGGGTGAGAAGTCCTGATCTTTGGTCATAGGGCAAATGAGAGACCAAGTGTGCCTTGGATTTTTGTACTCTACAGAGCACTGATCAAAGTATAGAATTATATACTGTTGGTCTGCCCCACTAAAATAGGTGTGAACTTTATGAGCACCAGGGGTTTGCCTGTCTCGTTTACCATTGTGTCTCCAGTGCCTAGAACAGCTGGCAGACGTTGGGCAGGCACTCAGTAACTTTGTTATTTGTTCATTCTGTGCCCATGGAGTGCCTGTTTTGTGTACGGCACTGTGCTGAGGCTTACAAGGAATCCATAGCTGACCTGTGGTGTCTCTACCCCCTGCAGAGGAGGCTCGCTGTGCAGTGTGTGAGGGGCCAGGGGAGTTGTGTGACCTGTTCTTCTGTACCAGCTGTGGGCATCACTATCACGGGGCCTGCCTGGACACTGCTCTGACTGCCCGCAAACGTGCTGGCTGGCAGTGCCCTGAATGCAAAGTGTGCCAAGCCTGCAGGTAGGAATGGAAGGGCAGGAGGGAAGTCTTAGGCACAACACAGGTTAGGGTTGAAAATGAGGGCAATCGGAGAAGACCTGTTAACATGAAAACAACAAAAAAGAAACGAGGGCAGAGAGGACACTGTAATGTTCCCTGTGCCTCTGCAGGAAACCTGGGAATGACTCTAAGATGTTGGTTTGTGAGACGTGTGACAAAGGATACCATACTTTCTGCCTAAAACCACCCATGGAGGAACTGCCTGCTCACTCTTGGAAGTGCAAGGTGAGTGTACCCTGATTCTGCCCTATTGTCCCTAACTCTGCCTCCTACAGCATTCTCTGTCTTGACAAGTCCTGTACTTTTCTTTAGTCTTTGCTGTCTGACCAATGCCTGTTTTGCCCACTCCTTTCCCTTAGGCATGCCGGGTGTGCCGGGCCTGTGGGGCGGGCTCAGCAGAACTGAATCCCAACTCGGAGTGGTTTGAGAACTACTCTCTCTGTCACCGCTGTCACAGAGCCCAGGGAGGTCAGCCTGTCAGCTCTGTTGCTGAGCAGCATACCCCTGTGTGTAGCAGGTAAGTGGTGTGGACTGACTGAGATTGGGCTGGCAGGTTGGAAGGACTGAGTTTGGCAGGGTTCTTCTTAAATTGAGTGGACTTTGAGAGGAGAGCCTTAAGGTGGGCAGTGTCATCCACAGCATTCGTGCCTCGCCCCAGTGCGCTCTCTAGGATTTGTTAGCTGGTGAGAGCCACAGTGCCTGCTCCCCTGTACCCTCTGCAGATTTTCACCCCCAGAGTCTGGCGATACCCCCACTGATGAGCCCGATGCTCTGTACGTTGCATGCCAAGGGCAGCCAAAGGGTGGGCACGTGACCTCTATGCAACCCAAGGAACCGGGGCCCCTGCAATGTGAAGCCAAACCACTAGGTGAGTAGGGTTTGAGGGTCCCTGAAATTCATCCCCTTTTATTCTGTGACAAGAGACAGTTTGTGCATTGCCCCAGACCCTGCACTTCCTGTGGGGTAGATCTGAGCTAGATAGGAGCATCGTGTTGTTGTGTCTGCAGGGAGAGCAGGGGTCCAACTTGAGCCCCAGTTGGAGGCCCCCCTAAATGAGGAGATGCCACTGCTGCCCCCACCTGAGGAGTCACCCCTGTCCCCACCACCTGAGGAATCACCCACATCCCCACCGCCTGAGGCATCACGCCTGTCCCCACCACCTGAGGACTCGCCCGCATCCCCGCTTCCTGAGGCATTGCACCTGTCCCAGCCGCCGGAGGAATCGCCCCTCTCTCCGCCGCCTGAGGAGTCTCCTCTGTCTCCCCCACCTGAATCATCACCTTTTTCTCCACTGGAGGAGTCGCCCTTCTCTCCACTGGAAGAGTCACCCCCGTCTCCTGCACTTGAGACGCCTCTATCCCCACCACCTGAAGCATCGCCCCTGTCCGCACCATTTGAGGAATCTCCCTTGTCCCCGCCACCTGAGGAACTGCCCACTTCCCCACCACCTGAAGCATCTCGCCTGTCTCCACCGCCTGAGGAGTCACCCATGTCCCCTCCACCTGAAGAGTCACCCATGTCTCCACCACCAGAGGCATCTCGTCTGTTCCCACCATTTGAAGAGTCTCCTCTGTCCCCTCCACCTGAGGAGTCTCCCCTCTCCCCACCACCTGAGGCATCACGCCTGTCCCCACCACCTGAGGACTCGCCTATGTCCCCACCACCTGAAGAATCACCTATGTCCCCACCACCTGAGGTATCGCGCCTGTCCCCGCTGCCTGTGGTGTCACGCCTGTCTCCACCGCCTGAGGAATCTCCCTTGTCCCCACCGCCTGAGGAGTCTCCCACGTCCCCTCCACCTGAGGCTTCACGCCTCTCCCCACCACCTGAGGACTCCCCCACATTCCCACCACCTGAGGACTCCCCCACATCCCCACCACCTGAGAACTCACCCACATCCCCACCACCTGAGAACTCACCCACATCCCCACCACCTGAGGACTCGCTTATGTCCCTGCCGCTGGAGGAGTCACCCCTGTCACCACTACCTGAGGAGCCACAACTCTGCCCCCCATCCGAGGAGCCGCACCTGTCCCCCCGGCCTGAGGAACCGCACCTGTCCCCCCGGCCTGAGGAGCCGCACCTATCTCCGCAGCCTGAGGAGCCACACCTGTCCCCCCAGCCTGAGGAGCCATGCCTGTGCGCTGTGCCTGAGGAGCCACACTTGTCCCCCCAGGCTGAGGGACCACATCTGTCCCCTCAGCCTGAGGAATTGCACCTGTCCCCCCAGACTGAGGAGCCACACCTGTCTCCTGTGCCTGAGGAGCCATTTTTGTCCCCCCAGCCTGAGGAATCACACCTGTCCCCCCAGTCTGAGGAACCATGCCTGTCCCCCCGGCCTGAGGAATCGCACCTGTCCCCTCAGCTTGAGGAGCCACCTCTGTCCCCTCGGCCTGAAGAGCACCCCGAGGAGCCAGGCCAATGCCCTGCACCTGAGGAGTTGCCCTTGTTCCCTCCTGCCGAGGAACCATCCTTATCTCCCTTGCTTGGAGAGCCAGCCCTGTCTGAGCCTGGGGAACCACCTCTGTCCCCTCTGCCTGAGGAGCTGCCCTTGTCCCCGTCTGGGGAGCCATCCTTGTCGCCTCAGCTGATGCCACCAGGTAAGGGAAAGTTAGTACCCTCTTACTCTGGAACAGCTGTAACTCTTCATGGCATGTCTGATCTAAGAGCCCTTCTTTTTTCTCTTTCCTTCCAGATCCCCTTCCTCCTCCACTCTCACCCATTATCACAGCTGTGGCCCCACCGGCTCTGTCTCCTTTGGGGGAGTTAGAGTACCCCTTTGGTGCCAAAGGGGACAGTGACCCTGAGTCACCCTTGGCTGCCCCCATCCTGGAGACACCCATCAGCCCTCCACCAGAAGCTAACTGCACTGACCCTGAGCCTGTCCCCCCTATGATCCTTCCTCCATCTCCAGGCTCCCCAGTGGGGCCGGCTTCTCCCATCCTGATGGAGCCCCTTCCCCCTCAGTGTTCGCCACTCCTTCAGCATTCCTTGGCTCCCCAAAACTCCCCTCCTTCCCAGTGCTCCCCTCCTGCCCTGCCACTGTCCGTTCCCTCCCCATTGAGTCCCATAGGGAAGGTAGTGGGGGTCTCAGATGAGCCTGAGCTGCACGAGATGGAGACTGAGAAAGTTCCAGAACCTGAATGCCCAGCCTTGGAACCCAGTGCCACCAGTCCTCTCCCTTCCCCGATGGGGGACCTCTCCTGCCCTGCCCCCAGCCCTGCCCCAGCCCTGGATGACTTCTCTGGCCTAGGGGAAGACACAGCCCCTCTGGATGGGATTGATGCTCCGGGTTCACAGCCAGAGGCTGGACAGACCCCTGGCAGTTTGGCTAGTGAACTTAAAGGCTCCCCTGTGCTCCTGGACCCTGAGGAGCTGGCCCCCGTGACCCCTATGGAGGTCTACCCCGAATGCAAGCAAACAGCAGGGCAGGGCTCACCATGTGAAGAACAGGAAGAGCCACGTGCACCAGTGGCCCCCACACCACCCACTCTCATCAAATCCGACATCGTTAATGAGATCTCTAATCTGAGCCAGGGTGATGCCAGTGCCAGTTTTCCTGGCTCAGAGCCCCTCCTGGGCTCTCCTGACCCGGAGGGGGGTGGCTCCCTGTCCATGGAGCTGGGGGTCTCTACAGATGTTAGTCCAGCCCGAGATGAGGGCTCCCTACGGCTCTGTACCGACTCACTGCCAGAGACTGATGATTCACTATTGTGCGATGCTGGGACAGCTATCAGCGGAGGCAAAACTGAGGGGGAGAAGGGGCGGCGGCGCAGCTCCCCAGCCCGTTCCCGCATAAAACAGGTGAGGGACTATCTAGCTGCGGGATGTGATCAGAGTTAGCCCTGTCAGAGGTATAGTCCTGTGTCACTGATACTTTCCCACCTTGCTTTGTGAATCCTATACTTGGAGATCCTTTATTCCAATTATTAAGGAGAAAATACTAATACATAGAAGGGACGAGTAACTTGCCCAGATTCATGATTACTCAGTAGTAGAATTGGGACCAGAAACTTGGTTCTTTCAAGTCACCGTTTTTTCTCCATGTCCATGTTGGCCACTCTTGGGAGGGAAAGAATGGGTTTGGGCTACAGCTATGCACTTGTTGATATCTGGGAGTTTGGCCTTTTCCCCTGCCCTGAGTGGGACTCCTGGGCTTATTACCTGTCTTACTGTGTCCATTTGTCACTTCTTCTGTTCAAGTGTGTAAACCCAACACACTAACCCTTGACATGCTCCTGTCATTGTCCCCTTCTTTCACTCAGGGTCGCAGCAGCAGTTTCCCAGGAAGACGCCGGCCTCGTGGAGGAGCCCATGGAGGACGTGGTAGAGGACGGGCCCGACTAAAGTCAACTGCTTCTTCCATTGAGACTCTGGTAGTAAGGAGATGCCTCCTATTCCTCCCATCCCCCGACCATGCTTTAGCACCCTCTGAGTCCTTCCAGTCCCTTGCATGCTTGAATACCTGCCTGCTTGTCTAGGGCCTGTCTGGCTGTGTCTGAATTCCTGTCCACTTGGCCCCCAGGTTTTTCTGAAATCTCTGCTATCAGGCTGAGGCCCAGTTTGGGAGCTGGGGTGTTCTGTCCGTTATTTCTGGCTTTTGGCCTTCATCTTAGCCAGGGGTTCACACTTTCTTCCCCCAACACCAAAGAGGAAAGTATTTTGGTGGGGGCAGATTTATCTGCCTCACTTTCTACAACTCTTTCCCCATCAGGTTGCTGACATTGATAGCTCTCCCAGTAAGGAGGAGGAGGAAGAAGATGACGACACCATGCAGAATACCGTGGTTCTCTTCTCCAACACAGACAAATTTGTCCTAATGCAGGTACCATACAGTGAGACCTGGCACACTGAACATTGTGTATGTTTGTGTTTTGATGAGAGAATTGATGGGGAAAACTGGACCTACTTTTGGGGATACCCAGCTAATGAGAAAACAGACCATGAATTAAAATCATGTTGTTCATTGGTTTGTCCATCCATCACATTTCTCTTGAGTGTCTCCTCTGAGCTTGGCACTAAGCTAGGAGCTAGAGAAATAGCAGTGAAAAAGTCTTTGCCCTATGAAGTTTATAGCTTAGGGAACTTACATGTGTCCTCACTTGAATAGTCTTTAAGCTGATAGAATTTTGTCACATATGTGATTCTCACCTGACCAGTCTTTACCCCATCTTATCTTCCTTTAATTTCTTCTTACCTTTACCCATGTCAGGCTTTATAAATTCAAGCAACCTGACTAGGTGAGTGAGGCATCCTAGGAAGGAGCAGGGTCCCTTGGTAGCTTACAGCGTCCTAATGCTGTGGGATGAGGTTCCTGACTCTCTGGTCGCAAATCAGTGTTGTAGCATCATAGTAGGCTGGATCTGAGTGGGATGGGGAGATCTAGTTGGACATTCGGGTTTCTCTGTGTTTCCCCAGGACATGTGTGTGGTATGTGGCAGCTTTGGCCGGGGAGCAGAGGGCCACCTCCTTGCCTGTTCACAGTGCTCTCAGTGCTATCACCCTTACTGTGTCAACAGCAAGGTGAGTTCGGGCCCAAGAGGTGTAGGCTGGGAAATAGGGTCAGTTATTTCTTACCTTAGTTCCTTGTCCTGGCCATACGACCTCTTAAAGTGGCCATTGGTCATAGATGTTGTTCATTAGTCACCAGTGGTTATCAAACTTTTCTTGGGGAAAAATACTTTGGAACTCATGGTGGACTTCATAGTTTCTTTGTGGTAGACCCTGACCTGCTGGTATAATTCAGTCCATTGTAAAAAATAACAACATGGCCGGGCATGGTGGCTCCCACCTGTAATCCCAGCACTTGGGGAGGCCTAGGCAGGCAGATCACCTGAGATTAGGAGTTCAAGACCATCGTGGCCAACATGGTGAAACCCTGTCTCTACTAAAAATACAAAAATTAGCTGAGTGTGGTAGCATGTGCCTGTAATCCCAGGAACTCGGGAGGCCGAGGCAGGAAAATTGCTTGAACCTGGGAGGCGGATGTTGCAGTGAGCTGAGATCGTGCCACTGCACTCCAGCCTGGGCAATAGAGTGAGCTCTGTCTCAAAAAAAAAAAAAAAAAGAAAAAAGAAAAATTGGGGGACCTAATTCTGTCTACAGTCTCTTCTTAGGGACTTGGCTAGTGGAAAGACTGCCATTCCATTCACAATGAGGCAGTGGCTAGTGCAGCTCTTCTCTGATCAGCAGAGATCATTGGGAATCTAAGTTTAGAGTCACTGTTTTGGGAACAAGGGTGCTCTGTCTAAGTCTCCCTGTGCTCAAATGGAGGCCTAGTCTCTGCATTGAGGTTCCTCCAGCCTCACCCTTAGAAGTCCCACCTCCTAGGCTGGGCATGGTGGCACATACCTGTAATCCCAGCACTTCACTTCAGGAGGCTGAGGCAGGTGGATCACCCAAGGTCAGGAGTTTGTGACCAGCCTGACTAACATGGTGAAACCCTGTCTCTACTAAATACAAGAAAATTAGCTGGGCATGGTGGCAGGTACCTGTAATCCCAGCTACCTGGGAGGCTGAGACAGGAGAATTGCTTGTACCTGGGAGGTGGAGGTTGCAGTGAGCCAAGATCGCGCCATTGCACTCCAGCCTGGGGAACAAGAGCAAAACTCCGTCCCCCCCCCCAAAAAAAAAAGAAGTTCCACCTCCTTTCCACTTCACACCCTGAGAAGTTCCCATTTTCTGCCTCAGATCACCAAGGTGATGCTGCTTAAGGGCTGGCGTTGTGTGGAGTGTATTGTGTGTGAGGTGTGCGGCCAGGCCTCCGACCCCTCACGCCTGCTGCTCTGTGATGACTGTGATATTAGCTACCACACATACTGCCTGGACCCCCCACTACTCACCGTCCCCAAGGGTGGCTGGAAGTGCAAGTGGTAAGGAGACTGTGATCTTTATTGGAGCCCTGGGGCCTTGAGATGTTAAAGTGGATATGATGTTGAGTATGTGACAGAGGCTGGGTTTAGGAGGCCAGGCTGGTGGCTTGGGTTCCTGGTGAGGGGACTTCTGGGTACTTTGGATAGGTTGGGTGCTCAGGCTCTGTTTTCCTGCTCCTACCAGGTGTGTGTCTTGTATGCAGTGTGGGGCTGCCTCCCCTGGCTTCCACTGTGAATGGCAGAATAGTTACACACACTGTGGGCCCTGTGCCAGCCTGGTGACCTGCCCTATCTGTCATGCTCCTTATGTAGAAGAGGACCTACTAATCCAGTGCCGTCACTGTGAACGGTGAGAACATCCCTTTCTCTTCATGTTGGCCCTGTTGCTAGCCTCGCATTGCCTGAGCTCATTTCCTCCAGTCTCTGTTCTCCAGGTGGATGCATGCTGGCTGTGAGAGCCTCTTCACAGAGGACGATGTGGAGCAGGCAGCCGATGAAGGCTTTGACTGTATCTCCTGCCAGCCCTACGTGGTAAAGCCTGTGGGTGAGTACCAGCTGCTGGGTAGGGGGAGGAGTCCGGGCAGGGGTACCTTGCTTTGGGACAGGACCTCAGCCACGTCCGTTTGTCCTTCTCTCCATAGCACCTGTTGCACCTCCAGAGCTGGTGCCCATGAAGGTGAAAGAGCCTGGTGAGTCACAGAAATTTTGAATGCCAAAGCCAGACCAGACGTCAGACATCATCTGGTCTAACTCCAACCCCCCAGCTTCATCTCCTCATTTTAAGAGGAGGAAACTCAGACCCAGAGAAGTTAAGTGGCCTGCCCAAGGTTACCTAGTGAGTTAGTGGCAAAGTTACGACTAGAACCAAGTTCTCCAGCTTCCTGGGCAGTGTTCCTTTCATCAGGCACCATGGCCTCTTTACTGCCAGAATTTCATCTTCAGAGCTCTTTTTTTTTTTTTTTTTGAGATGGAGTCTCACTCTGTCACCCAGGCTAGAGTGCAGTGACACAATCTTGGCACACTGCAAGCTCTGCCTCCTGGGTTCACGCCATTCTCCTGCTTCAGCCTCCCGAGTAGCTGAGACTACAGGCGCCCACCACCATGCCCAGCTAATTTTTTGTATTTTTAGTAGAGACGGGGTTTCACTGTGTTAGCCAGTACGGTCTCGATCTCCTGACCTTGTGATCTGCCTGCCTTGGCCTCCCAAAGTGCTGGGATTACAGGCGTGAGCCACCGCGCCCGGCCGAGAACATAACTCTTTTTTTTTTTTTTTTTTTTTTTTTTTGAGACGGAGTCTCGCTCTGCCGCCCAGGCTGGAGTGCAGTGGCCGGATCTCAGCTCACTGCAAGCTCCGCCTCCCGGGTTCACGCCATTCTCCTGCCTCAGCCTCCCGAGTAGTTGGGACTACAGGCGCCCGCCACCGCGTCCGGCTAGTTTTTTGTATTTTTTAGTAGAGACGGGGTTTCACCGTGTTAGCCAGGATGGTCTCGATCTCCTGACCTCGTGATCCACCCGTTTCGGCCTCCCAAAGTGCTGGGATTACAGGCTTGAGCCACCGCGCCCGGCCCATAACTCTTTTTTATCAGTGAAAGGGGCCAGGGACATCTCCTTTATCGTGATATGGCACTGCTCCTAGCATCTAGGACACTGTGTGCTGGCATTCAGCAAGTAGGGGCCCTCATAGCCCCAGACAGCAAGATAATCACCCTAGTGACGCTAGGGTTAATCATGAGCAAAGGCAGGCTTCTGAGTTACAGTTCCTCTCTGAATCTCCCTGGGTCACTGACAGAGAACTCGGGCCTCAGCCAGTGCCTTAGGTGGTCTGTTCTCCCCAGCAGTTAGACCCTAAGCTGGACTTTTGTCACTATCTTTGTCTCAACTAAGAACGTAGGTTGAAACTTGCAGTTCTGGTTTCCCTGGGTCCTCCATCCAGGGATCACACACTCTCCTCTAATGCAGAGCCCCAGTACTTTCGCTTCGAAGGTGTGTGGCTGACAGAAACTGGCATGGCCTTGCTGCGTAACCTGACCATGTCACCACTGCACAAGCGGCGCCAGCGGCGAGGACGGCTTGGCCTCCCAGGCGAGGCAGGATTGGAGGGTTCTGAGCCATCAGAGGCCCTTGGTCCTGATGACAAGAAGGATGGGGACCTGGACACCGATGAGTTGCTCAAGGGTGAAGGTTAGCTTGGGGAATCTTAGGGCGTGGCAGAATAGTGGGAGCATGCCTCTGGGAGTGGGATGTTGGGTGGGGGCTACATTGCCACTCACAGTTACCCTTAAGCACTGCTGGTCTTGTCTAAGTGGCTCTGAGGCAAGGTCCTCAGCTCTCTCCATGGCAGGATGACAAGGTTAAAAGGGCCTATAGTTCTGATCTGCCTCTATCTCTTCTGTCACCATATGCAGGTGGTGTGGAGCACATGGAGTGCGAAATTAAACTGGAGGGCCCTGTCAGCCCTGATGTGGAGCCTGGCAAAGAGGAGACCGAGGAAAGCAAAAAACGCAAGCGTAAACCCTATCGGCCTGGTGAGGTCCTGGGATGAGTGTGTGGGGTGGTGGGGTGGCTTGGTGCAGCTCAATAGGTCCCCCAGCGGCTTCTCATCCGCAGCTCTGCCTCCTCATAGGCATTGGTGGTTTCATGGTGCGACAGCGGAAATCCCACACACGCACGAAAAAGGGGCCAGCTGCACAGGCGGAGGTGTTGAGTGGGGATGGGCAGCCCGACGAGGGTGAGACGGGTGAGGGCACCAGTGGGGCCTGGGAGAAGGTGGGGCAATGCTAGAGAGACCCAGTGGGTGGACTCATTGAAAGGGCCAAGAGGGTGGTAGACCCAGCTGGTGTTGTGGGAGAGTGTAGGCAAAAAGTGTCACCCTGCAAGTTGGGAGCAGCATGCCCTCAACCCAAGTGTGACACTTCTGTTCTGTCCACAGTGATACCTGCTGACCTGCCTGCAGAGGGTACCGTGGAGCAGAGCTTAGCTGAAGGGGATGAGAAGAAGAAGCAACAGCGGCGAGGGCGCAAGAAGAGCAAACTGGAGGACATGTTCCCAGCTTACCTGCAGGTTGGTCTCAGGCTCCAAGCAGTGAGGGAGGTGTCTGTGCCCTGTAGGGCATGAAGAAACCTGTTTCTCCTTGACTGCCCCACAGGAAGCCTTCTTTGGGAAGGAGCTGCTGGACCTGAGCCGTAAGGCCCTTTTTGCAGTTGGGGTGGGCCGGCCAAGCTTTGGACTAGGAACCCCAAAAGCCAAGGGAGATGGAGGCTCAGAAAGGAAGGAACTCCCCACATCTCAGAAAGGTTAGTTATGTGGGAGTAAGTGGTCTGAGAGAATCCGACTTCCTTCTGGCTTAGGAGCTGGCAGCTTATTTGATGGGAAATGGACTGGCCTCCAGGAGTCAAGTGTGGGGTCAAGGGTCCTGGCCTGTAGGGCTGTGGGACTGGAGACCTGCTCTGGGTATCAGACGTAGGACATCTCTGATTGGAGTGGGGCCTCTTGCTCATAGGAGATGATGGTCCAGATATTGCAGATGAAGAATCCCGTGGCCTCGAGGGCAAAGCTGATACACCAGGTGAGGGCTGCCAGGGGGACTGTGTCCTGTCTTGGCCTTGCCTCTGTCCCTCTGCTATGCCCCTGAGCATTGTCAGGGGTTAGAGGCTAGAAACTGTCCCATGGGCCTCTGTGGTTCAGAGTGGCCATGACCCATACTGGCCTTGACCCATGGGTTTCTCCTGGCATTTACAGGACCTGAGGATGGGGGCGTGAAGGCATCTCCAGTGCCCAGTGACCCTGAGAAGCCAGGCACCCCGGGTGAAGGGATGCTTAGCTCTGACTTAGACAGGATTTCCACAGAAGGTGAGGCTGTGACCCACACCTGTTTGTGTATAAGGGTTTTCTGTGGGAGAAGGAGGAGGTCCTATCTGTGGGACTATGATCTGTACAGCTTCTCTGGTGGGGAGTACTGGGCACCTTCCTTGGCCATGATCATTTGTAGACCTGTTGTGTCACCTGAACTTCCCAGTCTTCCTCAGTAGTATCCTTCATTCCCCCACAGAACTGCCCAAGATGGAATCCAAGGACCTGCAGCAGCTCTTCAAGGATGTTCTGGGCTCTGAACGAGAGCAGCATCTGGGTTGCGGAACCCCTGGCCTAGAAGGCAGCCGTACGCCACTGCAGAGACCCTTTCTTCAAGGTGATACGGGTGGGAGTGGTCTGAAGACTGACATAACCAAGCTTGCCTCCAGGATGATCCAGTCGCTCTCTTTTCTCTGATCCTGTTCATCTTGTAGGTGGACTCCCTTTGGGCAATCTGCCCTCCAGCAGCCCAATGGACTCCTACCCAGGCCTCTGCCAGTCCCCGTTCCTGGATTCTAGGTTGGTGTCTCTGTGTAAACTTCGTGGGCAGTCCCCGTTGTCCTTTCCCTCCATCTGAGTTCATGCCTTGCCTCCTTCAGACTCCTGCACTTCCCCTGTTCCTCCCCATTCCCTTGTTAGTGGCCCTCCTCTTTTGGGGCAGGGCAGTGGCCTGAGGCTCTGGGCAGTTGGTCTGGGATGGGACTTGGCATCCCTGCGCCCTGTGACTCTCTGCCCCTGCGCCCCAGGGAGCGCGGGGGCTTCTTTAGCCCGGAACCCGGTGAGCCCGACAGCCCCTGGACAGGCTCAGGTGGCACCACGCCCTCTACCCCCACAACCCCCACCACGGAGGGTGAGGGCGACGGACTCTCCTATAACCAGCGGAGTCTTCAGCGCTGGGAGAAGGATGAGGAGTTGGGCCAGCTGTCCACCATCTCACCCGTGCTCTATGCCAACATTAATTTTCCTAATCTCAAGCAAGATTACCCAGGTACCTGTGGGACGAGGGCAAAGGAGACAGCCTGGCAACATGGCAGGTGGAAGGGTCGCCTGCCAAGTCTCCTCTGACTCACTCCCTCTGCCCTCCAGACTGGTCAAGCCGTTGCAAACAAATTATGAAGCTCTGGAGAAAGGTTCCAGCAGCTGACAAAGCCCCCTACCTGGTGAGACAGAAAGGAGCATGGGTTAGCATGAGAACTGAGAGGGAGGAAGGGATCTTTGGGTAATTTACCTCAGTTCTTTCCACTCCCCACTCCTAAAGCAGCTGGGCCCGAAGGGATCAGCTTCTGGGTAGGGAGTGTGAAAACACTGTACAGTATGGGGGCGGGGCATGAGACCAAGCACTAGGCCCTAAGGCTGTGTCCTGTATCTCTCAGCAAAAGGCCAAAGATAATCGGGCAGCTCACCGCATCAACAAGGTGCAGAAGGTGAGTGGGGCTGGGCTGGGGTGTAGCAGTCCTCTAGTGGGTGGCCTCTCTTGAGGGTGGAGGGCTGTGGGGCCTGCCTGCAGCAGCCTGACTGCCCTGTGCCTGGTCTCCTCCTGTAGCAGGCTGAGAGCCAGATCAACAAGCAGACCAAGGTGGGCGACATAGCCCGTAAGACTGACCGACCGGCCCTACATCTCCGCATTCCCTCTCAGCCGGGGGCACTGGGCAGCCCGCCCCCGGCTGCTGCCCCCACCATTTTCATTGGCAGCCCCGCTACCCCCGCCGGCTTGTCTACCTCTGCGGACGGGTTCCTGAAGCCGCCGGCGGGCTCGGTGCCCGGCCCTGACTCGCCTGGTGAGCTCTTTCTCAAGCTCCCACCCCAGGTGCCCGCCCAAGTGCCTTCACAGGACCCCTTTGGACTGACCCCCGCCTATCCCCTGGAGCCCCGCTTCCCCACGGCACCACCCACCTATCCCCCCTATCCTAGTCCGACGGGGGCCCCTGCGCAGCCCCCGATGCTGGGCGCCTCATCTCGTCCTGGGACTGGCCAGCCAGGGGAATTCCACACTACCCCACCTGGCACCCCCCGACACCAGCCCTCCACACCTGACCCATTCCTCAAACCCCGCTGCCCCTCGCTGGATAACTTGGCTGTGCCTGAGAGCCCTGGGGTAGGGGGAGGCAAGGCTTCCGAGCCCCTGCTCTCGCCCCCACCTTTTGGGGAGTCCCGGAAGGCCCTAGAGGTGAAGAAGGAAGAGCTTGGGGCATCCTCTCCTAGCTATGGGCCCCCAAACCTGGGCTTTGTTGACTCACCCTCCTCAGGCCCCCACCTGGGTGGCCTGGAGTTAAAGACACCTGATGTCTTCAAAGCCCCCCTGACCCCTCGGGCATCTCAGGTAGAGCCCCAGAGCCCGGGCTTGGGCCTAAGGCCCCAGGAGCCACCCCCTGCCCAGGCTTTGGCCCCTTCTCCTCCAAGTCACCCGGACATCTTTCGCACTGGCTCCTACCCTGACCCCTATGCTCAGCCCCCATTGACTCCTCGGCCCCAGCCTCCGCCACCTGAGAGCTGCTGTGCTCTGCCCCCTCGCTCACTGCCTTCCGACCCTTTCTCCCGAGTGCCTGCCAGTCCTCAGTCCCAGTCCAGCTCCCAGTCTCCACTGACACCCCGTCCTCTGTCTGCTGAAGCTTTTTGCCCATCCCCCGTTACCCCTCGCTTCCAGTCCCCTGACCCTTATTCTCGCCCACCCTCACGCCCTCAGTCCCGTGACCCATTTGCCCCATTGCATAAGCCACCCCGACCCCAGCCCCCTGAAGTTGCCTTTAAGGCTGGGTCTCTAGCCCACACTTCGCTGGGGGCTGGGGGTTTCCCAGCAGCCCTGCCCTCGGGGCCGGCAGGTGAGCTCCATACCAAGGTCCCAAGTGGGCAGCCCCCCAATTTTGTCCGGTCCCCTGGGACGGGAGCATTTGTGGGCACCCCCTCTCCCATGCGTTTCACTTTCCCTCAGGCGGTAGGGGAGCCTTCCCTAAAGCCCCCTGTCCCTCAGCCTGGTCTCCCGCCACCCCATGGGATCAACAGCCATTTTGGGCCCGGCCCCACCTTGGGCAAGCCTCAAAGCACAAACTACGCAGTAGCCACAGGGAACTTCCACCCATCGGGCAGCCCCCTGGGGCCCAGCAGCGGGTCCACAGGGGAGAGCTATGGGCTGTCCCCGCTACGCCCCCCGTCAGTTCTGCCACCACCTGCACCCGACGGCTCCCTCCCCTACCTGTCCCATGGAGCCTCACAGCGATCAGGCATCACCTCTCCTGTCGAAAAGCGAGAAGACCCAGGGGCTGGAATGGGTAGCTCTTTGGCGACACCTGAACTCCCAGGTACCCAGGACCCAGGCATGTCCGGCCTTAGCCAAACAGAGCTGGAGAAGCAACGGCAAGTAAGTTGATACTGTGGAGCTAAGCCCCACATATCACTGCTGTCTCTGGGTCAGCCCCATGATTAGAGTAGAATGGGCTTATTCCTCTTCTGCTTTTTTTTTTTTTGCACAGCGCCAGCGACTACGAGAGCTGCTGATTCGGCAGCAGATCCAGCGCAACACGCTGCGGCAGGAGAAGGAAACAGCTGCAGCAGCTGCAGGAGCAGTGGGACCTCCAGGCAGCTGGGGTGCTGAGCCCAGCAGCCCTGCCTTTGAGCAGCTGAGTCGAGGCCAGACCGCCTTTGCTGGGACTCAGGTAGGTAGAGTGACAAGGGATAGTGGGGCCAGGATACTGAAGGTTGCCCCACCTTCATCTACCTTGTCTCTTCTAGGACAAGAGCAACCTTGTGGGGCTGCCCCCAGGCAAGCTGAGTGGCCCTATCCTGGGGCAAGGGTCCTTCCCTGGCGATGACCGACTCTCCCGGCCACCTCCACCAGCCACGCCTTCCTCTATGGATGTGAACAGCCGGTGAGGCTCCAGGAGGTTCCCTGGGGGTAAACCAAGGGGTATGAATTTTATCACTGTCGCACGCTCTTGTGATTTTCCTGTAGCACTAATCCTTTTCCAGTATCACTTTCTCTTCTTCCTCATTCCGTTTCTTCCTCACTGCATTAATTCTATCCTTCCTCACTGCCGTAAGCCCATGTTCTTGCTCCTTTTCATCTGATTTCATCTCACTGACTACTGTATATTCTTCCAGGCAACTGGTAGGAGGCTCCCAAGCTTTCTATCAGCGAGCACCCTATCCTGGGTCCCTGCCCTTACAGGGGCAACAGCAACAACTGTGGCAGCAGCAACAGGCAACAGCAGCAACCTCCATGCGATTTGCCATGTCAGCTCGCTTTCCATCAACTCCTGTACCTGAACTTGGCCGCCAAGCTCTAGGTTCCCCATTGGCGGGAATTCCCACCCGTCTGCCAGGCCCTGGTGAACCAGTGCCTGGTCCAGCTGGTCCTGCCCAGTTCATTGAGCTGCGGCACAATGTACAGAAAGGACTGGGACCTGGGGGCACTCCGTTTCCTGGTCAGGGCCCACCTCAGAGACCCCGTTTTTACCCTGTAAGTGAGGACCCCCACCGACTGGCTCCTGAAGGGCTTCGGGGCCTGGCGGTATCAGGTCTTCCCCCACAGAAACCCTCAGCCCCACCGGCCCCTGAATTGAACAACAGTCTACATCCGACACCCCACACCAAGGGTCCTACCCTGCCAACTGGCTTGGAGCTGGTCAGCCGACCTGCCTCGAGCACTGAGCTTGGCCGCCCCACTCCTCTGGCCCTGGAAGCTGGGAAGTTGCCCTGTGAGGATCCTGAGCTGGATGATGATTTTGATGCCCACAAGGCCCTAGAGGATGATGAAGAGCTTGCTCACCTGGGTCTGGGTGTGGATGTGGCCAAGGGTGATGATGAACTGGGCACCTTAGAAAACCTGGAGACGAATGACCCCCACTTGGATGACCTGCTCAATGGAGATGAGTTTGACCTGCTGGCATATACTGATCCTGAGCTGGACACTGGGGACAAGAAGGACATCTTCAATGAGCACCTGAGGCTGGTAGAATCAGCTAATGAGAAGGCTGAACGGGAGGCCCTGCTGCGTGGGGTGGAGCCAGGACCCTTGGGCCCTGAGGAGCGCCCTCCTCCTGCTGCTGATGCCTCTGAGCCCCGCCTGGCATCTGTGCTCCCTGAGGTGAAGCCTAAGGTGGAGGAGGGTGGACGCCACCCTTCCCCTTGCCAGTTCACCATTGCTACCCCCAAGGTAGAGCCCGCACCTGCTGCCAATTCCCTTGGCCTGGGGCTAAAGCCAGGACAGAGCGTGATGGGCAGCCGGGATACCCGGATGGGCACAGGGCCATTTTCTAGCAGTGGGCACACAGCTGAGAAGGGCTCCTTTGGGGCCACAGGAGGACCACCAGCTCATCTGCTGACCCCCAGCCCACTGAGTGGCCCAGGAGGATCCTCCCTGCTAGAAAAGTTTGAGCTCGAGAGTGGGGCTTTGACCTTGCCTGGTGGACCTGTAGCATCTGGGGATGAGCTAGACAAGATGGAGAGCTCACTGGTAGCCAGCGAGTTACCCCTGCTCATTGAGGACCTGTTGGAGCATGAGAAGAAGGAGCTGCAGAAGAAGCAGCAACTTTCAGCACAGTTGCAGCCTGCCCAACAACAGCAGCAACAGCAGCAGCAGCAGCATTCCCTACTCTCTGCACCAGGCCCTGCCCAGGCCATGTCTTTGCCACATGAGGGTTCTTCTCCCAGTTTGGCTGGGTCCCAGCAGCAGCTTTCCCTGGGTCTTGGAGGTGCCCGACAGCCAGGCTTGCCCCAACCACTGATGCCTACCCAGCCACCAGCTCATGCCCTCCAACAGCGCCTGGCTCCATCCATGGCTATGGTGTCCAATCAAGGGCATATGCTAAGTGGGCAGCATGGAGGGCAGGCAGGCTTGGTACCCCAGCAGAGTTCACAGCCAGTGCTATCACAGAAGCCCATGGGCACCATGCCACCTTCCATGTGCATGAAGCCACAGCAACTGGCAATGCAGCAGCAGCTGGCAAACAGCTTCTTCCCAGATACAGGTAACCTCGGCTAGTAACATAGCCAAGTTACTCAGGGTGATCGTTGTTATCACTAAATGGGCACTGAGGCTAGAGACCTCAAATAATCCCTACTTAAGATGGGACACAAGGAACTTTGGCTAAATATCATACTAGTGGTAGAGGCAGAAACACTGTAGCTTTTAAGAAGAGAGAACAGTTCTGGCATATACTAGGCATATGGCAGATGTTTGAATAAATGGAATGAATGTATGAATGAAGCCTAAGTAGCAGAGCCTTTGTGGCTGTAGTGACGTTGAAAGCTTAGGACTTGAAGAGTAGTGGTGCAAAAAAAAGCAGTTGAGGTCAGGCACGATGGCTCATGCCTGTAATCCCAGCACTTTGGGAGGCCGAGGCAGGTGGATCACTTAAGATCAGGAATTCAAGACCAGCCTGGCCAAGATGATGAAACTCTATCTCTACTAAAAATACAAAAATTAGCTGGGTGTGAGCCAGGCGTGGTGGTGCATCCCTGTAATCCCAACTACTTGGGAGGCTGAGGCAGGAGAATTGCTTGACCCCAGGAGGCAGAGGTTTTGGTGAGCCAAGATCGCCTCATTGCACTCCAGCTTGGGCAACAAGAACGAAACTCCATCTCAAAAATAAATAAATAAATAAAAATTAGCTGGGTGTGGTGGTGCATGCCTGTAGTTCCAGCTTCTTGAGAGGCTAAGACAGGAGGACTGCTTGAACCCAGGAGGTGGAGGTTGCAGTTAGCTGAGATCACGCCATTGCACCCCAGCCTGGGCAACAGAGCGAGACTGTCTTTTAAAAAAAAAAAAATTGGGATAGGTGAAAAAGTTCATTGAGGCTGTAATGGCGGGAAAACCTATGGGGTGTTTCAAGAACAGTGAGTGAATTAGTTAGGCTGGAGTAAACTGTTTAGTGTGAAGTAAGTGACATAATTTTGGTGAGGTAATATGGGGGCCAGATTGAAAAAGACCTCAAATTATAATACCATTTATTGAGTAATTACTATTTGCCAAGCAGTTTACTGAGCACTTCACACTTTTTGTCCAATTTAATCATTACAGCAGACTCATTAAATAGATATTGTTATTATCTTTGATTACAGAAGAGGAAACAGAAGTGGAGGTTAAGTAACTTGTCCAAGATTACACAGCAGCTAGCAGAGCTAGATCTGAAGTCTGGTCGGTACTCCTCTTAACTATTTACTGCCTCAGAATTCCAGGAGAGGGAGTCTGGTTAGTCCTTAAGAAAGTGGGAACTCTGGCCAGGTGCTGTGGCTCACACCTTTAATCCCAGCACTTTGGGAGGCTGAGGTGGGTGGATCACCTGAGGTCAGGAGTTCCAGACCAGCCTGGCCAACATGGTGAAACATCGTTTCTACTAAAAATACAAAACTTAGCTGGGCTTGGTGGTGGGTGCCTATAATCACAGTTACTTGGGAGGCTGAGGCAGGAGAATCGCTTGAACCCAGGAGGTAGAGGTTGCAGTGAGCTGAAACTGCACCATTGCACTCCAGCCTGGGTGACAAGAGCAAGGCTCTATCTTTAAAAAAAAAGGAAGGAGAAAAAGTGGGCGCTCAGTTAAGTTTTCTGAGCAGTGGAGAAATATACAAAGTGTGGGATTTTAGGAAGATTTAACTTTTTGGTAGTTGGTTGTTTCTTCTTTTTTGCCCAGCATTCTAGACAGACAGGAGAGTGGACTACAGGTGATGCATGTGGTACCCAAAACAGCTCTGGAATCTAGGGCTTTGCAACAGTGCCAGCATCTTGAGTTCTTGGGCTGTGCTAGTTGCACTAAGAACATTGCATTTGAAGAATGCTTTCCAAGTTATAAAGTGTACTTATATTCTTGTCACGTTTGATCCTCCTAACACCTCTGAGGTAGACGGAGTAGGGATCATCATCTGTATCAAATAAAAGGGTAAACTGAGGTGAAATAATGCAGGTTGACTCAACAAATATTTACGGAGCCACTTTTTCTAGCACGGTGCAAGTTAAAACAGGACCACATGTCCTGTGAATAATAGAGCTGATTCTCCCAGGTAGACTGGCTCCTAATTCAGTGGTCTTTCTGCCTTGCCATGCCATTGTTCTGCCTGGTGTGGTTGAGGTCAGGATGTTGAAAGGATCGCAGATATTCAGTGAAGCATTGGCCCCATAGCCCAGCTCATTTGGTTCTCCCCTTTCCAGACCTGGACAAATTTGCTGCAGAAGATATCATTGATCCTATTGCAAAGGCCAAGATGGTGGCTTTGAAAGGCATCAAGAAAGTGATGGCTCAGGGCAGCATTGGGGTGGCACCTGGTATGAACAGGTAAGACTCAGGGCCGGAATGGGTTTGGCCTTTTTCTTTCCCAGTCACACCCCTTCTTGGCCCCCCTCCCTACTTGTCCCACGTCTCTTTGCCTTCCAACTTTCTTATTGCCAACACTTATCCTCTGTGCTTTGGTGGACTCCAGACAGCAGGTGTCTCTGCTAGCCCAGAGGCTCTCGGGGGGACCCGGCAGTGATCTGCAGAACCATGTGGCACCTGGGAGTGGCCAGGTAAGTGGTCAGGTGGGAGTAGGAACCTGTGTCTTATGCCATTGGGGCATCCTTCTTAGGGCCTAGCAGGGAACAATGACCCTTTAGCAGTCTCTCTCATTGCAGGAGCGGAGTGCTGGTGATCCCTCCCAACCTCGTCCCAACCCGCCCACTTTTGCTCAGGGAGTGATCAGTGAGTATGGGGCATGGGAGGAAGGTGCCGGGAAGTGGTTTGGGACATATGGAGGAAAAGGGATTGGGATTACCATTTTGCAGGTCTTGACACCCAGCTTCTTTTCCCAGATGAAGCTGACCAGCGGCAGTATGAGGAGTGGCTGTTCCATACCCAGCAGCTCCTACAGATGCAGCTGAAGGTGCTAGAGGAGCAGATTGGTGTACACCGCAAGTCCCGGAAGGCTCTGTGTGCCAAGCAGCGCACTGCCAAAAAAGCTGGCCGTGAGTTCCCAGAAGCTGATGCTGAGAAGCTCAAGCTGGTTACAGAGCAGCAGAGCAAGATCCAGAAACAGCTGGATCAGGTGGGGGAAAGCAAACTTCAGCCTAGCACCTAGAAGGCAGGGAAGAGGGATGGCATGGGGGGAGCCTGCCCCAGCCTGACCTCTCCGACCTCCCGCGTTAGGTCCGGAAACAGCAGAAGGAGCACACTAATCTCATGGCGGAATATCGGAACAAGCAGCAGCAGCAACAACAGCAGCAGCAGCAGCAGCAACAGCAACAACACTCAGCTGTGCTGGCTCTTAGCCCTTCCCAGAGTCCTCGGCTGCTCACCAAGCTCCCTGGTCAGCTGCTCCCTGGCCATGGGTTGCAGCCACCACAGGGGCCTCCGGGTGGGCAAGCTGGAGGTCTTCGCTTGCCCCCTGGGGGTATGGCACTACCTGGACAGCCTGGTGGCCCCTTCCTTAACACAGCTCTGGCCCAACAGCAACAACAGCAACATTCTGGTGGGGCTGGATCCCTGGCTGGCCCCTCAGGGGGCTTCTTTCCTGGCAACCTTGCTCTTCGAAGCCTCGGACCTGATTCAAGACTTTTACAGGAAAGGCAGCTGCAGCTGCAGCAGCAACGCATGCAGCTGGCCCAGAAATTGCAGCAGCAGCAGCAGCAACAGCAGCAGCACCTTCTAGGACAGGTAGCAATCCAGCAGCAACAGCAGCAGGGTCCTGGAGTACAGACAAACCAAGCTCTGGGTCCCAAGCCCCAGGGACTTCTGCCTCCTAGCAGCCACCAAGGCCTCCTGGTCCAGCAGCTGTCCCCTCAACCACCCCAGGGGCCCCAGGGCATGCTGGGCCCTGCCCAGGTGGCTGTGTTGCAGCAGCAGCACCCTGGAGCTTTGGGCCCCCAGGGCCCTCACAGACAGGTGCTTATGACCCAGTCCCGGGTGCTCAGTTCCCCCCAGCTGGCACAGCAGGGTCAGGGCCTTATGGGACACAGGCTGGTCACAGCCCAGCAGCAGCAGCAGCAACAACAGCACCAACAGCAAGGGTCCATGGCAGGGCTGTCCCATCTTCAGCAGAGTCTGATGTCACACAGTGGGCAGCCTAAACTGAGCACTCAGCCCATGGGCTCTTTACAGCAGCTTCAGCAGCAGCAGCAGCAGCAGCAGCAGCAGCAGCAGCAGCAGCAGCAGCAGCTGCAACAGCAACAGCAACTTCAGCAGCAGCAGCAGCAGCTACAACAGCAACAGCAACTTCAGCAGCAGCAGCTTCAACAACAGCAACAGCAGCAACAGCTTCAACAACAGCAACAGCAGCTTCAACAACAGCAGCAGCAGCTTCAACAACAGCAGCAGCAACAGCAGCAGCAGCTTCAACAACAGCAGCAGCAACAGCAGCAGCAGCTTCAACAGCAACAACAGCAGCTACAACAGCAACAGCAGCAGCAGCTTCAACAGCAGCAACAGCAGCTACAACAGCAACAGCAACAGCTGCAACAGCAACAACAGCAGCAGCAGCAGCAGATGGGCCTTTTAAACCAGAGTCGAACTTTACTGTCTCCTCAGCAACAACAGCAGCAGCAGGTGGCACTTGGTCCTGGCATGCCAGCAAAGCCTCTTCAACACTTTTCTAGCCCTGGAGCCCTGGGCCCAACCCTCCTCCTGACGGGCAAGGAACAAAACACCGTAGACCCGGCTGTTTCTTCAGAGGTCACTGAGGGGCCCTCTACACATCAGGGAGGGTCGTTAGCAATAGGAACTACCCCTGAGTCAATGGCCACTGAACCAGGAGAGGTAAAGCCCTCACTCTCTGGGGACTCACAACTTCTGCTTATCCAACCCCAGCCCCAGCCTCAGTCTAGCTCTCTGCAGCTGCAGCCACCTCTGAGGCTTCCAGGACAACAGCAGCAGCAAGTTAGCCTGCTCCACACAGCAGGTGGAGGAAGCCATGGGCAGCTAGGCAGTGGATCATCTTCTGAGGCTTCATCTATGCCCCACCTGCTTGCTCAGCCCTCTGTTTCTTTAGGGGAGCAGCCTGGGCCCATGACCCAGAACCTTCTGGGCCCCCAACAGCCCATGCTAGAGCGGCCCATGCAAAATAATACAGGGCCACAACCTCCCAAACCAGGACCTGTCCTCCAGTCTGGGCAGGGTCTGCCTGGGGTTGGAATCATGCCTACGGTGGGTCAGCTTCGAGCACAGCTCCAAGGAGTCCTGGCCAAAAACCCACAGCTGCGACACTTAAGTCCTCAGCAGCAGCAGCAGCTACAGGCACTCCTCATGCAGCGGCAGCTGCAGCAGAGTCAGGCAGTACGCCAGACCCCACCCTACCAGGAGCCTGGAACCCAGACCTCTCCCCTCCAGGGCCTCCTGGGCTGCCAACCTCAACTTGGGGGCTTCCCTGGATCACAGACAGGCCCCCTCCAGGAGCTAGGGGCAGGGCCTCGACCTCAGGGCCCACCCCGGCTCCCTGCCCCACCAGGAGCCTTATCTACAGGACCAGTCCTTGGCCCTGTCCATCCCACACCTCCACCATCCAGCCCTCAAGAGCCAAAGAGACCTTCACAATTACCTTCCCCCAGCTCCCAGCTTCCCACTGAGGCCCAGCTCCCTCCTGCCCATCCAGGGACCCCCAAGCCCCAGGGGCCAACCTTGGAGCTGCCTCCTGGGAGGGTCTCACCTGCTGCTGCCCAGCTTGCAGATACCTTGTTTGGCAAGGGTATGGGACCTTGGGATCCCCCAGACAACCTAGCAGAAACCCAGAAGCCAGAGCAGAGCAGCCTGGTACCTGGGCATCTGGACCAGGTGAATGGACAGGTGGTGCCTGAGGCACCCCAACTCAGCATCAAGCAGGAACCTCGGGAAGAGCCATGTGCCCTGGGAGCCCAGTCAGTGAAGAGGGAGGCCAATGGGGAGCCAATAGGGGCACCAGGAACCAGCAACCACCTCCTGCTGGCAGGCCCTCGCTCAGAAGCTGGGCATCTGCTCTTGCAGAAGCTACTCCGGGCAAAGAATGTGCAACTCAGCACTGGGCGGGGGTCCGAGGGGCTGCGAGCTGAGATCAACGGGCACATTGACAGCAAGCTGGCTGGGCTGGAGCAGAAACTACAGGGTACCCCCAGCAATAAGGAGGTGAGTACTCTGGCTAGAGTAGAGCAGGTAGAGTGGGGCCTAGAGCCAGCGGGGGGCAGAATGAGTGAACCTGGGTCAGACAGAAGAGATGAGGGCTCTGAGGAGGAGGGTAGCAGCCTTCACTGGGCTTATTTGGCTTAGGATGCAGCAGCAAGGAAGCCTTTGACACCGAAGCCCAAGCGGGTACAGAAGGCAAGCGACAGGTTGGTGAGCTCCCGAAAGAAGCTGCGGAAGGAGGACGGGGTCAGGGCCAGCGAGGCCTTGCTGAAACAGCTGAAACAGGTGACCCCCAGGAGCCAGTCCCCTGGTCCCATCCCAGGATAGGGGGCACCCTGTCCCCCAGCTGTGCAAGACAGCAACGCAAACGCTCCAGGTTTTCAACTTTGTCATCTTGCCCCTTGTAGGAGCTGTCCCTGCTGCCTCTAACGGAGCCTGCTATCACCGCCAATTTTAGCCTCTTCGCCCCCTTTGGCAGTGGCTGCCCAGTCAATGGGCAGAGCCAGCTGAGGGGGGCCTTCGGAAGTGGAGCACTGCCCACTGGCCCTGACTACTATTCCCAGCTGCTTACCAAGGTCAGAAAAATGGCAATATTTTTTGGGAATAGTGAAGTTCTTGGGAAGGTGAGGGTGGGAATGGAAAACTTGAGGGAATTGCTGACGTAGAGTGGGGCCAGGAGATTATACCAGTCTCCCTATGCCATCTTGCACACAACACCCCACCCCCCACCCCCCAGAATAACCTGAGTAACCCGCCGACACCACCCTCGTCGCTGCCCCCCACCCCACCCCCATCGGTGCAGCAGAAGATGGTGAATGGTGTCACTCCATCTGAAGAGCTGGGGGAGCACCCCAAGGATGCTGCCTCTGCCCGGGATACCGAAGGGGCACTGAGGGGTAAGTCAAGAGCAGATGCCACCCCTGGTGGGGTTTGGTAGCTGGAGTCCAAGCCAGTTAGTGTGCTGTACAGTTTAGAAATGAGTGGGTTGCCTGCTGTCCTGTGTGTTTACATAACAGGGCACTTGAGGTAGGAAGGGCCCCTTCAGGACTGATTTCTTGGGGACCAGAATGGACATTTGGAGTCTAGAGCAAACGCAATAGGGGAGCTGGGTGGCAGGGAGCATCTTTATGAAGCTTTTTATAGAAGGAACAGTCCAGCTTTAGTGAGTGTGGAGCTAGACTGATCTGGATTTGAATTCTGGTTCCTGCATTCATTCAACTGTGTTACTGTATCTACGTAACTTGATTGACTTGTGTGAGCCTCAGTTTCCTCACTGTAAAATGGTTATTGTAGTACTCACCTAATGGAGTTGTTAAATGACTAAACAAACTCCAAAGAGTGTATCTAAAGCCAACTGCCACCAGGCATGGTAGCTTATGCCTGTAATCCCAACACTTTTGGAGGCCAAGATGGGAGGATTGCTTGAGGCCAGGAGTTCAAAACCAGCTTGGGCAATATAACAGGACCCCATGTCTATGAAAAAAATAAATAAATAAATAAAGCCAGTGCCTGGCATGCAGGACAGACTCAGTAAATATAGCTTGTCTGCCCCAAACTGGTAGGTGGGAGGACAGTTAATCGTGATAGCTGAGATCTCATGCTAATTAGGCCTAAAATATTGGGAGAAGGTACCATCAGCCCTGGCCACCCTCACCTGACTTTTCTTCTCCCCACCCACCCCTCAGATACTTCAGAGGTGAAGAGTCTAGACCTGCTGGCCGCCTTGCCTACACCCCCTCACAATCAGACTGAGGATGTCAGGTAGGAGTGGGGCTGGAAATGGGGATGAGGAACAAGGGTGGGGGACAGGTTGCCTCATATTTCCTTTGGCCAATGGCAGATTTCAAGTAAGACATCTATTCATCTCTAGATTTAGGAGGAGGAGTCTGCAGGGCTGTAGCAACAAATGTCTACTTTTGGTCCCTAGGATGGAGAGTGATGAGGATAGCGATTCTCCTGACAGCATTGTGCCAGCTTCATCCCCTGAGAGCATCTTGGGGGAGGAGGCCCCTCGTTTCCCTCATCTGGGCTCAGGCCGGTGGGAGCAAGAGGACCGGGCCCTCTCCCCTGTCATCCCCCTCATTCCTCGGGCCAGCATCCCAGGTATGTGCTACTCTGGATGTGGGCCAGGCCCAGTTCACCTGGGTTGTCCGAAGCTGGGGGAGAGGCGGCCAGGGGTTACACAAATCCCTCTTTCTCATTCAGTCTTCCCAGATACCAAACCTTATGGGGCCCTTGACCTGGAGGTCCCTGGAAAGCTGCCTGCTACAACTTGGGAAAAGGGCAAAGGAAGTGAGGTGTCAGTCATGCTCACAGTCTCTGCTGCTGCAGCCAAGGTGTGTCCTAGGGGTACCTCGAGGCTGAGGGGAACCTGATCAGAGGGCAGTCCCTAGAATTTGTCTGGATAAGAAAAATTGTAGTTGTTTAAAAACATGTATTGAGTACCTATTGTATGTGAAAGCCTGGGCTAGAGTCTGTGGAATTTGGATAAATGAAGCATGATTCCTGCCCTCACAGGGCTCATAGTCCCATGGTAAAGACAGACAAGTCAACAACTAAGGAGCGCCTCTGTGTGTAATGCCACAGGTACTACATGATAGCGTTGCCCCAGTCATGTTTGGTGGGACTCTGTCAGCTGTTTTGAAAATATTAACGGACTTTTGTGGTCAAAGAAAGTTGGAAAACACAGTTAAAATGACAGTATGGGTTTCTTTACTACAAGTAAAGTCCTCAGATCCTTTTAATTTGCTGACGTGTATCATGAGCCTCCAAGTCATGGATAGAGCATGCATCACTTCCTAAACGTAGTTGACGTAGTCCCCTTTTCGTGGAGCTCCCGTCATTGCCCACAGCAGCTTGGGAAAGGCTGCTGTGAGGGAAGTGTGTGAAAAGAGCTGGGTGACACAGGATAGAACTCCCACCCTGGGGAGTGGGTTCTAGGTGTCCTTGTCCCCACCCAGCTGATAGTAGAACTCACCTCAAACACTTGGCTGACATGTTTCTCCCGTCCCTTCCCCGGCCCTGGCAGAACCTGAATGGTGTGATGGTGGCAGTGGCAGAGCTGCTAAGCATGAAGATCCCCAACTCCTATGAGGTGCTGTTCCCAGAGGGCCCCGCCCGGGCAGGCACTGAGCCTAAGAAGGGGGAAGCTGAGGGTCCTGGTGAGTGTGGCAGGGAAGCCTTTTGGGACTTGAGGGGAGTGATTCTGTTGGGACGCTCTGATCCACTCCTTTCTGCAGGTGGGAAGGAAAAGGGTCTGGGAGGCAAGAGCCAAGACACTGGCCCTGATTGGCTGAAGCAGTTTGATGCAGTGTTGCCTGGCTATACCCTCAAGAGCCAACTAGACATCTTGAGCCTCCTGAAACAGGTAGGTCTAGGGGAGAAAAAGGGGTGTGTATTAGAAAAAAGGGGCTGCTGGCTAGGCATGGTGGCTCATGTCTGTAATCCCAGTGCTTTGGGAGGCAAGGAGTGAATCACTTTAGGCCAGGAGTTTGAGACCAGCCTGGCCAACATGGCGAAACCCCATCTCTACTAAAAACAAAAACAAAAAAGTAGCCAGGCATGATGGTGCATGCCTGTAATTCCAGCTACTCGAAAGGCTAAGGCATGAGAATCCCTTGAACCCAGGAGGCGGAGGTTGCAGTGAGCCAAGATTGTGCCTCTGGATCCAGCCTGGGCAACAGAGCAAGACTCTGTCTCAAAAAAAAAAGAAAGAAAAGAAAAGAAAAAAGGGGCTGCCTAGGGCAAAGAATGTGGAGGCCTTTTGGGAGGGTGGGATATGGGTGAGGGGAAGGAGGGAGCTAGTTAGATGAGGAGCTGGCACTAATGATACAGGGCACCCTCCTACAGGAGAGCCCCGCCCCAGAGCCACCCACCCAGCACAGCTATACCTACAATGTCTCCAATCTGGATGTGCGACAGCTCTCGGCCCCACCTCCTGAAGAACCCTCCCCGCCCCCTTCCCCCTTGGCACCTTCTCCTGCCAGTCCCGCTACTGAACCCTTGGTTGAACTTCCCGCCGAACCCTTGGCTGAGCCACCTGTCCCCTCACCTCTGCCACTGGCCTCATCCCCTGAATCAGCCCGACCCAAGCCCCGTGCCCGGCCCCCTGAAGAAGGTGAAGATTCGCGTCCTCCTCGCCTCAAGAAATGGAAAGGAGTGCGCTGGAAGCGGCTGCGGCTGCTGCTGACCATCCAGAAGGGCAGCGGGCGGCAGGAGGATGAGCGGGAAGTGGCAGAGTTTATGGAGCAGCTTGGCACAGCCTTGCGACCTGACAAGGTACCTCGAGACATGCGTCGTTGCTGTTTCTGTCATGAGGAGGGTGATGGGGCCACTGATGGGCCGGCCCGCCTGCTGAACCTGGACCTGGACCTGTGGGTGCACCTCAACTGTGCCCTTTGGTCCACGGAGGTGTATGAGACCCAGGGCGGGGCACTAATGAACGTGGAGGTTGCCCTGCACCGAGGACTGCTAACCAAGTGCTCCCTGTGCCAGCGAACTGGTGCCACCAGCAGCTGCAATCGCATGCGTTGCCCCAATGTCTACCATTTTGCTTGTGCCATCCGTGCCAAGTGCATGTTCTTCAAGGACAAGACCATGCTGTGTCCAATGCATAAGATCAAGGGGCCCTGTGAGCAAGAGCTGAGCTCTTTTGCTGTCTTCCGGCGGGTCTACATTGAGCGGGACGAGGTGAAGCAAATCGCCAGCATCATTCAGCGGGGAGAACGGCTGCACATGTTCCGTGTGGGGGGCCTTGTGTTCCACGCCATCGGACAGCTGCTGCCTCACCAGATGGCTGACTTTCATAGTGCCACTGCCCTCTATCCCGTGGGCTACGAGGCCACACGCATCTATTGGAGCCTCCGCACCAACAATCGTCGCTGTTGCTATCGCTGTTCTATTGGTGAGAACAACGGGCGGCCGGAGTTTGTAATCAAAGTCATCGAGCAGGGCCTGGAGGACCTGGTCTTCACTGACGCTTCTCCCCAGGGTGAGCGGTGGGCCCTTGAAATGGATAATATGGTATGGGGAAAGTTTCTCCCAGGGTCACTGTTACAGTGTCTGTAAGAGGACCTGTAGCCTCGATGTGAGTGATCCTCCTTCCCCCACCTCAGGCAGGCAGGGGGTCTCTTGAAAATTCCCAGTGAAAGTGTTTGAGCCTCTCTGTCACCCTAAATTCCCTTATAGTTGAAAATATTTTGCTTGTCTAATCTCACATATTCTAGTTCCTTTTGCTATCCTCAGTGGAACGAAAGGAAACAGTTCTGAGACTATTGTCTGCTTCACCTAACCTAATCCTAACCGAGTTCCTTGTGGTTGTTTTTCCCTGGATGAAATCAGAATTACTTTGATTTGGGCCGGGCGCGGTGGCTCAAGCCTGTAATCCCAGCACTTTGGGAGGCCGAGACGGGCGGATCACGAGGTCAGGAGATCGAGACCATCCTGGCTAACCCGGTGAAACCCCGTCTCTACAAAAAATACAAAAAACTAGCCAGGCGAGGTGGCGGGCGCCTATAGTCCCAGCTACTCGGGAGGCTGAGGCAGAAGAATGGCGTAAACCCGGGAGGCGGAGCTTGCAGTGAGCTGAGATCCCGCCACTGCACTCCAGCCCGGGCGACAGAGCAAGACTCCGTCTCAAAAAAAAAAAAAAAAAAAAAAGAATTACTTTGATTTTAGTTTTAGTGTTAATGATAAAATAACAGTAAGAGCAGGTACCTTTTTTTGAGTGTGTACTGTGAGCCACAAACTAAGCTAAGTGATTTGTGTAGTTTATTTTGTTCATACAACCCTATGAGGTAAGTATTGTACTACGATTATGCCCAGTTTACACATAAAGAAACTGAGTCTTAGATTTAAGTACAGTTATGCATTGCTAAATGACAGGGATACATTCTGAGAAATGCATTGTTAGGTGATTTTGTCATTGTGTGAACTTCATAGAGTGTAATTACACAAACCTATATGGTGCAGCATACTACACACCTAGGCTCTGTGGTATACCCCATTGCTCCTAGGCTACAAATCTGTACAGCATGTAACTAGTGAATACTGTAGGCAGTTGTAACATATGGTAAGTATGTGCATCTAAACATAGAAAAGATACAGTAAAAATACAGTATTATAATCTTACTAGACCACTGTTGTATATATGATTCCTCATTGAATGAAATGTTGTTAAGCTGCACATGACTGTTTTGGCTCAGGGTCCCATGGCCAGTACTAGAACCTGAACGCAAGTCTTTCCAACTCCAAAGCATGCCTGTTCTTTCACTAGGGACCTTCCATGGCCTATGCTGGGTCTACTGGGCCCTGGGTTTCTGTCTCAAGGCTCTGTGATGACCCCCTGGGGTTGGAAGCCTCCTGCTTCTTAACAGACAGTGAGACTAGGAGGCCAAGAGAGGATCCGGAAGACCAACACACCTTCATGATAGGGAGGCTTGAAGGCCACAGAAAACAACTGCGGTTCTGGATTGGGGTTAGGGACTGGAGGTCAGTTAGCAGAAGTTGCCTCTAAGGGCTGCTCTCTTCCCTGCTTCTTAGCCGTGTGGAATCGCATCATTGAGCCTGTGGCTGCCATGAGAAAAGAGGCTGACATGCTGCGACTCTTCCCTGAGTATCTGAAGGGCGAGGAGCTCTTTGGGCTGACGGTGCACGCTGTGCTTCGCATAGCTGAATCAGTAAGGAAGGGGCTGGGAGCTGGGGGGCTTGGCGGGCACTGAGAACTTTGGCCACCCCAAAAAAACTCAGGCTAAGGTGAGTATGAACTGTGCCCACAGCTGCCCGGGGTGGAGAACTGTCAAAACTATTTATTCCGCTATGGGCGCCACCCCCTTATGGAGCTGCCACTCATGATCAACCCCACTGGCTGTGCCCGATCAGAGCCTAAAATCCTCACACACTACAAACGGTGAGCTTGTGATGCTGGAGCCAAGGGAGGGTGTGGGTGTTGATAGGGATCCTCTGGTCCCATCATGAGGATTTAGGATACAGATCAGAGTTCTCGTGGAGAAACTGGGGAATCACTCTTAGACCTCCTAATTAGAGGGCACACAGATATTGGTAGGTTATCCTTTTCCTCTTCTCCCAACCTGCTCAGATGCACTTGGGATATAGGACAGAATTATCTCGGGCACCCTGGGGAGGTAATGGGTAAACTGGTGAAATTTTATGAAATATATAAGGGACCTGGTCACCTTTTTCCTCTCCTGTTTTACTTCCAGCGGGAGGGCCTGTGATTCTCCCAAACCTCAGATACCCCATGAGTGCTAGGGTCACCTTCCCTTCCCTGTGAGTGTTGGTGTAAAAAACAAATAGTTAGAGATATAATAGAAAAATAATAAAACCTTACATTTGTATAGCACTTTATACTTTTTTTTTCAAAGCGTTTTCACATCCATTATCTCATTTGATCCTCACAACAACCTTATGAGGTAGGTAGGGCAGGTGGTATGACCCCCATTTTACAGCTGAGAAAACTGAGACCCAGAAAGATTAAATGACTAGGCAAAGATCACACAGCTGGGACCAGATCCTTACCTCTGTGGGTCCTTGTTCTTTCTGTGTACCAGGGACCTTAGTCCTTGGGTAGAGGGAGGCAGAATCTATGGTAGCAGGGCTTTCTTGAAGGTCTTTGGTGGCTCCTAGGCTGTCGTAGAGTGTCAGAGACTCTCTATCCCTAGCCAACCTTGTCCTTGATGCCCTGCAATGGTGGTTTTCAAACTGTGAGTGCATGTGTTCCAAAAAGTCCTCAATCACATAAACTGATGGGTTGAACTTGGCCTTCCCATGCATATCTCTTCCTTCCCCAAATTGGATTAAACCAGAAGAGCTCCATTGTCATCTAGTTTATGTATTGGAGTTCCAGTCAACATTTTGTTAAAGAAAAAAGCAAAGATTTCTGCTAAATAAAAAAGAACCAGAAACATTTGAAAACCACTGCTTTGGGATGGCAAGAATTTGGCTGGTACCCTAGGGTGGTAAAAGGTATCCTGCCAGGCAGCCGTCATTCCCCTGCACTGAGCCATCTGCACAGAGCCCAATGTTATGTCAGAGAAGGGGACAATCTGAAGAAAGGATACCACCTTTAGGCTGTGAGTTCACAGCCAGTTTTAATTCAAATCTAGCCCAGCGTGGTAGGCACAGTCCCCATTTTCAGGGCTTCCGGTATGTGCAGGAGGTAGGATTCAGACATTCAGGCAAACCATCAGCTTAAATTCTAGGCCTAGGCTACTTGCAGAAAACTTCCCAGAGGAGCATGGCCTTGAGAATGGTTTGGCAGGAGAGTGGTAGGAAGTGGGAGATGGGAGAGCAGGCTCAGTGTAGGGGAATTGGTGCCCCCCATCTCCCTCCACACTTCACCCCTCACCCTGGGCTCTCTGTACCACCCAGGGTGTCAGAAGGGTCCCTATAGCTAGTTGCTTCCTCACCAGAGCTGAGACCCAGTTGCCTCTACTCCTTTCCCAAGGCTGCACTTCCAGTGCTTGCCAGCAGCACACACCCCTAACTGATGTGTTGCACATCCCAGGAGGTGGTGGAGGAGGTGGGTGGTGTGTACTTGGTCTGAGGGCGAGCTGTCTTGTCATGGATTGTATCACCTCCCAGGCCCCATACCCTGAACAGCACCAGCATGTCTAAGGCATATCAGAGCACCTTCACAGGCGAGACCAACACCCCGTACAGCAAGCAGTTTGTGCACTCCAAGTCATCTCAGTACCGGCGGCTGCGCACCGAATGGAAGAACAATGTGTACCTGGCTCGCTCCCGCATCCAGGGCCTGGGGCTCTATGCAGCTAAGGACCTAGAAAAGCACACAATGGTTATCGAGTACATTGGCACCATCATTCGGAACGAGGTGGCCAACCGGCGGGAGAAAATCTACGAAGAGCAGGTATAAGCTGACAGAGGGGCCATTGTGGTGCATAGTCCTCACTCAACCAAGGAGCAAGGGTCAGGATTGGTCATAGGAGGGCAGGAGGAAAGCTGTGGTGGGGAAGGGAAAGGCAGGAGAAATGAAGAACATGCAACAGAAGCCCACTGCCTGAGTCTCCTACCTGATCCCACTGTCTGATACTCTTGTCCCTTCTTCTGCAACCTCTGCCTTTCTAGAATCGAGGCATCTACATGTTCCGAATAAACAATGAACATGTGATTGATGCTACGTTGACCGGCGGCCCTGCCAGGTGAGAGATGACGAGGAAGGAGGGAAATTAATGGTCCCTGAGTAGCACTCTGGGGGATAGACAACAAGGAATCAAAATTTTCCCAAGTTAGTTGCCTGACATCCCTGACTCTGTCCTTCTACCCAGGTACATTAACCATTCCTGTGCCCCTAACTGTGTGGCCGAAGTCGTGACATTTGACAAAGAGGACAAAATCATCATCATCTCCAGCCGGCGAATCCCCAAAGGAGAGGAGGTGAGAGGAAGTATCCTGAGTGAGTGACAAAGCAGCTACTACTCCTTTCACCCCTTCTCTGCCATTCCCTAAATGTGGGTTCCTAGGCTGCACACCTCAGATCTTATCTTCTCTGCCCTCCCTTCTTCCTGTGGGGGCTAGCATTGATTCTGCCCTCTTCTCTTTTCAGCTAACCTATGACTATCAGTTTGATTTTGAGGACGATCAGCACAAGATCCCCTGCCACTGTGGAGCCTGGAATTGTCGGAAATGGATGAACTAAGAAGCTTTGAGGCTACCAGGCAGGGGAGTCCCCCTACCCACAACCTCTTCCCTGAAAGGGTTGAGGGGGAAGAGAGGTAGCAGCCAGAGCCAGGACCCAGGGCTGGGGCTGCCGGCTGACCGGAGCCCCTGGAGCAGGAGGCTGGGGCAGAGGGCCCTAGGCCAAGCCCACCCTGGGCACCAGGGACAACCCTCTTCCCCACCACCGGCCCTCAGGCTGGCATCTCTGCCCCCAGCTCCAGGAGGGGCCAGACAGAAGCAGCCATTGGGCATCTCAGGTTTGAGGGGGATATGGGCCGGGAACTACCCAGAAGCATCTGGGAGGCAGCAGGGTGGGGGAAGAGGATGTGTGGCCGGGCCTCACAGCCCTGCTGCTCCCACTGACCTCTCCGGCCCAACTCAAGGCTGCAAAGAGACTTGACTAAGCTTGACAATCCCAAAGGCCGGGTCCCACACCTGGCCCTGCCTGCCGGGTCCTGCCCCCACCCTCACCCCCATCCCCCTCCCTCTTGATCTGTCTGTTTCCCTCTTTTCCTCTGTGTTTCTGTCTCTCTATGGGTTGTGTTTCCTTGTTTTCCACTCTGACAAATGCAACATGAACGGGAAAGAGGCGCCCAGCTGCCTAGGAGGGCAAGCTGGGCAAGCCGGGCAAGGAGACCCCGCACCCACACCTACCTCATTTAAGTGTTGGATTTTTTGCTGTTTTGAAATGTGAGACCCTCTCCAAGCCCCCTACTGCCCCAACCCTCTCCCCCACCTCACTGCCCTCTTCTGAGTGGGTGGAAGAGGGGGTAGGAGGAGGAAGAAAAACAACAACAAAAAATCCATCTTTGTTTTTAATTATGGGCATGGGATGGTGGTTGAGGCAAATGATGATGAAGATTGGGGATGACTGGCCCCTAGTTGCTCTAGGACTTCCTTCTCCATCTGGACATGGGGGCAGGAGGGGGCTAAACCTAGGACCAGGATATCTCTCTCCTGTTTTCCCAACCCCATCATGAGCCCGTTTGCCCTCCAGCCCCTGGACGGGTTGGGTGGGGGGTAGGGTGAGGGCTATCCCTGAGTGGCATGCCCATACCTAATGAGGCAGGGTGTGGCCCGGAGCTCCCACTTTCCCTCAGTCACCAAACTGCTGCTGGTCTGGTGGGAAGGGGTGGTGATGTGGGGGTGGGGAGCTTAGTGTCAGCGAGGGGAGGGTGGGGGGTATTTATCTATTTATACATGGGATTGTACATAGTCTTGTGGGGCATGGGGGAGCCGGCTGGAGGTGAGAACCCTCCCCTCTCCCCCCACCCCCGGGGAGAGCAAATGTAAAACTACTAATTTTTGTGCTTTATATATTCTATATAAATATATCTATTTTCTTTTTACAAAACCAGTTTATAAATGGTAGGGGGGTGTGGGGCGGACACATGGAGCTCCCCTTGTGGGGGGGCCCCCTCCATTACCCAACCTACCGCCCTTTTCCTCACCCCCCACCCCACTCCCCACCCCCTGGCTGTGACTGCTGTAAGATGGGGGTATAGAGGCTGGGCAATTCCCACCCCCTGTTGTATAGTTGGACTATGTTATAACGCACAAAAGAGAGCTGACCCCAGGGGGAGCCAGAGGGTGATGGGTTCCTTGCCTCCCTTTCCTTCCCCTTTCTGCCCAAGCTTGTGCTGCAGTTTAACCTCTTCCTGGGGGTGGGGGTAGGTAAGGGGTGGGTGACACCCCAAACCCCTCTCTGGTAGGGAACCGTGGGGATGAAGATGAAGCTTATATGCAGTTCTCTTCTAGGGGCTGTGGGCAAAGGGCATTTTGTAATTAATATTTTCAAGAATCCGACGTCTGGAGTGTAGGGGTGGGCTTGGTGGTGGTGGACGGGCGGGCCTGCTGGAGGGGGAGCTTGGTGGCTGTTGTGATTTTAGGTTTGTTTTTGTTTTGTTTTGAATTTGGGGAGTTGTGGATTGTTGGGGGTAGGGAGATTTTTTTTTTTTTTTTTTTTTTAAAGCTGCTTCCTCAACTGTTTCAAGCTGCAAATGTTTAAGAGAATAACACCCCCCACTCCCACAGGAACCGCTGTAATTAAATCAGACAGCAGGAAGACTGGGCTGCAGCCCTCAAAGCCACAGCCCTTGATGTTCCTTTTCGGAGAGCAATAGGTCTAGGCTACAGGGAGGGGGAGATTGGCTCCCGTGAGTCAGGCTGTGTTTGGGGCTTGGGCCCTGGGATTGGGAAAAGGGGATGGGGCAGACTTTGTAAGCATATGCTAGGTATCCGATAGTCCTGTAGAATTTAGTGAAGAAACCTTATACAGTTTTTAATTTTTATATAAACTATAACTCAGACCCAAGCTACAAGGTTGGAATTTTGGTTGGTTTTTTTTTAAGTACCCTGCCTGTATAATTGCATCAGAATCCCCCACCCCCCCGTGTTTGTATTTTGGGTTGGTTTACACTCGCACATACTCAATTTTCAGTTTTCCCCTTTACAGTCTTCTCCCCTCACCTCCAGGACCCTCCCCCTTTTTAAAAAATAAATCGCTGACAAGTGTGAATCCCGTGAAGACTTTATTTTGTGTTGTGTGTATCCTGTACAGCAAGGTTGGTCCTTCGTAACAACGGATGAAATGGTTCCCTTTTTTAAAGCGCCCTCTCTCCCTCCACCCTCAGCGCCCCTGTCCTTGGCATGTTTTGTATCAGCGATCATTCTGAACTGTACATAATTTATGTTGCGAGAGGCAAAGGGCAAGTTTTGGATTTTGCTTCTTCCAAGTTTGTTTTTAAACGACAAATAAAAAAAGAACATTTTAAATACAAGCGGCTCCGTCCCGTGACCCTCGCCGTCAGCCGGATCCGTGCGGTCCGAGAGGACCCGGGGGAGGGCGGTTACCGAGGCCCGCCACCGCCGGAAGGGTGGGTTCCACGCCTTCCGCCGTAGTCTGGCGACTGCCGTGACGTGGGCGGAAGTGGCGTCGCCGCACCGGATGTGGGGCGTGGCCTTCCCCAAGAGAGTTTCCTAAAGCGAGAAAACCAAGCCGGCGCCTCTTGCAATGGAGACGGTGAGGAGCGCAGGAGGGCGGTCGGGGGCGCTGTAGAGCCTAAGACCCCACTTAAGAGACCGGGAGGGCCGGGCAGGGGCTGGCGCTGGTGTCTAGCAAACAAAAAGCAGCCGGGTGTCTGCCCTATCCCGTGACCGTGTCCCTCCGCTTCTTCGTTGGGCGCATCTCCTGGGACTGGGCCGCGCCCCCGCCGCCTTTCCGTACGCGGTACCCTTAGCCCAAGCAGGCAGTGACTCCTGGCCCTCCTTGGAGCCCACGTAAGCCGTGGCAATCTTGGGCTTCCTTTCCTCTTAGCACCTCAAGCCCTTTTAGAGGTTTGAGAGCGCGGGGTTGTGATCCGGCTTTGCTGGGTGAGGCAGGGGGCGTCCAGAGGGGTCTCCGCTTGCAGGTAGCTGCTGGACCTCGGTAGTCTTTCTGTGATCCCTGCAATCCCTGGCAGGAGGACATCTGAAGATCTTTATACTGCATCCAGTGAAGTCACATTCCCTTAATAAGACCGAGAATTGAGGTTTGCTTGAAAGAGGAAAACTTGCAGTGTTAGAGGCCGATGTGTCCCTGGACAAGTTTAGGTCATGGCCCGCTCTGCGACTCTAAGCAGGAGTTTTGGCACAGCGCATTCTTGGCGAGCAGGCATTGACCAGTTGTGGCAGGGCCCTGTCACCCTCCCACAAATGCCGCGGGTTGCCTGCTGCATGTTTGCACCCACCCTCACTCTCAGGAGTCTTTTTCTAGCGCTCTGTAACCCCTCCCATACACTTCCCTCTCCACAGTTTTTAACCATGTGTCTTCTTTCAGGCAGAGTAACTCTTCCCATCTTGGTTTTTATCATTTGCTACTGTAGTTATGAAAGGACTGCAGGTTCACTTTGCTTTGGATTACATGCCCATAGTAATTCTTTGCCACACCCTTTCTCTGCCCACAGAGAGGTTGTTTCTTTCAGGTTTTTGAAAAGAAAACCGACCAAAGTACTAAAACGATTCGCAGTTGGTCTCCCAGGCAAGGGAGCCCAGTTCTGACTAATCAAGATAATCTTGAACAAAAATAAGGAGTCTAATTCCATTAAATTTAAAATAACATGTCATATTCTACTTACTTGTGAGTGTAGTATGGTTTACAGAGCATTTTTATGTAGATTTTCTAATTTAGCCTTCACACTTTATGTACTGGATTAGGCTCTGGGGTAGAAGTTAAAAAGAGGAAAAAGAAAACAGCCAGGTGTGGTGGCTCATGCCTGTAATGCCAGTACTTTGGGAGGCTAAGGCAAGTGGATTGCTTGAGCTCAGGAGTTCAGCACCAGTCTGGGCAACGTGATGAAACCCTGTCTTGACAAAAACAAAAACACAGAAATTACCCAGGCATGATGGTGGTGGTGCATACCTGTAGTCCCAGCTATTCTGGAGGCTCAGGTGGGAGGATTGCTTGATCCAGGGAGGTGGAGGCTGTAGTTAGCTGAGATCATGCCACTGCACTCCACTCTGAGTGACACAACGAGATCCTGTCTCCAGAAAAAAGAAAAAGAAAACTCCTGCTTTGAAAATGTTCAGCCTAACTGGAGTAAGGGTGAGGGCAAGCCAGCAACAGCTGTTATTTAAAGGTAGACTATAATAAATGCTATCATTAATATGAAAACAAAGGACTGTGACAGAATAGTTGAGAGAAAAATTACTTTGGACCTAGGAGAGGGCACTGCAAATTGAGAGAACAGTATGAGCAAGGGCACTGAAACTGGGGGATGTGGAGAATTGGGGGTGAGCCAGCGGCTTGATGTTGCTGGCTTTGGATTTTGGTCACAGTGAGAGAAAAGACTGGAAAAGTAGGCTAAGATCAGGTTGAAGGTATTACACACCATGATAAATTTGAACTTTGTTTTGTAATAGGGGACCCATGGAAGATTTATGAGCAAGTCAGTGAATGTCTTTTAGGAATGTTCATAGCAGCTTTCTGTACGTGGACTGAGCTACTTCGGAAAGTAAAGTTTCTTGTTAATGGAGATGAAAGCCCCTTCCAAACCTGAGATGCTTTGGTGAAAGCACGAAAGACAAATTGAAAAGCAGATAGATATGGGCCAAGGACCCCAATTTAAACAGTCTTGCAGAAGTGAGAGGTAAAAGCCTAAATTAAGGCTGTAAAATTGGCAATGAGAGAGATATAGATCTGAGGCATTTCTAACATTACCAGCTTAGCTGATAACTGGTAAGAAGACAGCTGTATAAAACAAAAAAAACAAGATGGGAACTACAGCAAGAATAATAGGATTGGAGGGACAAATGTTTTGTTTCGTATTGAAGCATTTGAGGAGTCTCTGTGACATCTATGGTTGTCAAACAAATAATTGGAAACGTAGATCAGAAGTTTGGAAGAAATTGCGAGTCTGTTTGTCAGATGTAGACTGTGTCTCTGTAATATTTTGTACTTACGTGGTACAGTTGTACTTTCTCAGGTCCCCTATGTTATTAAAAGTAGAAAGGAGGCCAGGCACAGTGGCTTATGCCTGTAATCCCAGAACTTTGGGAGGCCAAGGTGGGCGGATCGCTTGAGCCCAGGAGCTCAAGACCAGCCTGGTCAACATAGCGAGACCCCATCTCTACAAAAAAATACAAAAAGTAGCTGGGCTTAGTGGTGTGTGCCTGTAGTCCCAGCAGCCCAGGAGGCAGAAGTCAAAGGATTGCTTGAGCTGGGGAAGTTGAAGATACAGTGATCTGTGATCATGCCACTGCACTCCAGCCTGGATGACAGAGTGAGACCCTGTCTCAAAAAAAAAAAAAAAAAAAAAAAAAAGTAGAAAGAAGTAGATGTAACTACATAATTCCCCCTCTGATATGGTGAAACAGGCAGAAAGTTAAAAGTCATTATCGGGCTCCGTGGCTCACGCCTGTAATCCCAGCACTTTGGGAGACTGAGGCAGGTGGATCAAGAGGTCAGGAGATCGAGACCATCCTGGCTAACACGGTGAAACCCCGTCTCTACTAAAAAATACAAAAATTTAGCCAGGCATGGTGGCGTGCGCCTGTCGTCCCAGCTACTTGGGAGGCTGAAGCAGGAGAATGGCGTGAACCTGGGAGGCAGAGCTTGCAGTGAGCGGATATCGCGCCACTGCACTCCAGCCTGGGCAACAGAGCAAGACTCCATCTCAAAAAAAAAAAAAAAAAAAGGACCAGCCTGGCCAACATAGTGAAACCCCATCTCTACTAAAAATACAAAAAAACTCAGCTGGGCATGGTGGCAGGCGCCTGTAGTCCCAGCTACTTGGGAGGCTGAGGCAGGAGAATCGCTTGAACCCGGGCAGCGGAGATTACAGTGAGCCAAGATCACGCCACTGCACTCCAGCCTGGGTGACACAGCGAGACTCTGTCTCAAAAAAAAAAAAAAAAAAAGTCACATATTCAGTTGTATTTGACTCTGTTATGTTGGTATCTGTATCTCTAGTTAGCTATATGTTTCTTTCCTCCCTCTGTAACTTAGTCTTAGGCATATCTGTTCCTATCAGTGTGCATCATTCTTTGAGAATTAAAAAACAAAACAACTGTGAATTATATGCAAAATCCTGTGCTTGGTGGTATGGGGGATACAAAGTATAAGATAGTTCTAGGTTTCCAGGAATTTATAATCTGTTTGGATAGATAACGGACAAAATAAGTATCGCACAGTACAATATATATCATATGATGGGTAAATTCTACAGAAGTAGCTGTTTTTGTGCTTTTGTGTAGATCTTTGTGAGACTCTGATATATCATGTGTTTATCTTTATCACAGCCCTCTCTCCTACTTACAAGTGATGAGGCTGTTGTTCTGATAGTCCTGCCAAAATGGCAGGCCAAGCTGACAGTCTTATGCAGTCCAGAGGGAAGAGAAGGAGATTATCCCCCTTACTCCCTGCACTCTCCCCTAGCCCATTAAGGGGGAAAAGTTTAGGGCTGTTGTAAACTTCCCTGGTTTAGGAAGTTTGTCAGCCAACCTCCCAGGTTGAAGTTTTTAATGTCATGTTACTACAGAAGCTATGGGGATGAAGTATGGTTTTAAGTTATTTTGGAGATATCACCCAGAGAAAGTGGAGCCAAGACTGTTGATGCTAGCAGATGAAAATTGTTGTGATCCCTTCTGGGTTCCTAAATAACAATGGCATTTCCAAATGTTCCCACTTGAGGGAGCACAGAAATGGTTCTAAGTTTTGTCTAGTCAAAGCACTCTAATCTCAGACTGCCTTGGGAAGGGAAACTTGGAAAACCAGCATCCCCTGGCTATAGCAGCCTTTGTTTGACTGACAAGGGTGCTGAGTGGACTTGAGTCCCCAGTTTCAGAACATTCATGTTCCTTATCCACCTCTCAGTCATTCAGGCTTTGACTGGCTAACAGTCAGCTACAGGGATCCTCCCCAGTTGTGGCCCTCTCTCTACCATGGAGGTAGACAATGGTAGAACCAATGTCTGTGGTTCTAGTGCCTACAAATATGCCTAGTGAGTGTCTGTGTTTGGGGGAAGACAAGGCTATCTCTCTGGCTTCCATGTTTTAATAAAGTGGATCTGTGAGAATCTTGTAGGGGTTGGTCCTAAGCTCAGATCTTTAGTCTTAGCTTTTAAGACCTAATGTTTCATTAGGCGGTATAGTGTACAAGAACATGAGCTTTGCAGATAATGCTCATTCCACTCAGAAGTGGATAGAAGTATTTCTGGAAGGCACAATATTGTAGCAGTATTGGTTTCTTCTCTTCTGTGATTCCAGAGAGGTAGAATTTCATCAGAATGGAATAAATACATTCAAAAATTTTATAAAAATGGCTGGTTGTGGTGGCTGATGCCTGTAATCCCAGCACTTTGTGAGGCCGAAGTGGGCAGATCAGTTGAGGTTAGGAGTTTGAGACCAGCCTGGCCAACATGGTAAAAACCCCGTCTCTGTTATAAATATGAAAATGAGGTGGGTGTGGTGGCACACGCCTGTAATCCCAGCTCTCAGGAGGCTGAGGCACGAGAATCGCTTGAACCCAGGAGGAGGCAGTTGCAGTGAGCCAAGATCACGCCACTGCACTCCAGCCTGGGCAACAGAGCGCGACTCTGCCTCAAAACAAAACAAACAAACAAGCAAATTTACAAAAATGAACACTGCCAAGATAACCAAACTCTTCATCAGTTATAATAAATTATTTTCTTAGGTATAAGTAGTTTTAAAATTTTTTGTTTTTTCATGTATGTTATTTATTAAAATTTTGATGTTATAAAAAAGCAAACCACAAGCTCTGGAACCAGAAGATAGGTGTTTGAATGCCAGCTCCACTCCTTATCAGCCATGTGACCTTGGACAGCTTGCTTAATGTCTCTTGACTCTCAGAGACAATCTGTGAAAATAAGGCTAATAATAGTATTTACTTCAGGGTTGTTATGAAGATTAAATGAGATCATTATTTCTGAAGAGCCTAATAAGGCTGGGTGCAGTAACTCGTGCCTGTAATCGTAGTGCTTTGAGAGGCCAAGGAGGGCAATCACTTGAGCCCAGGAGTTCAAGACCAGCCTGGGCAACTTGGCGAAACTCCATCTCTACTAAAAATACAAAAATTAGCTGGGTATAATGGCGTGCGCCTGTAGTCCCAGCTACTCAGGAGGCTGAAGTGAGGGAGGATCACCTGACCCGGAGGAAGTCAAGGCTGAAGTGAGCTGTGATCACACCACTGCACTCCAGTCTGGGTGACAGAGTGGGACCCTGTCTCAGAAACAGAAAAAAAACAGGGTTGGGGGAGGTGGTGGCTTTATAGTGCTTTAAAGAAAGTCATTATTTGTTCACCAGCCCTTCCCCTAATGTTGCTAGGCTTAAATGGATGGAACCAGGTTAAGCTGAATCTGTTTTCTTGTCTCTCCAGGTCATTTCTTCAGATAGCTCCCCAGCTCTGGAAAATGAGCATCCTCAAGGTAAGTTTACTGAAGAAAGGAAAGTGGGCATGGAAACAATAGCCTGACCCTAACAATGTCTTCAACAATGCTTTTGAATCTCTCCCCTGGGAAAGTCAAAGCAGGGCCAGATAATGGGCCAAACCACAAAAATCAGTGACAGTAGTTTGGCAAGATCACCCAGGAATAAATCTTGGGCAGATTGGGGATGGTTAATATCTTCAATTATCAAACCACTTGAGAGAAACTTCTGAGGTACAGGGAAAACTTCCATAGGCAGCTCTGGGCTGGCTAACCATGTTTTAGAAGTCCTGGGTATTTTCTGCGTAGTCCAGAAACAGTGCCACCAGGATTTTATCACCCAGCAAGCTCACTAAAGCCATTGAGTGTACACAAAAAATTATGCAAAGGGCTGGGCGCTGTGCCTTACTCCTGTAATCCCAGCACTTTGGGAGGCTGAGACAGGTGGATCGCTTGAGCTGAGGAGTTTGAGACCAGCCTGGCCAACCTGGTTAAACCCTGTCTCTACTAAAAATACAAAATTAGCCAGGTGTGGTGGTGCATGCTTGTAATCCCAGCTACTTGGGTGGCTGAGGCAGAAATTGCAGTGAGCCAAGATTGTGCCATTGCACTCCAGCCTGGGCAACAAGAGTGAAACTCCATCTCAGGAAAAAAAAAAAAAAATTAAATTAGAAAAAGGCTCTTAGAACTAATCTAGTAATAGAAGCACTAAACCTCTAAAATCCAGAGCACAAGGAAGACAATTCCAATGCCGGCCAGTGCCTATTTTATGTTTTTGAGTACATTTGTATTAGCACCAAGGCAGAAACCTGAAACTCAAATTGCCTACATGGACCAAGCAGTGAAGTGAACTACATATGATTATGACAACCTGTAGATCTTGTGTTGCATCTAAAAGAAGGTGACAACTGGACTGGCTATGGTGATTCATGACTGTATTCCAGCACTTTGGGAGGCCAAGGTGGGTGGATCACCTGAGGTCAGGAGTTGAAGACCAGCCTGGCCAACATGGTGAAACCCTGTCTCTACTAGAAATAAAAATATTAGCCGGGCGTGGTGCCGCACACCTGTAATCCCAGCTACTTGGGAGGCTGAGGCAGGAGAATTGCTTGAACCTGGGAGGCAAAGGTTGCAGTGAGCTGAGATCGTGCCACTACACCCCAGCCTGGGGGACAGCGCAAGACTCTGTCTCAAAAAAAAATTACAATTAAGGCAGCTGGGTTGTGGTGGCTTATGCCTGTAATCCCACCACATTGGGAGGCCGAGGCAGGTGGATCACCTGAGGTCAGGATTTCCAGACCAGTCTGATCAACATGGTGGAACCCCATCTCTACTAAGTAGAAAACATTAGCCGAGCTTGGTGGTGGGCACCTATAATCCCAGCTACTTGGGAGGGTGAGGCAGGAGAATCACTTGAACCCAGGAGGCAGATTTTGTTGCAGTGAGCCAAGATCATGCCATTGCACTCCAGCCTGGGCAACAAGAGTAAAACTCCGTCCCAAAAAAAAAAAAAGGCAACAACTATCTAGGTCTGGTCAATTAAGACCTATTTTTGGCAGATCTTCTGACTTTGAAGACACTAGAAATTTGGATTTTTATGTAAATTTCTAGATTAAAAATTTTTGATTTAAATAAGTCTGGGCACAGTGTAACACCAGCACTTTGAGAGGCCAAAGCAGGAGGATCACTTGAGCTCAGGAGTTCGAAACCAGCCTGGATAAGTGAGACCCTGTCTCTACAAAAAATTAAAAATTAGCCGGGCATGGTGGTGTGCACCTCTAGTCACAGCTACTGGGGAGGCTGAGGTGGGAGGATTGCTTGAGCCCAGGAGGTTGAGGCTGCAGTGAGCTGTGATTGTGCCACTGCACTCCAGCCCGGGCAGAGAGTGAGATCCTGTCTCAATTATAAACAAACAAACAGGCCGGGTCCTGTGGCTCACGCCTGTAATCCCAACACTTGGGGAGGCCGAGGCTGGCGGATCACGAGGTCAGGAGATCAAGACCATCCTGGCCAACATGGTGAAACCCCGTCTCTACTAAAAATACAAAAAATTAGCCTGGCGTGGTGGTGGGCGCCTGTAGTCCTAGCTACTCAGGAGGCTGAGGCAGGATAATTGCTTGAACCTGGGAGGTGGAGGTTGCAGTGAGCCGAGATGGTGCCACTGCACTCCAGCCTGGGCGACAGAGCGAGACTTGGTCTCAAAAAAAAAAAAAAAAAAAAAAGACACCGAGAAAGCCAAATCCAATATATTTGTGGGCCTGTGGCCTGAATGATAGTATTTAACTATCAGTGTAGTGTATGTATCTTCAACTGGTGTCCAAAAACATTTTCTTGGGAGTTTGAATTCTCAAGTTGAAATAACAATGGTAGGCTTCCAGTTAAAGATGGTAGATTGGTAGATTGGGCTGCGCATAGTGGCTCATGCCTGGTAATCCCAGCACTTTGGGAGGCTGAGGCGGGTGGATCACTTGAGAACAAGAGTTTGAGACCAGCCTGGCCAACATGGTGAAACCCTATCTCTACTAAAAATATAAAAATTAGCCAGGCGTGGTGACACATGCCTGTAATCGCAGCTACTTGGGTGGCTGAGGCATGAGAATCGCTTGAACTCAGGAGGAGGAAGTTGCAGTGAGTGGAGATCGCACCACTGCACTCCAGCTTGGGTGACAGAGCAAGACTCTGTCTCAAAAAAAAAAAAGATGGTACATTGAATATATATTCACAAAAAGTCCCCTAAAACCATCATAAAGGAAATTTTTTAAAGAAAAAGATACAAACACACCATAGGGAAAACAGGAGAGGAGATAATAGCAATGAATTTTTGGAAGCTGAAAAGCAGACAAAAGAGTGATGAATGACTTAGATCTGAGAAAACTGAATTATAACTAGCAGTGAGAGCCAAGAAGCATTAAGGTCTAAGAAACAGTCAGATCCCAAGACACCCTATCCCATTGAGTGATCGGGTGAGCAACAGTGAGCAACTCCACCTCCCACCTGTGGCAAAGACTGGAAATCTGGCAAGGGACTCGGGCACAGCTTAGGACTGAAGTACTGCACTGAAAACAGCAGCATGTAGTGAACTATACTAGATGCTGAGCCTCCAGCTGTCTTTTCCTTTTCAGTTTCCAGAGCGCTGGCAGAAAAGACTTCACCCTCCAAGCATGAAATTGAATAATCCTTCTCTCCAGAATCCTCTTGAAGGGAAGTTCTAAAATATTTAAGTATTGAATGTTTCCTACCCAAATGATTCGCAGTCAGTAAGGCTCACTTACACACTTAGAGCTTCCACTCAGCTTTAAAGCCTCCACTCTTAAGTTATGGTTTAAGTTTTCCTTTAAACCAGGGATTACCAAACATCTAAAGAAAGGATCTGTGAAAAATGATCCAAACTGCCCCCGACCCCACCCTGGAATGTACCTTTGTTTTACTCTGAAGGCTGTATCTCCCTGGTAAAAAATAAATAAAAATGAAAAAGCAAACTGCCCCTCCCGAATTCATGTACACACGGAAGAAACAAACATGAAAAAAGCAACTGGAAGGAAAAGGGGAGAAGAAAACTTTAATAATATTAATATAACCTTAGGTAAAGGAACATATTTCTCAATACCTGTGAAAGTAGTATATCTTTAAAGAAAACAACAGCCGGGCATGGTGGCTCACGCTTGTAATCCCAGCACTTTGGGAGGCCGAGGCAGGCAGATCACCTGAGGTCAGGAGTTCGAGACCAGCCTGACCAATATGATGAAACCCTGTCTGTACTAAAAATACAAAAATTAGCTGGGCATGGTGGTGGGCACCTGTAATCCCAGATACTCGGGAGGCTGAGACAGGAGAATCGCTTGAACCCAGGAGTTGGAGGTTGCAGTGAGCTGAGACTGCACCATTGCATTCCAGCCTGGGCAACAAGAGCAAAACTCTGTCTCAAGAAAACAAAAGCAACAACAAAAAACCATATTTCCACCATGAAACAAGTATAGGATACAATTTTTTATAGAAGGAATTTTCAGAAAAGAAAAAGGAACTCTTGGAAATTAAAAATATAATAGCAAAAATTTAAACACAGCTGGAGGTTTCAAAAGTCAACATGAGGAAATTTCCCAGAAAGGAGAGTTAAAAATCAACAAAGTAGAAAATAGGAGAGAAGGTGCAGTGGCTCATACCTATAATCCCAGCACTTTGGGAGACCGAGGCGGGAGACCAGGAGTTCGAGACCAGCTCAGCAGCACAGCAAGACCCTGTCTCAACAAAAAAAAATAAAAATTAGCCAGGCACAGTGGCATGCACTTGTAGTTCCAGCTACTCAGGAGGCTGAGACAGGAAAATTGCTTGAGCCCAGAAGGTCAAGGCTGCAGTGAGCCATGATCTCGCCATTGCACTCCAACCTGGGTGACAGAATGAAAGCCTGTCTCTTTAAAAAAAAAAAAAAAAAAAGGAAATATTTCAACAACCCACAAAACAAACAAACATTAAAGGATCAGTCTAGGAGGTCCAGTTTCTAAATAGGAGTCATAGAAAGAGAAAAATGGCAACACAGAGGGAAGGAAATAATTGAGGAACTAATTCAAGAACATTTATTGGAACTTGAGGACATTAGTTTTCATATTGAAAGGGCCCATCAAATCTTCAGCACAATGGATGAAAGTGACCCACCCAAAGCACAGTCATCCTGAGATTTCAGAACACTGGAAACAGAGAAGATCCTGTGAGTTTTCAGAGAGAGAAAAAAAAGTCACATACAAAAAGTCAGAATTGCCTCTCAACAACACCAGCAGCTAGCAGGCAGCGGAGGAATGCCTTCAACATTCTGCAGGAAAATACATTCCAAGCTTTCCTGCAGATTCTCTATTCAGTCGAATTATAAATCCAAGGATGAGGGTAGAATAAAGATATCTACAGGCTGCAAGGTCTCAAAAACATGTACCTTCCATGCACCCTTTCTCAGGAAGGTACTGGAAGATGTGTTCCACCAAAATAAGGGAGTAATCAAAAAATATGAAAATGCGATATAGGATACAGGAGCACCAGTGGAGGAGAGACGTGAAAGGGGTACCCAGGATGGTGATGAAGAAAGATCCCAGGATGACAGCAGTGCACACCAGTTAAACCAGCCCAGATTTGAGCAGGTCAGAAGGCTCCAGCGAGACTTCTTTGGGTAGTTTAAATTGATAGACTATCTAATGCTTTTTAACCTCTTGAAAGGAGATTTAAACAACTGGTGAAGCATTTGGGGGTTGGATTAGTTATAAGAATTATACATAGAAAATTAAACAAACAAAAGGACAAGACATTAACTCCAGAGAAAACAAAGTTGTGAAAGGAAGAAAAAAAATCATAGTTTATTATTTGGCTTATTTCTGAATAATAAATATTCAGTCAAAATGATTTGAATACTGGCTGGGTGCAGTGCTCATGCCTGTAATCCCAGCACTTTGGGAGGCCGAAGTGGGCGGATCACATGAGGTCAGGAGTTCGAAATCAGCCTGGCCAACATGGTGAAACCCCATCTCTACTAAAATACAAAATTTAGCCGGGCATGGTGGCGGGCGCCTGTAACCCCAGCTACTTGCAAGGCTGAGGCAGGAGAATCGCTTGAACCTGGAAGACTGAGGTTGTAGTAAGCTGAGATCATGCCACTGCACTCCAGCCTGGGTGACAGAGCAAGACTCCCTCTCAAAAAAAATAAATAAATAAATAAAAAAGATTTAAACATTATGGTTTAGCTCCTGGAAGAATGGGGAGGATGGGAAGTACATGTTTGTGGTGAAGCCCTAGTAGGAGAGAGAACTAGAAATTCTCCTCTTCTTTGGTAGGTAGATGATAAATAATGCCCCAAAATGAAAAAAAAAAAATCGGAAACTAGCAATACAAACATGTTATTTAAGGACATAGAATTAAGTACCAAAATAATCAACTAAAAGAGGTAGATAGATGTTCTCATCTCTGGGGAAGGGTAGTACAGGAAGGTGGGTTGCAAGGACTGCATTTTTTTCTTAACAAAATTTGTAAAACTGACTGTTTAAACCGTGTGTCTGTATAACTTTGGTTTAAAAATTAAATATTAAAAACCAAATTGATTAAAGACTTAAGAGCATGAAGTTTGGAATCAGATCTGGGTTTGTTTGAGTCTTTCTTGCCACTTATTAATGGGTGAACTTGAACAGTTTATTTAACTACACCTATTTTCTCATCTGAAACATGAGGACAGTACTTACACATTTGTTGTAAGGATTAAATTTTGTAATTTTTTTTTTTTTTTTTTTTTTGGAGACAGAGTCTCACTCTGTCGCCCAGGCTGGAGTGCAGAGGCACAATCTCGTCTCACTGCAACCTCCACCTCCTGGGTTCAAGCAATTCTCCTGCCTCAGTCCCCTGAGTAGCTGTGACTACAGGCACGTGCCACCACGCCTGGCTAATTTTTGTATTTTTTAAGTAGAGATGGGGTTTTGCCATGTTGCCAGACTGGTCTCAAACTCCTGACCTCAGGTGACCCACCCACTTTGGCCTCCCAAAGTGCTGGGTTACAGGCGTGCGCCACCATGCCCAGTCAATGTTATTTATTTATTTATTATTATTTTGACACGGAGTTTCACTCTTGTTGCCTAGGCTGGAGTGCAGTGTTACAATCTGGGGTTACTGCAACCTCTGCCTCCCAGGTTCAAGCAATTCTCCTGCCTCAGCCTCCCGAGTACCTGGGACTACAGGCGCCCACCACCATGCCCAGCTAATTTTTTGTATTTTTAGTAGAGACGGGGTTTCACCGTGTTAGCCAGGATGGTCTTGATCTCCTGACCTCGTGATCCACCCACCTCAGCCTCCCAAAGTGCTGGGATTACAGGCGTGAGCCACCGCGCCTGGCTAATGTAATATTTTTAAGTGCACATAGTATAGTATGTAGCACATTCAAGCTATTATTTTGGGAGATGGCTTCCCTAGTTTAGAGCGAGCAATTAAAATCACAGGAATAGAAAAAGGTAAACTACCCAGGATCTCCTGGGATGATTTCTGATTTACAGGGTGGTCCCAGAATGGACTATCAGGGTGTTTTGAGCCAGGTTGATTGAGCACTGGGCTCCAACTTATTGTTAATGAGAAATGGCCCAACTTGGACCATGACTTTCCCATTTGCAGGTCTTAAAATTTTAACTTTTTTTTTCAATTGAGACGGGTTCGCTGTGTTGCCCAGGCTGTCCTTGAGCTCCTGGGTTCAAGTGATCCTCTGCCTCAACTTCCTACGTAGCTGGGATTACAGGTGCTTGCCACCATGCCCAGCACAGTCTTGGAAGAATTTTAAGCAGCTTATTTCATTGAAAAAAGAGGAAAGTGAAAATGTGCTAAATATATGAAAGGGAAAGCTTGGATTAAAGATGAGAAACATTTTTAGATTATAACATGTTAAAGAGAGATACTATAGGCTTTATGTTTTAGTCAACTTTCTTTTACCTATAGGGACCAATAGATAAAGTCTTAACCTGGAGATAGGGGTTGGATGAAATGGTTTCTAAGAGGTTTATGCAGGTTTTGTGGAAACAATAGGAACAAGACAGATAAGGGGCCTTATAAAAAAATCATGCTGTAAATATTTGAGATACTAGAACACTATTCTGTTTTCTGTCTCTTTTGATTGGGAGTTTTTATGGGGAAGGAAGCTGCTAACTATCCCACCCTATGCAGAGACCCCAGAATCCAACAATAGCGTGTATACTTCCTTCATGAAGTCTCATCGCTGCTATGACCTGATTCCCACAAGCTCCAAATTGGTTGTATTTGATACGTCCCTGCAGGTGGGTGAATCCTCTTTTCCCTTCCCCCTTTGGAGCCTGTGGTTTAATACCTCTCATCCTATCTCATCCTAAGGGTAATATCCTTATCCTTCTGTGAAGTTAGTCTCATGTTTTACCCAACATGCCCAAACACTGTTCTTTATTTTACAGTCCTGCCCCTGTGGATTTGCCTTTATGATTATTACTGTCTTGGCTACAGGTGAAGAAAGCTTTTTTTGCTTTGGTGACTAACGGTGTACGAGCTGCCCCTTTATGGGATAGTAAGAAGCAAAGTTTTGTGGGTAAGCAGAAGTTTCTGGAACACATTATTATTGGCATCTTGTGCTGGGCAGGGAGACAAGACATCTTGTGCTTCAGGCATTACTGAGGGCTCTGTCTTGTCCTCTAGGCATGCTGACCATCACTGATTTCATCAATATCCTGCACCGCTACTATAAATCAGCCTTGGTAAGGAACCTTAGCCCAATGACCAAAATCACTTTCCCTACCCTAAGTCCCTCATTCTCATTTATTTTGCTCCCAGCAAGCCACAAGGGCTTCAGGAAGCAGAGAGATCAGGTCTCAAATTCTGTTGCTTCTGCTTTCAGGTACAGATCTATGAGCTAGAAGAACACAAGATAGAAACTTGGAGAGGTATGTAGAGAATTGGGGTTGTAAAAGGTTATAAAGGGATGGAGGGTTTCTGGGAAATGCTTTTCCATGGTGGTATTTTGTGACCCATCCCTTTTCCCTTCAGAGGTGTACCTCCAGGATTCCTTTAAACCGCTTGTCTGCATTTCTCCTAATGCCAGGTGGGTTCCAGTTATCCATCTGTCCAAAAAGGGGAAGAGATTTGCCATCAGCCTAGCTAATGCCCTAGACACCCAGGGAAAGGGGAAGAAGAGAGAAAAGACACACACACACACACACACACACACACACACATACACACACACACACACTTACACACTTTCTCTCTCTCTCTAAGTCTGGCCTGTACTCTGCCCCCCTTCCCTAACCATTAGCTTTCCCTGTTTAGTGATACACTTTGTGGAGCTGTTTACTCACCCTCAGCCCCAGCACTGTGGAACTTATTATCTCCAACCCTCCCACAGCTTGTTTGATGCTGTCTCTTCATTAATTCGGAACAAGATCCACAGGCTGCCAGTTATTGACCCAGAATCAGGCAATACTTTGTATATCCTCACCCACAAGCGCATTCTGAAGTTCCTCAAATTGTTTGTAAGTGCTCCTCAGCCCAGTTCTTTTTTCTCTTTTTTCATTTATTTATTTATTTATTGAAAAAAGAGACAAGGTCTCACTGTGTTGCCCAGGCTAGTGTCGAACTCCTGAGCTCAAGTGATCCTCCCGCCTCAGCCTCCCAAAGGGCTAGGATTACAGGTGTGAGCCACTGCATCCAGCCCCACTTCTTATTTATTTATTAATTTATTTTGATACAAGGTCTTACTCTGTTGCCCAGGCTGGCGTGCAGAGGCACTATCATGGCTCACTGCAGCCTCCAACCTCTTGGGCTCAGGTGACCCCCAATCTCAACCCCCAGAAGAGCTGGGACTACAGGTGTGTACCACCACACCTGGCTAATTTTTTGGTATTTTTTATAGAGATGGGGTTTTGCCAAGTTGCCCAGGCTGGTCTTGAACTCCTGGGCTCAAGCAATATGTCCCCCTCAGCCTCCCAAAGTACTGGGATTATAGGCATAAGCCAGCGCACCCAGCCCTTATTTCTAACATACTGGGTTGGAGGGGTTATCCAAGGGTGGCTTTGGGTGCCTTGAAAATTAAGCTGATGGTTCTTTCCTCAGATCACTGAGTTCCCCAAGCCAGAGTTCATGTCCAAGTCTCTGGAAGAGCTACAGATTGGCACCTATGCCAATATTGCTATGGTTCGCACTACCACCCCCGTCTATGTGGCTCTGGGGATTTTTGTACAGCATCGAGTCTCAGCCTTGCCAGTGGTGGACGAGAAGGGTGAGAGATTGGGCAGAAGGAGAGGGAGGGAAGATCCAGGCAAGTCAGGGTGGCTCCGGGAAAATCTGTTTTCCCCTCAGCTTAGCCAGGAGGGTGATTCTGTGAGTAGGGGGAGCTTTAGACCCCAGATCCTCCTTACTGAGCTGCCTCTGTCCCCCTAGGGCGTGTGGTGGACATCTACTCCAAGTTTGATGTTATCGTGAGTGATTGTGGAGGGTTTGGGAGGTAGGGAAGGGTGGGGGGTGCTATTAAATATGGAGAGGGAGAAGGGAGTCTCTTCTGTGATCTAAGGGTCTTAGAAGCATCCAGGCTTTCAAATCCTATTTGAAAAGGAATTGAATGAGTTGGGTATGCCTTGTAGCTGACAATTGCCCTGAATCCCTCTGGTGAGGTTGGATGGGTTCAGGGTTTGGAGGCTGGCTTTCTTGCTTCCCTGCAAGCTCCTTCCTCTGTCTCCCCAGAATCTGGCAGCAGAAAAGACTTACAACAACCTAGATGTATCTGTGACTAAAGCCCTGCAACATCGATCACATTACTTTGAGGGTGTTCTCAAGTGCTACCTGCATGAGACTCTGGAGACCATCATCAACAGGCTAGTGGAAGCAGAGGTAGGGAGGCCAGCAACCCTAAAGGAGCTGAGGGGAGCAACCTTGAGAGTGGGGTTTGGCAAGGAGAGTAGGGGCAGAGGGGCTTCCCCTGAGGCCAGCACTAAACATTCCCTTTTTCCCTTGTTGTTCTGTGCCAGGTTCACCGACTTGTAGTGGTGGATGAAAATGATGTGGTCAAGGGAATTGTATCACTGTCTGACATCCTGCAGGCCCTGGTGCTCACAGGTGGAGAGAAGAAGCCCTGAGCTGGGGGAAGGGGTCAGGCAGCACCAGGGGATATGCCCAACTCACTGCCTGCTGGAAGCTCTGTGGGAATCAGATGAAACTTGGGGGAATTGTGACTCTGTTCCCTGCTCAGGGCCCCCTGCCCTTCTATCTGGGAGCTAGGGAAGGTATAGGGGGAGGAAGGAGAATGGATTTATAGCTACCCTTACCCTCACACATACACTTGAAAAAAACTTTCAGCCTAGCCAATTCTAGCCCCTGTCGTCTTAGACATAGCCCCCTTTCTGGGTGAACTATAGGCTCTGTGCCTCTCAGACAAATCCTGATCTCTAAGAGATCCCCAGACCTCACTTGCCTCTGCCTCCATCTCAGCCCTGATTCAACCCTAAGATAACAGCACAACAAAATTCTTCATAAAGATATTTTTATTCACCTGTTCCATGCTATATGGAGGAGGCTAAGTCCATTTAGTGACATTTCTTCCCATAATGTGAGTGGGGAGGATTGTGGGGAGGAGGGGCTTTGGGTTCCTGTGTTTGTGCATATGAAGGGAGATGGGGGTTAGGTGGCGGAGGAGGGCAGCGTGATTAGCTAAGGTTATTGCTTTTTGTGGCAAATCTAATTAAATGACAGCTATCTCTTCATGGTATTGCAGTGTTTGATTTTTACAGTTGATGGATACTACTGTCCTACTTTATATGGCTTCTTCAACTGGTCATTAATAATAACGTGTGTACACACATACACACACGTACACACACAAAACTGTGTGCCAGACATCATTCTCAGTGCTTTACATATATTAACTAATCCTCAGAACAATAGTAGACACTATTCCAGTTTTTTACAGATTTTAAAAAATGGAGGCACAGAGAGGCTGGGTAACTAACCCAAGACCACACAGCTAGTAAAAAAAAAATGGATCTAGTATTTGAACCCAAACAGTCTTTACTGCTACAGTAGACTTCCGACTTCTAATTCTTTCACAACTACTCCTTACCCTGTGGTTCCTCCTTTCTATCTCACTTTCCCCTCTGCCTGAATCATGGCTGGTACCCAAGGAAAATCCTGTAACAGTGTTAGTGTCTACTCCCAAGTAGACAGACTTGAGGGTCTCCTTTGGGCAGAGAATCCTGCCACCATTATCAGCTTTTCTTAAGGAAGGTTGGACTGTTTGGCTTTTGCTGAGGTGGCACTATTTTTTTTTTTTTTTTTTGAGATGGAATCTCGCTCTGTTGCCCAGGTTGGAGTGCAGTGGCGCAGTCTCAGCTCACTGCAACCTCTGCCTCCTAGGTTCAAGCGATTCTCCTGCCTCAGCCTCCTGAGTAGCTGGGATTACAGGCGTGCACCACCACACCCGGCTAATTTTTGTATTTTTTAGTAAAGACAGAGTTTCACCCATATTGGCCAGGCTGGTCGCAAACTCCTGACTTTGTGATCCACCTACCACAGCCTCCCAAAGTGCTGGGATTATAGGCATGAGCCACCGTACCCCACTGGCACTATCTTTAAACCTGCAAATCCCTTGCCTTTCTTCCAAGGTGAGACAGAGCTGGATGGTGGGAGAACAGCAGGGCACTGGTCACTCCATCAGATCCATTCCCTGTACTGAAACCATGTAGACCCAAACAGCAGTCAGCACCCAACACCAGAACTGCTAGACTGGAGTATGAGCTAAATTTGGGTGCCAGCTCACCCCTGCCTTACAGGTATGATACAGTTTCCTATCCAAACCAGGAGCAATTTCAGAGTCATTGCTTGCCCCTTCCCCCACAGTGCTGCTAACCCCTTCCCTGACAGTGCCTAACCCCTCTGATGACCCTCCAGCCACGGCATACTGGGTTCTCCAAACTAGGCTTCCCGATGGAACACAGGGAAAAGCATCAAGGCCCTCATCAGATTCGACCTGAGGAAGCTTATTTTAAAAAAAGAAGGTGGCCCTCATCAGAGCTCTGCTTTCAGTGTTGCATCATGACTGTAGAGGAGCCCCTGCTTCAGCCTTCACCCCTTTACAGCTCTCACAGCACATTCTCAAACTTGGGGGAGGAAGGCTTCCAAGTTATTAGAATTAGAGTATGTTTATGTGTGGGGAGGGTAAGTACATGGTGGAAAGGACAGATGGCCTCTTATGTCACATTCCCTCATTAAGGAAGATTTGCCTAGGGAGGAGGCAGGGGCTTTAAAAAGCCTCAGGATTCTAGTGGGACCTAGGGTGGAAGGAAGCACCTTCGAGTCAAGTCATCGGTGCAGCTGGCAGGTGTGTGGAATCAAGGGGGGTAGGGTGGATGGGACAGGGAATGTTTGCATTCTCTCTAAAGGTTTGTGTTAGGGAGCAGAGGCCTGGTTTTGTTGAGCTGTTAGTCAGTCAGTCTCTGCCCCACAACAACCTTTCTGGTTGTTCCCCATCCCCTTAAAAGGAAGGGTCTGGACCCAAAGGGCTCCATGTACATTAGTGGAAAACTAATTGGGAACTCTTGCTTCTCTGATTTCCCCCTAAAACCCAACCTATCAGTCTCAGTGTGAGGATGAAGCTGAGGGAGAGACAAGGGATAAAATTTGGGAGACTCACAAGCTTCTATTCTTACCTATTCCTCTCCAGAGGCAAATTATCCCTTCTTCCCGAGGAACCATTGCCACACACACACTCTCTTTCCCCTCTCTGCACCCCTCCCCTCCACTGAGGCTGCTGCCATGGTTGCCAGGCATGGTTGCTAAGTCTCTGCATGGAAGGGTTGGCGTGGGCTGTGCTGCCACTAACATTACCATGGTGAATCAGGGGACACCTGGTATAAGCTTAGGAGGAGGGATCATGTGGATGTAAGCAACAGCCCCCCAGGACAGAGGCAGCCCAAAGGTGAGCATCTGGAGCACCACTTCAGGTGGGGGCTGAGTGAACTAGGCAATTGTGGTGGTGAGGGGGAGCTCTACATTGGAAAAAAAAAAAAGGCCACTTTTATCATTTCAGTTGCTAGGGGATTAGTTTTGCCAAGCAAACACACCATCTCTCCTCCATCCCCCTCTGGAAGGGTGAGAGTGCATAAGCACTTACTCTGTCCTCCATAAAGCTGGGCAGGCTGTGTGGGCACAGAACAATATAACCCCCAAATCCTGCTTCTAAATTGGAGGTGAAAGCCTGCTGCTGTGGGAGGGCTCCCTGGCTGCCCAAGGACAAACATGTAGAATGGGACTGGTAGGGCAGCTTGGGTGGCCAAGGCACACGCCTGTGTCCTGCTGTACCAGCAGTCCTAGGCTGCAGCACTGAGCTGGCGAGGAGATACGGGTGTAGGGGTCACCCTTTTTGAGCTTAGGGAAGGCAGCTCTCCCTCAGAGTCGCACAAAGCTTGGTGAAAGCCACCGCCTCCTCTCTCCACCGCATGGAAGCTGGTTACTCATCTCATCTCTGCACCCGAACAGCCACTGCCGCTAAAAATAGCCCCCCAGCCGTGGGCCAGCCCCTCCTGCGCCCCAACCCCATGGAAACCAGCAGAGTGGCAGGCAGAGACCTTGAGTTCCATTCTCACGCACTCTATGTTGGGGAAACTGAAATCTGAGGCAGGAAGCCAGGGGCAGAACCCTGGTGGTCAGGCAACCTGACAAGCAGGAGAGTAAAGGGTTAAAACGGCAGGAAGGTTGAAGAAACAGGGACGGGGGAGGGGGCACTGTCAGCTTGGCAAGAATCATAAGTCCCTCCCCCGCCCACTCGTGCGATCCCATCAGGCTTGGGGGACAACAGCAGTGGGAAGGGGCGTCCAATCCCGGGCCCCAGGGGGCGGCCGTGCACATGGGGGAGGTAGCAGCGCGGAGCAGTCCGCGCGGTGTCACATGCGCGCGCACACACAGAGACAGGCACACACACGTGTGCCCGGGTATATATAGTTCCCAGTCCCCGGGCCCGCGGCTCTGCAGTGGGCGCCGGCTCCCTGGGCTGGGAGGGGGCTCCTGGGGCGGGTGGGAGGGTGGGGGGCCGGGGTGGGGTGGGGCAGGATGCTGGATGGCCCACTGTTCTCCGAGGGGCCTGACAGCCCCCGGGAGCTCCAGGATGAGGAGTCTGGCAGCTGCCTCTGGGTGCAGAAGTCCAAGCTATTGGTGATAGAAGTGAAGACTATTTCCTGTCATTATAGTCGCCGCGCCCCTTCTCGACAGCCCATGGACTTCCAGGCCAGCCACTGGGCTCGCGGGTTCCAGAACCGCACGTGAGTGAAGCAGGGGTGAGGGGAAGAGAGTGGTGGGGCGGGGAGTGGGGTCCGGACCACCCCGCAGGCACCAGCGAGCACTACTGATCCCCCTTCTCTTTCCCACGCCTCCCACCCCTGCCCGCTCCCGAAGGCTGGGGCCTGTCTCATCCGGTTGTTTGGGGGAACAGGAATGGGTGTGAGAAAGGGCAGGAGGTGAGATGGGGCAGACGCTGTTAAAGTGTGCAGGCAGAGATGGCGAGGAGTCCCGCTTCGACTTCAGTCCTAACATATACGCACGTGCACACGCGCACACACTCACACACACCCCTTCACATGGCTGCCCCAAGTGGTCTCCACTGCTCCCAGCTCCCCGGACCTCGGCTCCCTTCCCCCACAGACTGCTCACCTGGGTTCCTGCTCATTGTCCCAGGTGTGGGCCGCGCCCGGGATCCCCACAGCCGCCGCCCCGCCGGCCCTGGGCCTCCAGGGTGCTGCAGGAGGCGACCAACTGGCGGGCGGGGCCCCTGGCCGAGGTCCGAGCTCGGGAGCAAGAGAAAAGGAAAGCGGCGTCGCAGGAGCGGGAGGCCAAGGAGACCGAGCGAAAAAGGCGGAAGGCTGGTGGGGCCCGACGAAGCCCCCCGGGTCGGCCCCGCCCGGAGCCCCGCAACGCCCCTCGGGCAGCCCAGCCGGCAGGGCTCCCTGCTACCTTGCGGCCGGAGCGCCTGGCGCTGGTGGGGCGAGCGCCCCGTCCATCCGCGCAGCCGCAGAGCGACCCAGGGTCGGCGTGGGCGGGGCCCTGGGGAGGTCGGCGGCCGGGGCCCCCAAGCTACGAGGCTCACCTGCTGCTGAGAGGTTCTGTCGGGACCGCCCCGCGACGCCGCTGGGACCGGCCGCCACCCTACGTGGCTCCACCTTCTTACGAAGGCCCCCATAGGACCTTGGGGACTAAGAGAGGCCCCGGACACTCCCAGGTGCCCACTTCATCAGCCCCACCTCCGACTCCGGCCAGGACAGAGGGAGGGCGCACAAAGAAGAGGCTGGATCCTCGGATCTACCGGGACGTCCTCGGGGCTTGGGGTCTCCGACAGGGGCAAGGTCTCTTGGGGGGATCCCCAGGCTGTGGAGCGGCCAGAGCAAGGCCAGAGCCCGGCAAGGGGGTCGTGGAGAAAAGCCTGGGGCTGGCTGCTGCTGACTTGAACAGTGGTAGCGACAGCCATCCCCAAGCCAAAGCTACAGGGAGCGCAGGCACCGAGACAACTCCTGCGGGGTCTGCAACTGCGGCTCCCAGTGCCCCGCGTCCCGCTCCCAGATCCAGGCACCACCTCAAGGGCTCGAGGGAAGGGAAAGAAGGAAAAGAACAGATCTGGTTCCCTAAATGCTGGATTCCCTCCCCTAAAAAGCAGCCGCCCCGCCATAGCCAGACACTCCCCAGACCCTGGGCTCCCGGAGGCACCGGATGGAGAGAATCCCAGGGTCTTGCAGAGGGGGCAGGACCGGAGACCCTGGAGGGTTGGAAGGCGACCCGCCGTGCCCACACCTTGCCCCGCAGTTCCCAGGGCCCGTCCCGTGGGGAAGGAGTCTTTGTCATTGACGCCACGTGCGTGGTGATACGATCCCAATATGTTCCAACCCCCCGAACCCAGCAGGTGCAGCTTTTGCCCTCTGGGGTGACACGCGTGGTGGGGGAATCCGCCAGCCAATCGAAGCCCGGCAAGGAGGAGAGTGAAGGGGCCACGGTCTTTCCTTCCCCTTGCCGAAAGCGGCTGTCGAACAGTCGCCTTTTACACCAGCCCGGCGGGGGCCGCGGGGGCGAAGCTGAGGGCGGGAGGTCGGGGGACTCCTCACTGGAGGAGCGCACCTCCCGCATCTTGGGGCTCCCGGCCCCGGAAGTAAACCTGCGGGACGCCCCCACGCAGCCAGGTAGCCCAGAGCACCAAGCCTTAGGCCCAGGAGCTTCGGGAGCCCAGGGCAGGGCCGAGGGCTCGGAAGTGGCGGTGGTCCAGCGGCGCGCGGGCCGGGGCTGGGCGCGGACCCCAGGGCCCTACGCCGGGGCCCTGCGAGAAGCCGTGTCCCGTATCCGCCGCCACACCGCCCCTGACTCGGACACGGACGAAGCTGAGGAGCTTAGCGTCCATAGCGGCTCCTCTGATGGAAGCGACACAGAAGCCCCAGGCGCCTCCTGGCGGAATGAGAGGACCCTGCCCGGGGTTGGAAACAGTTCGTCGGAGGAAGATGGGAAGACAGCGGAACTGAGCGACAGTGTCGGAGAGATCCTAGATGTCATAAGCCAAACCGAGGAGGTCCTCTTCGGGGTGAGGGACATCAGGGGGACTCAACAGGGAAATAAGAAGAGGCAGTGAGAGGCCCCTTCTTGTATTTGAGTCCCCAACACATCCATCCTTGGGTCCACTGGTCCCCATTCTTCCTCAGACTTCCTTTGCTTCTCTTTTCCTTGTATCCTTACCCATACCTATTCCCATCCTTGAAATATAAATGAAAGGAAGGGAAGCATATGCCCATTAATGATTTTGTTTCAGGAGAGGTGAGAATCAGCAGTAGATTTAATTAATGTCTGTTATGTTCAGGACACAAGGGTGAGCTCTTCGCAGCTGATGCACTGGGTGCGGAGCTGAGCAGAGAGGCCTAACAAGGATCAGGCAGGAGGGCAGGGGTGGTGGCAGCTATAGGAGGGCAGTGTAGGGCAGGGCCTCTGAGGAGGAGGGAAAAAGTGAAGGAGAGGCTTTGGACCCGGTGGCAGAGTGACCAGATGACAGAGGGGTTCTTGGCAGAAGAGGAATAGGTCCAGCAACAACCAGCAAAGCAGAAGGAGGGCTCACCCTGGTGTCACAAGTCTTGGATTTCAATCCCAACTCTGCCACTGACTTGCTGGTTGACTGAGGCCTGTCACTTTCCCTCTCCAGGCCTCCTGGTATATAAAACAATGGTATTCTAAGGTCCATCCTTCCATCTCTGACATTTTGAGATCTTTGGAAAGGACTCTATCTCATCCTCCCCTCGACAAGCCAAGAATGAGAGTTGGGAATAAGTGAACAGAGTTTGAGGGTTTCTGGGCGGCCTCCTTGTCACCTGAAGTCATGATCAATTCAGGAGACTGCCCAAGGTTTGCAGAAGAGGTAAGGGAGTGAGGCACTCCTATCCCAGTCTCCCAGGTTTAGGTGAGGGCTCCCCAAAGCAGGGCAAGATAGTGGCCCTGTCACTGACCCTGGCCTGTGGTGGTCTGAGCTGGGGAGGGAAGGACACCAATGAATCAGCTTGGGACCTCTTTAGGCCTTCCCCTTTTCCTCCACCCTAATGCTCCTTAGTGATGCTCTGAGGCGTGGCCACGATTTCCCTCCCAGGTGGTATCGCCCACCTGAAAAAATCCTGAGAATGTCTCCCATCTCGGCCTCTTCCGAAGAAACTGGCCAGGCAAGGAAAGAGGCCGGTCCCCAGAAGCCAGTGGGCGTGGGGTGTGATACTCTCTATAGCCACTACAGGGCGCGCGCAGGTCGCGGATCTCCCCAGTTGCTAATTCCGGCTCTGCCACTCAATCCGATCCCTAGTTCCCAAGCGCGGGTCCCCAGCCTTGCAGTCTCCAGCCGTGCTGGGCCGGGAGCAGGCCTCCGGCCTCCCAGACCTCTGGAGCCCGCCGGTCCCATCTTTGTACTCATCCACCCCAGCCGGCTTGGGACTCAGACACCGAAGTCTTTTTTTTTCTCTCCGATCCTTGGACACCTCTGTCTGCCATTTATTAGCCATGTGAACTTGGCCGCATCACTTCACCTCCCTGAGCCTCAGTTTCCTCATCTGTCAAATGGGGGTTTATAAACACCTACCTCGCAGGGTTGTTGTGAGGACTTAATGCGATAATGTATGTAAAGCGCCTTGCACACCGCCTGGCACACAGTAGGCGCTCAATAAATCTAAGCTTCCCTTTATCCAGCCTTGGCATCGTCTTCCTTTCACTGACATTTTCCCCATGGTGGCCATCCCCCGGGACTCCTCTGCTACGTCCTGCTCTGTGTGAGGGAGAGGGGGCTGCTTTCTTCGTTGGGAGTTCCTGGCCCACCTCTTTTCTCCCCTAGCCAGGACTCTCCCTTCCTTGCCCCCAGCCCACCCCTGTTGGCACTTCCCACTGCCCTGCGCCCTCCCCCGGCCCCCCATTCCGAGCAAGGGCTGAGTCAGCCGGGATAAATTTAGCTGCCGGCTCCGCGGGCCCGGGGGCTTCTCCCAGACTCAGTCGCCGGGTCCTGCCCTGGCCCCCGGCCCACCTCTGCTCCCACTCCAACCCAGACCTGCCAACTCCAACTCCCGCTCAGCGTTCAGGTCCCCAACCCCGCTCTCAAACCACTTATGGTTTTAGTCTCCAATTATCTCAACATCACTCCCGCCTGCAACCAGGGGTACTCTGAGCAGAACTCGGAGTGGTGCAGGACCACCTGGGGTGGGGGGTGGCCACCATCTGGCAGGAGCTGGGCCGCTGGCCTTGGTTCAGTGGAGGAAGGTCTCCTCTTTGGGTTTCTGAACCGGAGGGAAGACACTGGTCAGAGCTATCCAGGAAGATTCATCCCAGAGCCTTCCTGGAACCCACACTACCAGGTTTCAAATTAGCTCTTGCTGGAGGAGTGTCACCTTGGGCAGAGATCAAAGGTTACTGAGATCTGCCCTTGAGGTCAGGAATTCCAGACCAGCCTCCAATATGGTGAAACTCCGTCTCTACCAAATATACAAAAATTAGCCAGGTGTGGTGGCACGCACCTGTAATTCTAGCCACTCAGGAGGCTAAGGCACGAGAATCGCTGAATCACTTGAACCTGGGAGGAGGAGGTTGCAATCAGCCAAGATTGGGCCTCTGCACTCCGGCCTGGGCAACACAGCCAGACCACATCTCAAAAAAACAAACAAACAAAGGTTATTGAGATCCGTCTCCCTTTCACCTACAATTCTATCTACTCAAAAAAACAAACAACGGTTATTGAGATCTGTCTCCCTTTCACTTACAATTCTATCTACCTACTACCAATTCTAACTACTGAGCATGTACTGAGCACCTACTGGAAACAAGAAACTGTGCGGGATTCCAGGATAGAGATGAGTAAGGCCTTTCTGACAATGGGGTGAAGGTGAGCAATGTGTCAAGTATTACAATGAGTCAAACAAGGGAGATTGTATGGATTTTGTGAGATAAGGGAAGGCTCCATGGAGGAGATGACCTCAGCGTTAGAATTTGGTGAAGAGGTATTTCAAGTAGAGGGATCAGCCAAAATAGAGGCATGGATGCAGGTAAGCAGGGTATGTTTAGGAAACTGCTCAATGGTCTGATTTGCCTGCAGCTGGGAGTACATTAATGGCAGTTGTGGAAGATAAGGCAAGAGTGAAAACTGAGGCCAGACTGGGGTAAGCCTGGTCCAGCTGAGGAGTAATGTGCCTTGGGCCTCCAGGCTTGGGAAGAGGCTAGACTTCGGGGGAGGAGGAAAGTTGAGGAAGGGCGGTGTGTGGTGGCTCACACCTGTAATCCCAGCACTTTCGGAGGCTAAGATGAACAGATCACCTGAGACCAGGACCAGCCTGGCCAACATGGTCCAACCCTACCTCTATGAAAAATACAAAAATTAGCTGGGTATAGTAGTGCATGCCTGTGATCCCAGCTATGGGGGAGGTTGAGGCACAAGAATCACTTGAACCTGGGAAGCGAAGGTTGCAGCAAGCCGAGATTGCACCACTGCACTCTAGCCTGGGTGACAGAGTAAGACTCTGTCTTAAAAAACAATAACACACACAAAAAAGAAAAACAACAACAACAACAACAAAAAAAACAGAACAAAAAAAAAAAAAAAAAAAAAAACAAAGAAAGTTGGGAAAGACCAGGGCAGTGATGAAAGCATCTGCCTAGATTTTTCTACAACCAAAGGGCTCTAGGGCTCTGGGACTGGAAGAGGAGGTGAGCTGTATGCAACCTTGGAAGGGCTGACCCTATGAGGGTGGGCTTTACCATGCTGCCTGAGCCCCTTTGAGGATGAACACACAGGAAGCAAGTTTCTGAAATCTCACCCACACTGCTAACATAGTCGAACGACTTGACTAATGTGTTTAGAATGTGGTTTCTGGAGCTTCTACCCCATACTAGCTATGTGACCTTGGGCAAGTTACTCAACCTCTCTGTGCCTTGGTGTCCTCAGTTATAAACTGAGGTTGTTAAAAGTGCTTTTCATTAGCTGCGTGTGGTGGCACTCTCCTGTAGTCCCAGCTGTTCAGGAGGCTGAGATGGGAGAATTGCTTGAGCCCAGGGGTTTGAGGATGCAGTGAGCTATGATTGCACCACTGCACTCCAGCCTGGGCAACAGAGCAAGACTCTGTCTCTAAAAATAAATAAATAAATAAATAAGTAAATAAGTAAACAATGTGCTTTTCTCTTAGAGTCGTTGGGAGGAGTAAATAATTCAATATGTAAAACACTTGGAACAGTTGGCCAGGCACAGTAGCTCACCCCTGTAATACCAGCATTTTGGGAGGTTGGGGTGGGAGGATTGCTTGAGCCCAGGAGTTCAAGACCGGCCTGGGCAACATAGCAAGACCTCGTCTCTCTGTTTTTTGTTTTTGTTTTTGTTTTTTTTTTTTTAATTTTTTTAATTAAGAAGAAAAAACATAAAATAAAAGAAAGAACAATACCTGGTACATAGTAGGTGATTGACTGTTAGCTCTGATTATTATTTCTCTCTAGGGCTATTTTATTAGTGTTGGGGTATGAGAACAGGAGGATGGGACAGAGAGAATTAGAAGTAGGGGAGGATGGCCAGGTACGGTGGCTCATACCTGTAATCCCAGCACTTTGGGAGGCCAAGGCCAGTGATCATGATGTCAGGAGTTTGAGACCAGCCTGGCCAATACGGTGAAACCCCATCTCTACTGAAAATACAAAAATTAACCAGGTGTAGTGGCGCATGCCTGTAATCCCAGCTACTCGGGAGGCTGAGGTAGGAGAATTGCTTGAACCCAGGAGGCAGAGGGTGCAGTGAGCCGAGGTCACGCCACTGCACTCCAGCCTTGGCGACAGAGCAAGACTCCGTCTTTTAAAAAAAATTGCGGGGTGGCTCACACCTGTAATCCCAGCACTTTGGGAGGCTAAGGTGGGTGGATCACGAAGTCAGGAGTTCGAGACCAGCCTGACCAACATGGTGAAACCCCATCTCTGCTAAAAATACAAAAATTAGCTGGGTGTGGTGATACGCGCCTGTAATCCCAGCTACTCGGGAGGCTGAGGCAGGAGAATTGCTTGAATCTGGGAGGCAGAGTTTACAGAGAGCCAAGATCGTACCACTGCTCTCCAGCCTGGGCGACGGAGCAAGACTCTGTCTCAAAAAAAAAAAAGTAGGGGAGGAGGAGAATCAGGCAGCAGATGCCAGTGGAGAGGAGGGAGGAATCCTGGGGTGGGTACAGACAGCCCTTTTAATGGGTAAATGGTGCCCTGGCAGTGCTTGAGCGGTTATGGTGTCAGTGCAGCACACCCCTTCCCCCAGAACTTACTCCATCTTTGCCTAAGGATAGAGTCAGCACCCGCTGCCAAAATTCTGGGGAAAAAAGGAGAGAGACAAGAAGGGGAGGAGTGACTCCAGGTCTAGGGGCCAGCACCTGGTGAGCCATATCTCAGACTGACCCTCCAGGGCTCTGTGGGTGGGACACTGGAGGCTCCCTGCTGCGAAAATGACTTCTAAATCTGGCTGTGTCTGCCAGCCAGCCTTGAGACAGAGGCCACAACCACCCCCTACCTTGGGACAGCCTCACTGGTCAGGAGTAGGGACAGCAGACGCAGGAGGATGTGGTCAATTTGGGGCAGCAGACCTCAGGTTAGTGCAGGATCCTGCTACCCTCCCAATAGCCAACTTCTTCCCGGGGAAGCCCCTTTCTGCCCCCGATGGGACCCAGTTAATATGGCTTTATGAGAGTCAAGAGCCGTCTCTTTCAGACTCTCAGGGGACGGCTGGGACTTCCCTAGATCAGCCACAGATAGGTGATAGGTAAGGAAACCAAGCCCCAGCATATAACTCTGGGATTTCAGAGTGTCAAGGTCAGGAGTATGAGTGTGATGTGTGTGAGAAGAAGAGGGCCAGGAGAGATAACTGAACACGAGGACACAGGAAGTGTGTAAAATGTGTCTATGGGGAAGAAGCGGCATTCACTCAGTTGTTCATTTGTTTACTCACCCATTAAACATATATGCCAGGTGCTAGGAACACAAAAGAGACTCAGGCATGCTTCTTCCCTTCAGGGAGCTCACAAGCTAGGGTGCGTATGATATAGGGAAAGAGATGTGGAAGAGGAAACCCACAGTCATTGCAGTGCAGGAAGATGGCATAATATATGTTAATGAAAGCATTCCTGAGAGAGCAGGGAGGATGAAAAGAGGAGCAGCTCCCAGACTATGACTTCTTATGGGGAGTGGAATGTATCCAGGCGTCTGGGAGACAAGTTGCTGAGGGTGCAGATGTTAGTGAAGGGAAGTTTGGCCTGAATACGTCTCTGCCTCTGCATATCCTGGCATGGGGTGAGCTCCTTCCCTTGAAGCCTCTGGCGCTACCTAGACTTTTTTTCAATTTGCTTTTCTTTTCTGCCACCCAGGCTGGAGTGCAGTGGTGCGATCTCAGCTCACTGCAACCTCCACCTCCCGGGTTCAAACAATTCTTCTGCCTCAGCCTCCCGAGTGGCTGGGACTACAGCTGCGTGCCACCACGCCCAGCTAATTTTGTATTTTTAGTAGAGACGGGGTTTCACTATGTTGGCCAGGCTGGTCTCGAACTCCTGACCTCAAGTGATCTGCCTGCCTCACCCTTCCAAAGTGCTGGGATTATAGGCATGGGCCACAACACCTGGCCATTTTTTTTTCTTTTTTCTTTTTCTGAGACAGGGTCTTTCTATGTCACCCAGGCTGGAGTGCAGTGGCACGATTACAACTTAACTGCAGACTCAGCCTCCCCAGCTCAAGTGATCCTTCCACCTCAGCCTCCTGAATGGCAGGCACCACAGGCACATGCCATCACGCCTGGCTAAATTTTTTTTTTCTTTTTTTTTTTTTGTGGAAACGGGGTCTCCCTATGCCACCCACGCTGATCTCGAACACCTGGGCTCAAACGATCCCCCCATCCTGGCCTCCCCAGTTGTTGGGATTACGGGTGTGAGTCACTGCACTCTGCCTACATAGCCTTTTGTGAGTCCTTTTATGGATAGATTTTCCATTCATCCATCTACCCACCCATCCATCTATACATTCCACATCCACTTATCCACCCGTCCACCAACCTATTTGTCATCTATCTGGCCATTTATACTTTTTTTTTTCTTTTTTAAGACAGTCTCACTCTGTTGCCTAGGCTGGAGTGCATTGGTGAGATCTCTGCTCACTGCAGCCTCCGCCTCCTGGGTTCTAGCGATTCTCGTGCCTCAGCCTCTTGAGTAGCTGGGATTACAGGCACCCACAAACATGCCTGGCTAATTTTTGTATTTTTAGTAGAGACAGGGTTTTACCATATTGGCCAGGCTGGTCTGGAACTCCTGACCTCAGGAGATCCGCCAGCCTTGGCCTCCCAAAGTGCTGGGATTACAGGCATGAGCCACTGTACCCAGCCGCATTTATACTTATATCAATTTATTCCTCTGTCCATGCATCCATTTATTCATGTTGCCATCTATTCACCATTTAACAAAGGCATATGATATGCCCAGGTCAGTGCTGCAAGGGCTAGCCTAGTACGAGGATGAGTAATATACACAGACAACCACCAATGGGATACCCAGTATGCGCTGCTAATGAAAGCCCTACCAACATGGTGCTTCAGGAGCTCTAACAGGCAAGACCAAGGGAAATCAGAAGAGTCTTCATGGGGGAAGGAACGTCTGAGATGGGTTTCAACAGTGGGAGACAGGGAAGGGGGGCATTCTAGAATGTGGGACAATGCAGAGAGGTGGGAAAACACGTGGCTTTCATAGGGAACAGAGGCATTAGGGAATGCAGAGGGGAAGAAGGGTGAGTCCTGGAAAGATGTGTGGGAGCCAGATCTTGAAGTATTTCTTTTTTTTTTTTTTGAAACGGAGTCTCACTCTGTCAACCAGACTAGAGTGCAGTGGTGTGATCTCTGTTCACCACAACCTCCACTTCCTGGGTTCAAGCGATTCTCCTGCCTCAGCCGCCAGAGTAGCTGGGATTACAGGCGGGCACCATAACGCTCGGCTTATATATATATATATGTGTGTGTGTGTGTGTGTGTGTGTGTATATATATATATATATAGTAATTTTAGTAGAGACAGGGGTTTCACCATATTGGGCAGGCTAGTCTCGAACTTCTGATCTCAAGTGATCCACCCGCCTCTGCCTCCCAAAGTGCTGGGATTACAGCTATGAGCCACCATGCCCGGACTGTTTCTTGGTAATGAAGATAAAACATTTGCACTTCAGTGAGAGGAATTGAGGGAGAGGTGAATGATAGAGTTTTTGAGCTGGGAATGTTCTAGTGCCTCCTCAACACCTGGAGAACTTTTTTTCCTGCGGCTTGATCGTAACCTCGTTGGTCTTGTTACCTTGTGGAATCTGCTGCTGGACCATGAGCTGCTGGAGGTGATTTAGCTCTGTATACCCAACAAGTTTGGCATGGAGCAGGCTCTCAGAAAATGCTGGAATAAAGAAGGAACAAATGATAAAACTGTGCCACAGGAACGCTGGCATAACAATGCAGTTCAGACATACAGGAAGAAGGATGGCTGCGGCCTGGGGTGATCCCCTGCTCTTGAGAGATAACCCTGCCTTCTTTGCTAGAGTCTCTCCAGGAGCTCTTCCAAGAGTCACCACAAGGAGGCGCTATCCCAACTGCCGCTCTGAGTTCGGCCAGGGTCTGTCGTGTTACAACTGGTGAAGTGCCCACCCCTGACGGTCCAGGGGTGGTCTAGACATTTCCTTCCAGCAAGTCCTGAGAGAATGAGGGGCCTGAGTGCAGCTGTGGAAGAGAATAGCTCACAGATCCCAGTTTTAAAGCAAGTACCGGCTTCATCTGTAGTCATCCATTCATTTGACAGTGCCTATTACGTGCAAGGTACAATGTTAAGCTCTCATAAAAGCAACAGTGACCAAGACACAAAGACATAGTTCCTGCCCTCAAGGAGCTCACAATTGGTTCCGCCTAAATCTTCCTTTCTTATCTCTCTCTCTTTCTTTTACACACACACTTGCTCCCCAGGGCCAACCACCTTGACCCAGAAAGCTGTCTCCATGTGAAATATGCTCTTTGGAACTCTTGCCCCTCCAAATCCAAGTTTCTCGCTGAGGTTGCTGCATGGCCACATTAGTGTGACCCCTGGGAATGCTGTGACTCTTGACCGCTCCTTCTTGACGTGCCTCCTTTTGCTCTTCACCTGACAGGCCCTTTCCTGCTGTCTCTCTCAGCCTCTCCCATCACATCCACAGCCGCTCTGCCAGCCCTGGTAGGTTTAGGGACCTCCCCAGAGTAGGCCTGGTACAGGCTAGGACCTCCTAACACCCTGGAGGCTATAGGGACATGAGGATGGATCTGCAAAAGCACCCCGTGAGACCCCGGCATCACGCATCTGGAGATGAGGAGTTGGAGAGTCCAGAAAACCAAAATCCTCAGAAACAGGTCCCGCTTTGGCCTGGGGCTCTGCCAGCCAAATCCATCCCCTGACAGAGGCTGCCTTCTTTTCTCACCTTCTTTGGGGGGACCAGGAGATAGCTCTGTAGTGATGGCTGTGGGAGACACTGGTGGGGAGGTGAAGCATTGTGGGACACTGTCCACTTTCCCAACATGCTCCAGGGCCCATCGTAGCCCTTGGCGGGTTTGGAAGAGGAGGGGAGGGAGGGCTGGTGCCGAGAGTGGGAGCCAGGCCCATCGAGGTCCCAGGAGTGAATGCCTCATTGTTGGCCAGGCCAGAGTCACAGATAATTACCTCAATTAGTGACAATGGGAGAGTAATAAATACAGGCTTAGTGTCTCCTACCCCACCAGGGCTCCGAAGATTAATCCAGGCTGACGGGCGGGCCCTGAAAGGCGTGATGGACAATTCATTAAACTCCCCAAATGCCGCACAACCTGGGCGTGAAGGCTGAGTTAGCCCCCTGGGGGCTGTGCCTTTGTCCCGATTGTGTGTCTCCGCCACAGCAGAGCCGGGCAGCCCCCAGAGAGCGGGGAGGTGAGTGGGGCTCCCCAAGCCGGGCCAGGCGGCGGGAGGATTAGGCCTCGGTCCGGCCCTGGTTGCCCTGGCACACTGGCCCGGCCTGGCTGGAATGTCCGTGGGGGGGAGCCGGTCGAGCATAGGGGCGGGGCCGACAAGGTGGGGTAAGGGGGGCACACAAAACCAGGGGCAGGAGGAGTTAATTAGACGCCAGCCGAGGAGGGCGAGGGGCCACAATAGGGCTGAGGGGCCGCCAGGGATGGCCCCTTAACTTCCGAGGATTAATAGGGAGGAGGGAAAAGGGAGGGGTTCAGCCCTGGGGGAGGAGAGCTGGGAGCTTCATAGGGTGGAAGTGCCCCCTCTTGCCCCAGCTTGGCACCTACTTGGCAAGTGGCTGGGAGGCGGGAGGCTCCGGCAGCCTGGACAGGTACCCTCAGCATCCCAGAAATGGCTCTTTCTTCATCACATGGCACCTACTTAGGGAGGATGATTGCGCAGGAAGGGGAGAAAGGACCCCCTCATTTACAAGGGAAGTAGTGGAAGCAGAAGTGTTTGGGGGCCCTGCTCTCAGTCACCCCCCAGCCCCATGCCCCGTAACCTATTCTGAGGCACAACCAGGAGCCTGAAGCTTTGCTTTCCTGATGAGGCTGCCAGGTTGAAGCCAGGAAGTCCTTAGTGGGGGCTGGAGGTGATGTGAGCACATGGAGTAGGGGTGGCTGTGTGTGCTTGCACCTGTGTATGCAGACACTGTGCACACAGGTGTGCCTGTGCACAGGGTCTGGCATTCAGTTGGCTTTCAGTTAATGCTTGTCGAATGAATGAATGAACTTCCGTTTTGCTGAGCGTAAATGCATGTGAAGAAGAGAAGTAGCATCCGGCTGTGCCATGACACAGAGTGCTTTGGGCCCTTTCATTCTGAGCTTTCAGCCAGGGCCCAGGGAGGGTAGGGACCCCATCTCTGAAGAGATAAGCAAACGTTCAGAGAAAATGGAGTGGCAGTGGTTCCTTCACCTTGAAAAGGGGGGAAAATATGGTAGCCTTTAGGAAGCCCCACTTCCTCCTGGGCCTCAGGGAACGGGGCAGCCCTGGCTCCTCCCTAGGAGCCACCCCACCCTGCCCCTCCCAGGGGATGACAAGGGAGCGAGTTGGCGGCAGTTCCCTGGGCATATTTATAACCTGCTGCTCGCTCACCAGCGTCTGCTTTTAGACCAGACGGGGGAGGGGGCAGGGGGGTGGTCTGTCTCATGCTGGGCGCCCCGGCTGGGTGTGGAAAGAGTGAGTAAGGGTGAGTGGTGGGCAGCCCTGCATGGATATTCCTGCTCACACCACAGCCAAACAGCTTATTTTCTCCTCATTTTGTTATTTTTCTCCCTCAGCGCTGGAGAGGAGGACTGAGCCAGCCTGGGGCGAGGGGGGAGGCTTTGGGGGAGGCTGGACCCTAGGGTATTTGCAGCCCCACTGACAGGGTTTTTCCAGGGTGCGTGTGGCAGGGTGTGTGTGGCACTGGCTCGCTGACCCCCTGGGGACTGTACACAGCCTGCCTTTCTTCTCAGCTTTTCCACTCCCCCCAGGATATTTCAGGACTAGTCTTTCTCTCACTTGCTCAGGCCAACCTGTATCCAGGGTCCTGGCACCTGAAGATCAGAGGTGGTGGGAGGTGGCGCATCAGGCACAGTCCTGATGTCACCATCCTATGGCCACCACCCTGAGCCCACTGTGGCCCCTGAGACCTTTGTGAGTCTCCTTTCTAGGCACAACTGTTCTTCTCCCCAGGATGTACCTGCTCCAGCCCTGTGTGAGGACAGCACAGATGATCACAATAACAAAATGATTAGCTTCTATACAGTGCTTTGCAGATCCCTCCGCCCTTTTACTTGTTTTTTTTGTGTGTGTGTGTATGTGTGTTTTATTAGTGCCCATTGAGGGCCCAGCCTCATTCTGCACTTCCCAACACCATCACCTTTGAAATTCCAGCCCTTGGAAGAGAAGGGCCTCCATGCCGAGGGCTTGAGTATGGGAGTCTGCCCTTAAACTTCATTTATGTGCAGAGGGCTTTACACTTCATTGAGCCTTCATTGCACTCCCTCTACTATACTAACCATATCTGTGGATGTGCTTGATCCCCTGGCCAGACTGTCAACCTCCTCCAAGCAGGCACTGTGGTTTATGAATCATTGTATTGCCAGCATTTGGCAGATGCCTGGTATAGAAGAGGTGTCAGTGAGTATTCAGATGACCCAGGCTTTCAGGTACATCATCTCATCTGAACCTCATCACCTCCCTAAAAGGTTAAGTAACAATAACCATCCCTGTTTGATAGGCAAGGCAACTGAGTCTGAGAAAGTACAAGATTTGTTGAAAGTCTGGGTAGGGGCAGAAAAGAATTCACCACTTTCCCTTGCTCTTCCTCCAGCTCCTGTTTGTCAACCTGGTTCAGAGTGCCCCAGCTTCCAAGCCTGATAGCTGATACTGACTCCAATTCTTGGAGTTTGAATTTAGGTGAGAGTAGTTGGAGACAGTTGCCAACACTTTGCCTCTACCCTGCTGCTTCGCCCCAACTCTGGGCACTGTCCAGCAGGGGCCCAAGCCCCGCCTCCCACCTCTGGCAGCCTATTAACTTCTTATATGGGGAGTTGAGGGATTTAATAGCTCTTTGGCTTATAGACTGGGCATTCTCTGCACGATGCTCTTTATGGAAACCCAAAGCTTTTCAGGTACCTCTTCCCCAGGATCAAGAGGTTTTTATTTCTCCCCCTAGGGTGAGGAATCAGAGCTGCGATGGTGCTAGCTTGGCAGGTGGAAAGAAAGGGAAAGGGATGTCATTGCAGGATTGAGCAGTTCCTGGCTCCATTCCCTTACCCCTACACATATCCTAAAGGCCCACAGCGGGTCACACATCCAGGGAAAGGTAGGAGGCACCAACAGCAGAAGAGGCCTGAATAGGAGAGAAGGGAATAGGGGAGAAGGGGAAATTCTCAAGCTGACTGGGAGCAGTTGTTGCTCTTAGGGGATAAGTGGGGTGTTTCACAGCTCCCCTTGCCCTTCTGATCCTCCCCTGTGGGGAGGGGTTAGGATTAGGGACAGACATTAGAGCTTAGAAGGGGTTAGTGTTTGTCTGAAGTTAGGGTTAAGGCTAAGGTTCAACCTAGACCTAGGGACAGGAAGAGGATTAGAGTTAGAGATAGGTTTAGGGCCGTGGGTAGGATTAGAACTCCCTCTGACTCTGGCCAATGTGAACACAGAGGTATCACATTGGTGTTAGTAACAAAATCCTCATTCTGGCTCTTTATGGGAATGGCTAGCTTCGTGGTTTGGTTATGGACCACATTAGGGTTTACTTTGGTTACATTGGTTTAAGCCTAGCCTGCATTTGGATTCTAGCCTACCTGCTCCCTTCTCTCCCACCAGCATCTCTGAGCTTCTGGGTCCAGCACCGGGCTCATCACCTATTATCTGGATCCCCCTGAGCCCAAGATTGGGAGCGGGGGTTCTAATAAGGTATTATATATATACCTAATAGTCTATACACACACATACACACACACACACGCGCGCGCGCGCACACACACACACACACACACACACACATATATATATATATATATATTTTTTTTTTTTTGTAGAGATGGGGTCTCCCTAAGTGGCCCAAGTTGGTCTCAAACTCCCGGGCTGAATCAATCTACCCTCCTTGGTCTCCCAAAGTGTTGGGATTACAGGCATGAGCCACTGCCCCAGGCTGGTATTTACTTTTCTGCTGGTGGAAGGGCTTCACCCTTGTCCAGTGCCCTGACCACAGCTGAAGAAGCCAAGCTTCAGGGACCAGTAGCTCTACGGCAGCACCCTTTCTGCTTTAGTTTCTCTTCCTACTTTTTGGAAGATGGTCACAGTTGTCATTCAGTAGTAGCTATTTTCTCAACAGCTGTTCCAGGCAGGAAAAGCAGGCACTGGGGTTGTTTAACCCCCATTCACCGAGTATATGCACTTGTCCATATCACACAGCCAGTTGCTGTTCCACGAGGAAGAAGAACCCTGCAGGGTTGTTTGGCTACTGACCAGGTTCCTCTCTCAGGAGAGCTGGATTCCCAGTGGCCTCGTTAGGGTCATCCAAGGGTCAGAATCTCAGGGTCCTCTGGCAAGATTAGGAAACCAGTCCCCCAACAGCATATTCTATTTGTTTGAGAGAGGTAAGCTTCCAAGCCTGGGAGTGGTAAAAGGAGAGGATAGGGGACACCACAAACAAGGCTGTGTTCTGGATTCAAGGAAAAGCCACCAAGCCATCGATAAAAATAGAGATTTTATTCTGCAGAGGAAGATGCTACATTGGTGGGGGCGAGGAGCCACTAATAGCTACAATGGAAGGAAATACCGATTCCAGGAGGCAAACGCATCTTTGAGAAACTGAGGAGAGAAGAGGGACCATAAAAGGCTGCAGGAAGAAAGAAGAGAATAGTGGAGAGGGATAGGGTTGGGTTGGAGGTGTTCTTTGCAAACCAGGCTGGGACCCAGCACAATAAATAGTTTTATTTACAACATCCAAACTCGTGGCTCTGTATCCACGTTTCAGTGCAAATTATTTACACACTGATGAGGAGGCAGGACAGGAAGGGGTAGGAGGTGGCCCAGGGAGGCATGGCTCACAGCTGTTCAATGGCTCCACGACAGAGACTGGGAGAATGGGGGCATTTCTGCTGGTTCCCGCAACCTCATTTCCACATCATCACAGCTGCCCTTTTGCCCTGGAACCTCCTGCTTCAGCGGCAGGTGGGGAGGAGAAAGGCCCTGATGCCCAGGTGTGGGTTCAGGGTCTGCACCCGTGGCAGGAGAATAGGAAGGGGCCTCGGAGGACCCAGAGAAAACGCAGGACAAAGGGGAAGAAGAGAGGCAGAGAGGTCACTGGCGCGATGGAGCAGGCAGAGTGACACCGTCAGGAGCTGACCCCATGGCGGAGGGGACCCATCCTTCTCCCACCTCCTGGCCAAGCAGGGGGCAGTGCAACAAGGGGTCTCCCGCGGAGAGGGAGGGAGGTAGGTCCGGGGCAGGTCCATCAGGATGGCAAGAGGGTTCATGCCGCCCCAGGCAAGTGGTTTGAGGAGTCCCCAGGTAGGAGGAAGTGGGAGAGATGGGATACATATGAACCGCGGGGAGTGTGACTGGAGGTACTCGGGTGGGCGAATAACCGGGTCTTGAGTGCCAGCGAGTCTGTTTGGGGGAGGGCTCGCGGAGAGCGTTCCCGGGGGCAAGTCCGCGCAGCGCCTCACAGACACTCGTGCAGTACGCGCGTGTGCGTGCAGTTGCGGCAGCTGACGTGGCAGCACCAGTGGAAGGTGCAGTTGCAGCGCTCGGTGACGCGCTGCGTGCGCGTGCGGTGGCCCCTGCCGCAGCAGAGCAGCTCGCAGCCGTCCAGCGCGGGCGACGAGCTGTTACAGGCGCGCCCTGCCGTGCCCGCTGTACCCAGGCGTCCGCTGTACGTGCAGAAGTTGGGCGATTTCTCGAAGTAGACGAGGTCGTGGGGGGAGGGCGGTTTGTGGGCCGGGTCTTCCGGCTCCAGGCGCAGCAGCTCCGCCCGCGAAGCGCGGTTGCTGCCGCGGTTGCCGTAGAGGACGCGCGAGGCGCCGTCGAAGCGGTCGCGCAGCACATCGCCCACGGCGCGCAGGGTGGGCAGCCGCATCCAGCACGTGCGCACCGTGCAGGATCCGGACATCCCGTGGCACTTGCACTCCTGACGCATCTCGGAGAATACGGTCTGCGGGGAGAGGGGAAGAAAGAGTGTCCCAGGGCACCCGGCCAGAGTCACCCTCCCAGACACTGCCCCCTCCCGGACGCCACGGGGGCCGGACCTCAGCAAAGGCCCAGGCCTAGCTGAGCCCAGGGGAAGGGAGGCGCGAAATGTTCCGCTGAGATTTGGAAACCCTGCCCAACCCTGCTCCGCCGCGGCGGGTCAGTCTCGTCCTCTCAGGCTTGTTTTTCAAATCTGTATAGTGAAGAGACTGTGCTTGATTTGTAACCTCTTCTACCTGTCCGCGGGCCAGGCATCCCTTTGCCCTCAGCCACTGTCTCCTCTATTCTCCGGCTTCTTTCCAAGCCTCCAGCTCTCCCAGGACGCCCTCTCCTGGTGCCCCTTGCCTTATCTCACCGACCGTCTCTTCCCCAGCCCGAGGTTGGCCGCTGCCGCTCCGCTTAGGGTGCGGAGCCTCTCAAAGCTCACCGTACGGCCAGCCTCGTTGTTGTGAAGGTTCATGAGGAAGCGCAGGTCCCGCCCCTTCTCCCCGGAGTCCACGAACTCCCGGCCGAAGAGGCGGCCGAAGTCAATGTTGTCGCTGCAGCCCCCCCAATGCCAGTCGGGGCCCCCGGGGCCGCGCCGCCGGTAGTCACACGTGCAGGATTCGATGGAACCCTCTGAGCAGGAGCGCGCCACCGAATGGGTGACCCCGGCGGAGGTGATAGCGAAGATAAACGCCGTTTCTCGACAGCCTGTGGGAGAAGGGAGCAGGGGATCGGCGAGGGTGTACGCGGGGCGCGGCCAGCACCCTCAGCGAAGGGCTTGGGACCGGAATCCAACCCCCGACTCCGCACTTAGAGTCCTGAGAGCCAAGGCCGGCAGTGCTGGAAAGCTGGTCTCTAGGGCTAGTAGAGAAAGCAGGTGCGTGGGCACGCAGCCACGTCCACGGGCGTAATCACACCTTACTGGGAGGTTCCAGGGCGCATTTTGGCTCGATAGCGGAAGTGGAGCAGCCCCAGAGAGAAAAACCAAAGAGAGGGGAGCAGAAGAACCATACATCCCCAAGACTTCTTCGCAGCCCAAAAGTTTCAACCCATGTTGGCGATGCAAGTCTTGCTAGGCGAGAGGCAAGACACACGCCTGCAGAGAGCAGCTTCCCAGGCGCTTTTGAGAGAGGCTGGGGGAAAGCGGCGGTCAGCCGGCGTCCGCGACCTGAAACTTTATCTGGGGCAGTAGCTCAGAAAAGTTAAGCTTCGCTTCCAGGGTGCACGGCTGTTAGAAGTCTGGCCCCGAGCTGGCGCTGGGCACCAGGCACTTGGCGGGTTGATCGTGTGACCCTCCAGACGCCTGGGACACCTTCTCTGAACTCGCCCGCCCATGCCCTGGGGGTGACCCCGCGTTTCCCCTGCTCCCGGAAGCGTCGCCTTCCTGGGCACCCACCTCGGTTGACGATCTTGCCGAAGAGGTGGGGCCCTGGAGCAGTGGGACAGTTCCAGCGGCGATTCCGGAACTGCCACTTGCACTCGCGCACGGCACTCTGCAGCCCCCCACTCACGCTGTGCAGGATCCCCGGATTTTGGCGTATCAGACGCCGCTGTTTGCGGCTCAACAGCTGCAGACTGGGCTCGAGTACCAGTTGCAGACTCTTGGAGTCCGTCAGCAGGTTCGTGGAGGAGGCTACGTTCACAATACCCCTGGTGGGACGTATGATACCTCAGGCTCAGGAAGGGGATCCGCACCCTAACCATAAAAACTGTGCCACCCAGTCCTCTTCCTGGGGGTATGTGGCTGGAGAGAGTGGCGGGAGATTAATAATACGCTAATAACCCCGCGCTCCCAGGCTCACTAATTTGAAAGAACTGGGCGTCCAGACTTGTGTGTCCCCAGTAGTCCCAGGGCTGCTCGCCTGAGCCCTAGGTCCGGAGACTGGACAGAAGAGGTACCCGGAGACCGAGTGTCTACCTCGGATCTCCCAGCCTCTTCCGGTCAGCCTGAGCGAGATAATCATGGCCTGCAGTTTTTGCCCACCCAAGGCGTGAAATCTAAGCGAACGCCTGGCCCTTCACTTCCCGAGGTGGGGAAACCTGTGGTGAGGCCACTACCGTGAGGCTGGAGTTGGCGCTCAAAGGGGAAGGGCGGTACTAGATGAGAGTGGGCTCCCTGCCTGGGGTATCTTAGGCCTCCGCGGGCGGGCGGATCTTTCGCCCCACTTCTACAGAGCTGGAGTCTGGGGCAGCTCCATGCCAGATCGCCCTTCGGTGTCGCGGAGGGAAGTCAGAGCGGGGAGGGAGTCTGTGGGCAGACGGATCCCAGAGCGTGGGAGCTGGGTAGGGTTGGCCCCTGGCTCTGTGCCTCGGGACAAGTGGCGACCCCGCACCAGCTCACTTACCACCATCGGCCACTGCTGTTGGCAGCCAGGGCTGCGGGCAGAGCGGCCAGCGCCAGCAGCAGCGTAGCAGAAACCCAGCCAGGCAACTGCGCCCAGAGCCCCATGGCCTGCCTGACTTTGCCCGCTCTGTGCTGCAGTTGCGGCGACTTTGGCTGTTGCCCGCGACGATGGGACGGGACGCGGCGGTGGCGGCAGTGGCGAGAATTCGCAGTCTGGCTCTAACAACCCTGGGGGCGGGCGGCGGACAGCATGGCTCGCGGTCCCGGCTGGTGGGCTGAGGCGGCCACGGCGGGCGGCACCGCCTCTTATAGTTGCGGCGCTGGCTGAAGTGACGGGAGGAGGCTGCCCCGCCGGGCCGCACTGTGGCACCAGGGCGCACCGGTTAGGGGCGCAGACAATGGGCAGCGAGCGGGGCTGTGGTTCCCGCCCGTCTGAGCCGAGAGCTGGCGGGTTGGCCGTCGGGGCTCACCCCCGCCCCCTGCCCAATGGCCCCCGCCTCCGGGCCTGCACTGGCCGCGGACCCCTCCCCTTGGGACACCCTCCCACGCGCGCTCGCCTCACTCAGCTGAGCGTCCGGAGCCCGTCGGGGACTAGCATCCGCCAGGGGGCGCGGCGAGAGTGTGCTGCGGGGAGAGCCCGCCAGGGGCCCAGCCCGCCTCGCCACCCGCGGTGGGGTTGTCCCCTCGACGTCACCCCGGGCCCCTCCGACGTCCCCTCTCTCCCCCGTCCTGACTGTCGGAAGGAAAGCTGTGGTTCTGGGCAGCGACTCCGGGGAGACGCTTAACCGCCCAGGAACCCCCGATGGCCGGACAGAGAAGGAAAAGGGGGAGACGGGGGCGTGAGGGCGGCTGTGGTCAGGGAAATCCCGGGGATGAGTTGTGGGGGTGAGCTGACCAAAAGGAGCCTGGCGGTGGAGAGAAACCTGAAGCAGCAGGCAGTTTGCTCATGTGGGCCAGAAGGAGCGAACAAGTGGCTCTGTGTGTGTGTGTGTGTGTGTGTGTGTGTGTGTGTGTGTGTGTGAAGTGGGACAACATGAATATGGGTGGGAGTGAGAATGTGCTGTGTTCTGAGGGTGCATCCTCTTGTGTGTTGGTACGTGCAGAAACTCCTTGTTCTGGTGAAGGATGTGAGGAAACTTTCCAAAGAATTTTGGAATTTCGCTCAAGTCAGAAAGGGTCATGGAGTCACCTTGTCACAGTCATCACCTGGGGCAGTGTGTCAGGAAGGTGGTGGCGACGGTTGACAGGAGACTCAGAAGCATGATTGAGGGATGCCGAGTGTCTGGATTGTGTATGGAGTGGGTGGATGAGCGTGTGCATGGGATGATTAAATATGTGTGTATATGTCATTCTGTTGCCCTTTGTACCTCGTGGCATCCTATGGTGTGTCACACTGTGGTATGTGTCAACCAGTGCATGTCATTGAGAGAGAGAGCCGAGCCTACAACCAAGATGGTATTGAGGTGAACCGAGCCTGGAGTGGCTAAGTCTCTGAGGCCTACGCTCAGAAAGGATGGGAAGTGGTGTGGATGTCCAATGTATGCATGGTGATGGAGACGACTGGGAAGACAAGGGTTATTGCTGGCTGCATTGAACCTAGATTAGGAAACTTGTGCCTCCATGTGTTTGCTTCTCTTTGGATTTTTCTGCCACGTTTCTGTCTTCCCCCAAAGCTCTGGTTCCCACCATACTGGGATACCCAGAGTGCCTGTGACCATCTCATCCATTGTACATTTTTCTCTTCTCTCCCAGGGACTCCTACTCAGCTTCAAGGCCACTTTGGCCTCCTATTGAAGAAGTGACAGGCTGGGTGCTGTGGCTCATGCCTGTAATCCCAGCACTTTGGGAGGCCAAGGTCAGGAGATCGAGATCATCCTGGCCAACATAGTGAAATCTCATCTCTAATAAAAATACAAAAATTAGCTGGGTGTGGTGGCGTGCACCTGTAGTCCCAGCTACTCCGGAGGCTGAGGCAGGAGAATGGCTTGAACCCAGGAGGAAGAGATTGCAGTGAGCCGAGATCACACCATTGCACTCCAGTCTGGGCTACAGAGCGACTCCGTCTCAAAAAAAAAAAAAAAACGAAGAAGTGGCTGCTTTTCCCTATATGGTGAATAGGGGGCACTGCCAGCCTGGTTATCATGCCCCACCACCACACACAGATGGCCCCTGGAAGGAGGGAAGATCTTTACATCTCTTCTCTCTCCTCATTTTGCAGAATTAAGAATAGATCAGGCAGTTGTTCAAGGTCCACATCTAATAAATGAATCAATGGTAGAACCAGGTTAAAACCCAGACCAATTTGACTCAAAGCCCATGCTCTTTCGAACTTACCAGCTGCTTGCCAGTGTGCAGCAATTGCATGCTGGGAACCCTTCTCAAAATTGATAGGTTAAAATGATTTTTAGGGCCTTCCTGCCTCCCTTTTGAGTTCTAGCTCTCATTTTTTTTCATCTCTCTTGTCTTTTAGGATGCCTTCTGACTGAGAAATTTCCCCAGGCCTGAACCTAGAGTCTTAAGTCCCAGAAACGACAGGATTCTCTTCCAAGGCAGGGAAATCACTCTTAGGAATAAATGTCAGGTAAGTTTCATTAATATTCCTGGGCACTTGTGTTTTAAATGGGATGTATGTTAACCCAAATGAAGCCTGATGGAAGTTATTTTATAAAGAAATGTCCTTCTTTCCCTTTTTTCTTCCCCTTTGCCCAGCCTAGTATATCCGGCCCTTCCAAGGATCCACCCCTGAGGGAAAAGGTGTAGCGGTCCAGCGTCCTCCATAGATCCAAAAGCCAGTAGTCTCTGCAGAGAGGACTCAGCATAGATGACTCAAGTAAATGGACAATGTCCCATGGGGAGCCTGTCCTTTATCCCTTATGAGTTTCTTCCCACTGGGGCCTGTGTTACAGCTTTTGGCCTGGTGGATTGATAAAACACCGTGAGGGTGGGAGGCTGGCTGGAAGATATGGAAGCCCTGTCTTTGACCACTGGTGTCAAGCAGAGGTGGGAAGAGAGGAAAGGAGCCACTGTGCTTTGTTCCAACATTCCACCCACCAGGAGTAGGGGAGAAGAGGGTAAGGCCCCTAGATCTGGGTCACATTTGTTATGACCTGGCTCACATTTCTTTTTCTTTTCTTTTTTAAAATATGAAATGCTTCACAAATTTGCATGTCATCCTTGCGCAGGGACCATGCTAATCTCTGTATCATTCCAATTTTAGTATATGTGCTGCCAAAACAAGCACCCAAATTTCTGTTTATATCAAATAATCATGATATCAACTGTCCCCTCTTTCTTTCCTGCATCATCCACTTACCTCTCTCCTGGAACATACACATAAGCATGCAGACATGCTGCAATAGTACCCATCTGAAAAACCCAAAAACTTCATTAGACCCCACATTACTGCCCAAGATTGTTCCATTTCAGTGCTCCATTTTACTGCAAAAATCAAAAGGGTTGATTTAATTACTAGAGCCGATATCTTTTCTTTTCTTTTTTTTTTTTTTTTTTTTTTGAGACGGAGTTTTGCTCTTGTTGCGCAGACTGGAGTGCAGTGGTATGATCTCAGCTCACTACAACCTCCGCTTTCTGGTTTCAAGTAATTCTCCTGCCTCAGCATACTGAGTAGCTGGGATTACAGGTGCCCACCAACACTCCCAGCTAATTTTTGTATTTTTAGTAGAGAGGGGGTTTCACCATGTTGGCCAGGCTAGTCTCGAACTACCGACCTCATGATCTGCCCACCTTGGCCTCCCAAAGTGCTGGGATTACAGGCATAAGCCACTGCGCCCAGCCCAAACCATCTTTCCTAAAACAGAAGTCTGATTAATTCATTTGTCTGCTCAAAATTTTCCAATGAGTCCCCATCTCACTCAAAGTAAAGGCCAAAATCTTTACAGGGACCTCCTTCCTAGCCCTCCAGCTTCATTGCCTACCACTCTCTTCCTTGTGAATTCCTCCTCACCAGCCCCGCTGGCCTCTTTTCTAATCCTTTGAACCAAGCATGCTCCTTTCTAAGGGTCTGTGCACCTGCTTTTCTGTCTTCTAAAATGCTCTTCCTCAGATCTCTCCATGCATTTGTTCCCTCGGTTTGTTTTCCCTCCCCCTTTATAAAATAGAATCCCACTACTAATCTCCTTTACTCTGCTTCATTTTTCTCTATATCAAATTTTTTTTTTTTTTTTTTCTTTTTTTTGAGACGGAGTCTTGCTCTGTCACCCAGGCTGGAGTGCAGTGGCCGGATCTCAGCTCACTGCAAGCTCCGCCTCCCGGGTTTACGCCATTCTCCTGCCTCAGCCTCCGAGTAGCTGGGACTACAGGCGCCTGCCACCGCGCCCGGCTAGTTTTTTGTATTTTTAGTAGAGATGGGGTTTCACCGTGTTAGCCAGGATGGTCTCGATCTCCTGACCTCGTGATCCGCCCGTCTCGGCCTCCCAAAGTGCTGGGATTACAGGCTTGAGCCACCGCGCCCGGCCCTCTATATCAATTTTGACCATGGATGACTTTAAAGGCTTGAAGTTGAAAATCAGTAGCAAACCACCCCCCTGGAATAGGGGTAGAGGTAAGATGTTAGAGGGGAGAGGGGCTTTACCTTGGCTTTGGGATCTGGGAGGAAGCAGGCACCAGGGTTGAGAGTTTGTGGGCAGAGGAGCCTACCCTCCTTTGAAGCACCCGCAGGCAGCACTGCCCCATTGGACTAGGAAGGCATAGCCCATCCATTAGGCCTGAGTAGAGAAGGGGGCAAAAATTCTGTCTAAGGTAATCCCATGGATTTGTTGGGGTCGAGTGCTGAAAGTGAGGCCTTCCTCAGAGTCCAGTATACAGTTGGCCCGCAGACCCTTTGGTGCCTCCAGGTGGTGGCCTACGGTGCTGCAACAGAAGGCGCATTAGGCAGAGGGTGGGCAGCGCAGCTGAGCTCACCGCCACGGGCGCATCCATCCCTCCTGGGCCTATAATTTGGGTTCCCCAGGCCTGGCCGCCCCTATCAGCGGCTCAGCAACAGATGAGTCACCCGGGACCCCGGGCCAAGGCAAACATGGGGGGAGGAGGAGGAGGAGGCTTCCGAGGCTTTAGCCACCGCCTCAGTTGCTCGACATCCCCCAATCTCCAGGGGCCCCCACTCTTTTCTTTGACCCCCGCCCTCCAGGGCCCCAGTGTTCTTCCCACATTGCTCTTGTTACACCCTCCATCCCTAGGATAGGAAGGGCAGCCCTCCACTCTTCTCATCGAGGGGAAGGGGAACCAGCTTGCTCCTAGATCCTCCCTGCAGTGATGAAAGCCCCCCACTTTCCCCCTCCTGTCATTGGCCCCGACCCACGTCAAGGTCTCTCTGGTTCCTGTCCCTCCCCTTTCTTGGAGCTGGCCGCGTGCTTGGGGTATTAGGCAATGGGTGTGCACCCGCAACCCTCTCCAGGCCCCGCCTGTCCCACCGCCCTCTAGCCGCCTGCGGGTCAGTGCTCAGGCCAGCCGGTCGGGCTGAGGGCACTGCGGGCCAGCTCAGGCCACCCAGTCTGCCGGCCTGTGGCCTCTTGTCCCAGAGTTGGGCTTCAGTAGAGAGAAGGAGCAGGACTCTGGGTCCATGGATTTGGAGCAGTCCTGCTTGGGGAGACCTAGGGTCACCAGGAAGTTGAAACCTATTGTAGTAGTTCTGTCCGTTGCCCCTTCTTGGCACCTGACTGTATGCTGGAGCTTGACAAGGGTAGAATCAGAAGGCAAAAAAAAAAAAAAAAAAAAAAAATCCCAAACCTAAGGGGGACCCAGGAGACACATGGAGAAATACAAATGTCCATGAGGTCCCCATGGAGAAGAAAGGCTTAGGCAACCTCATTCCCCTCTTCCAAGCACCTGGCAGGAATCCCAGGCTGACTGCAAGAAAAAGAATGACACTGGTGGGGATCACGAATCCAGGTGTAAGGATGAAAACTATAAGATGGGACTTGCAGATTCTGGTGACCTCCAAAACCACACATGGTTTGGCTCTTGTCCTCTAAATGGGAAGGAGGGTCAGGAACTCTAGGGCTCCCTTTTCCCCTTCCCAGAGGTAGGGAATCAGAGAAAAGCAGCCTGGTCCAGGATGTCCAGTGTCAGAGACCATGGCACTTTCACCTCTCCAGACTGCTCATCAACCTGGCACATAAAGGTGATCTGTAAATATCCCAACAGATGTTAAGTTCGCTTGATCTCCTGTCTCAGACTGCTGTGCCCGCTATCCAACAGTGACCCCTGCAGCATGGGCAGGACCTCCAGCAGCACAGACTGGAGGCTGGCTGCCCAGCAGAGCTGCAATGCCACCACCAAGAAAGAGGTGACTGTGGTTGTGGGTATCATCCCTGTGCCTCTGCTTGCTGGGGGCAGTCTGAGTCAATGTGCTTGGGGCGCGTGGGGCCAGCCGTGCCTTGGGCTGCGGTCTGGCGGGGCGGGGGGCGGCTGGAAAGCCTGGGGCCCCTCTCTGGCAAAAATAGCCCGCAGTGGTTAGAGCTTCGAGGGTGAGTCAGGCGGGAGCACGGTGGCGCCTAACCCCTTCGCTGCCACTGGATCTTCCTAAGGCGGTTTGCCTTTGCCTATGCACCCCAAGACCAGGCTCTTTCCCGGCTGCCCTTAGGCTTGGCTCAATTTTGGATCCCAAGGGCCTCCTCATCCCACAAGAAGCAAGTCTACAGCTTGGAGCAGGAATCCAGGCCACCCAATGTGCAGACCGGGGGAATCCCGAGAAGGGTAGGATACCTCTGTTGGCAAGCATCCCTGCCAGGCAAGGAAGCATCGCGGCAGGCTGATGATCTTTGGTGCTACCTGAACCTCTGCTAGGGCCAAACTCTGAGGCCAAAGCTGACCCCTCCAAAGGGGCAGGCGCAGGGCTTGGAGGTGGGTGGGAACCAAGCTGCCCAGACCTGTGCTTCTCCTGCCCGCTCTGAGTACCCTAGGTGCACTCAGGCTGTGGGTGCCACATGTGACTGTCCCACACCGAGAAGCCCAAAGACTGTCCGGCTCCATCCTCATCTTGTCAAAGGCACTTTCCAGCCACCCTGATCTTGGTGGAGAAACTGACTCAAAGAGAAGTGATGAAAGATGTGGCCACTTTGGTCCCGTTCTGGCTCCCTAGGAAGGTTACTACACCCTCCCTGCAGCCTTGGCGACCCCAGAGCAGGTGAGAGGAACTCTGGCCACCTCCTTCTTCAGTAGGGCCAAGCCTGAACCCAGGCGTCGGGGGAGAGGGTGTGTGTGTGTGTGTGCGTGTGTGTGCGCGCGCGCGCGCGCGCGCGCGCTGGGAGGAGGGGGAGCGGCTGCATTTGCCTGGTCAAGGCTGGGAGTGGAGAGTAGGGTGGGGAAGCCCCAGGCTCGGGGAGGGGCCGCAGCTCTGTCAGCCCGGCAGAGCCACCGTGAGCTCCGCGCCAGCAAAGCCAGAGCCCTCAGTCCTTTGCTCGCAGGCTTGCTAGCTCTCTGGATCACTCCCTCCCTTCCTCCCTCCCTTCCTCCCCGCGGCCGTGGCGGCGCTGGGGAAGCGGTGAAGAGGAGTGGCCCAGCCCTGGAAGAATGCGGCTCAGACAAGGGGACAGAACCCAACGCAGTCTCCCCACGGTTTAAGCAGCACTAGTGAAGCCCAGGCAACTCAACCGTGCCCGTCCCGGACCCCGCACCCAAACCACTGGAGGTAATTAGACCTGGGAAAGCAGGGAGGGCAGGGACGTGCACACAGGGAAGAGACAGGCACGTGTGTAGTCAGACAGACAGACACGCATCCACCCACAGAAGCACAGAGACACATAGAGAGCCAGAGATATTGCTAGCAATAAAGACAGAGAGAATAAAGGAGTGCCCCCAGATTTAGAAAGCAATGAATGTGAGAGCCAAGGGGTGAGGACCAGACGGGTGCCTATGGAGGAGGGGAGCTTGTAGTTAGGCAAGGTGGGGGATAGGGAAGAGGACTCAGTCTGCGCCACAGTCCCTTTTAGGAGAGAGCCAGGCTCGCCTCCCCATCTTTCCTGCACCTGGAGCCTCTCCTCTTTCCTTGCTGCTCAGGGAGGAGGCAGTGTGGGTGGGGAACTCATTCTTGGACCTTTCTCATGGAGCCTGCTTGCCCTTGATGACACCTGGAGGTGACACCCCCTTAGGTGGTGGGGAACCTCCTCCCTATCCCTCTCTCTAGCCCTGTGAGGGCGGCGAAGCTAGTCGTGGGGCCCTGGAAAAGGGAGCAGTAGACGAGGTTGTGGAGTAAGTGTTTGTGAGTCTGTGTGTCTGAGTTTGTATGTGAGTGTGTGTCTGTGTGCTGGGCGTTGTGTCTGATTGGGCAGGGTTCCAGGGGTGCTCACTTGAGTCCTGAGCTGGGACAACTCCTGGACTCTTCTTCTTTAAGACCTCCAAGCCTCAGGGACTCTGGGAATCAAGGGGTGATTCTTCTTGTTTGAGGAGGAATGAGAAGGGTCAGTAGGGTGGCACCGGTGGTTTAGGAGCCCGAAGGAGGGCATCACTTGGTTCCCCAGGCGAGCCGCCCTATTCCTGAACCCGCATCAAGTCTTCCCGTCCCGCAGGTCCTGATCGATCTGCCGATCTGCCCACCGGAGCCTCCGGGCTTCGACATGCTGGAGGAGCCCCGGCCGCGGCCTCCGCCCTCGGGCCTCGCGGGTCTCCTGTTCCTGGCGTTGTGCAGTCGGTGAGCAGTTCGCCTTGTCTCCCAGGCCCCAGAAGCACCGACCAGGGGTGGGGAGAGTTGGAGGGGTCTGGACCGCAGACCCCAGACGCCTTCTTGGTTCCCAGGGCTCTAAGCAATGAGATTCTGGGCCTGAAGTTGCCTGGCGAGCCGCCGCTGACGGCCAACACCGTGTGCTTGACGCTGTCCGGCCTGAGCAAGCGGCAGCTAGGCCTGTGCCTGCGCAACCCCGACGTGACGGCGTCGGCGCTTCAGGGTCTGCACATCGCGGTCCACGAGTGTCAGCACCAGCTGCGCGACCAGCGCTGGAACTGCTCAGCGCTCGAGGGCGGTGGCCGCCTGCCGCACCACAGCGCCATCCTCAAGCGCGGTGAGCCTGGCTGGGCGGGTAGGCGCTGCCGCCGAGGCTAGAGGGTGGGGGACGGACCGAGGCGCGCGGAGGCGGGAAGGAACGGGTTCGCTGCTTCGGGAGGGGCCTCTCCTGGAATTCCCCCCTCCCCCCTCAGACCCGCTCTGAGCCAGGTCTGGCCACTCGTCTGGGGCCCTGTGCGCCTAACTTCCACCTGCGTGCTGCCGGCGAGGCAGCTGGGTCCCTGCTCTCCTACCCTAGGGCCCCCCTTTCCTGCCTCCGCCCAGCTTAATCTGGGTTGCACCTGTGAGCAAGAGATGCCCCCAGTCCTGGAAGCTTCAAACGGCCCCCTATTCCCTCTCCTATTTTCTCTCCCCCCATCTTGGCTGGACAAGCCCAGGCTGGTGTCCCCAGTGTCTCAGCGGGGGTGGAGTGACGCCCCCAACCGTTTAAGGGTTAAATCTGCTCCCCTAATTGCTGGGGTTCCCAGGAGCCAAAGCTGGGAACAAAGACCCTGATGACTTTGAAGCTGGGGAGCCAGTCCCCTCCTCTGTGCTGTGGGGGCTCCAGGTGTTGCTCACCTGAGCAGGTGAAGAACGGCTGGAGAGGCAGAGAACAGGTCACTGCTGGCCTGGTCTGGGAGGCATGGCTGCCTCTCCCCATTCCCTGCTGGAGTTCACTCCCTGCTGGTGTAAAGACCCATGGGGGCTCAGCCCAGAGATGGGGGCAGTGCTCTGGGGACTATGGGGTTAATAGGCAGCTGCCATCTGCAGGGGAATTCCCAAGACTTGTGCAAACAGCTTCACCCCTGGAGGGTTGGAGTTGGGGGATCAGAAGGCTGGCCCAGGAGCCCTGGATCCTGGGGTAGGAGAGGCCTGGTCTCTAAGAGGGTGCTGTCTCTCATCTTCTCAGGGCTCCGGAGAGCCCCTGCCTAAAATGAAGTGAGGGTCCCCCTCCTTCCCCACAGGGCCTGGTGTAGGGCAAGGCTTGGACACCTAAATGGTAAGCATGTTTATTTAAGTCTGGGAAAGGCTTGGCATCCTGAGCTTCTGTGACCCCCAAAACATAACAAAGAAGCCAACCTTTTAAGAGGGCCTTAGGGAAAATCACTCCCCCACCTCTCTCCTCCTCTCAGTGTTTTATAGGGTAATAGCAGGTTAGGATAAACATTAAAAGGGCAGTCTTGAAGGGCAAATATAAAACTACATCCTGGGAAGCGGAAGGGCAGCTCCATAGCTCCAGTGCTTTGGGGGTGCTAGGGTGGTGGAAGGTAGGTTGGTTAAAAGACTGACTAACCCTGAAGTGAAATTAAAAAAAAAAAAAACAGAACCACAAAGGCTCTGCTGCCACCTCACCCAAGCTCCCTGCAGGGTTGGGGGAATTTCTAAGGCTTTCAGATGTAGAACTCGGTTGTACACATCTTCAAAGACCTCAGGGACTCCCTCTTAGTCATCTCCCAACTCCAGGGGTCTCTCCCTCTGGGCTAGCTCTTTCATCTACACCTGAAAATCACCGACTTACAGAATGAGAATGGGCCTCAGAGATCATCTTGACCCATCGTCTCCCACCTCCCTTTAGAAATGAAGAAGTTGAGGCTCTGTGCTTTCTGTACCCTTCTTTGTCCCATGACTTTCCTCCAAATCACTCAGCTGGTAAATGGCAGGGTCAGGATTCAGTTAGGAATTTCTGGAGTTGGAGGGGGGCTGTTTATTTCTTTCTGCCTCCACACTCTCATCTGCCTGTCAACCTTACCTCCACCATCACAACCTTCTCATCCCCAGGTTTCCGAGAAAGTGCTTTTTCCTTCTCCATGCTGGCTGCTGGGGTCATGCACGCAGTAGCCACTGCCTGCAGCCTGGGCAAGCTGGTGAGCTGTGGCTGTGGCTGGAAGGGCAGTGGTGAGCAGGATCGGCTGAGGGCCAAACTGCTGCAGCTGCAGGCACTGTCCCGAGGCAAGAGTTTCCCCCACTCTCTGCCCAGCCCTGGCCCTGGCTCAGGCTCCAGCCCTGGCCCCCAGGACACATGGGAATGGGGTGGCTGTAACCATGACATGGACTTTGGAGAGAAGTTCTCTCGGGATTTCTTGGATTCCAGGGAAGCTCCCCGGGACATCCAGGCACGAATGCGAATCCACAACAACAGGGTAGGGCGCCAGGTATGTGTGTACATCTTGTCCTGGGTCTCCCCAGCTTTTGAGGCCTGGTTAGAGTTTGAGAGGCACAGGGGAATAATAGGATAAAGTGTGATGAGTGACTGACACCATCAGCAAGTCACCCAGCCTCTGTTTTATATCTGTAAAGAACCTAATGATACTTACCTTACAATGTTATTAAGACTGAGCTAGCAGGCCAGTGTGGTGGCTCACGCCTATAATTTCAGCACTTTTGGAGGCTGAGGGGGGAGGATTGCTTGAGGCCAGGAGTTCAAGAACAGCCTGAGCAATGTAGTTAGACCCCATCTCTATATTTTAAAAAATTATATATAAAAACAGACTGGGGCCGGGCGCGGTGGCTCAAGCCTGTAATCCCAGCACTTTGGGAGGCCGAGACGGGCGGATCACGAGGTCAGGAGATCGAGAGACGATCCCGGCTAACACGGTGAAACCCCGTCTCTACTAAAAAATACAAAAAAAAAATAGCCGGGCGAGGTGGCGGGCGCCTGTAGTCCCAGCTACTCTGGAGGCTGAGGCAGGAGAATGGCGTAAACCCGGGAGGCGGAGCTTGCAGTGAGCTGAGATCCGGCCACTGCACTCCAGCCTGGGTGACAGAGCAAGACTCCGTCTCAAAAAAAAAAAAAAAAAAAAAAAAAAAAAAAAACAGACTGGGCCGGGCGCGGTGGCTCATGCCTGTAATCCCAGCACTTTGGGAGGCTGAGGTGGGCAGATCACCTGAGGTCAAGAGTTCGAGACCACCCTGGCCAAGGTGGAGAAACCCAATCTCTAATAAAGTACAAAAATTAGGCGGGGTGCGGTGGCTCACGCCTGTAATCCCAGCACTTTGGGAGGCTGAGGCGGGCAGATCACGAGGTCAGGAGATCGGGACCATCCTGGCTAACACGGGAAACCTCGTCTCTATTAAAAATACAAAAAATTAGCCGGGCATGGTGGCATGTGCCTGTAGTCCCAGCTAGTGGGGAGACTGAAGCAGGAGAATCGCTTGAACCCGGGAGGCGGAGGTTGCAGTGAGCCTAGCTTGTGCCACTGCACTCCAGCCTGGGCGACAGAGCGAGACTCCATCTCAAAAAAAAAAAAAAAAAAAGAAAAAGGGCCAAAACTTAGCCAGGCATGGTGGCCGGCACCTGTAATCCCAGCTACTCAGGAGGCTGAGGCAGGAGAATCGCTTGAACCTGGGAGGCAGAGGTTGCAGTGAGCCGAGATGGCTGCACTTCAGCCTGGGCGACGAGAGCAAGGCTCCATCTCAAAAAACAAAAACAAACAAACAAAAAAACAGACTGATCTAGCAAATGGTATACCCAGCATAGTGCCTCATCCTTGGCTCACTACATAGTAGCTATTATTACAGCTGCCTTCCCTACAGAATTTAGGCGTGCTGTGGGCCAGACTCCCAATTTTATAAGTGCTTACAATGGAAAGAGCACTGGATTGGGTGTCAGGACAACTAGAGTTGAGTCTTGGCTCTATTACCAGCTGTTGATGGAAGACGGACAAATCACACCGCTCTGGCCTCAATTCTGTCATCATAAAATGAGGGAGTTGGCTATTAGTTAACCGCAATGTCCTTTCTATTCTGATATGCCACGTTATTCTTGCCTCCATTTGTCCCTCTCTGTGTTCTCTGTTCCCTTCCCTCTGCTGTGCCTCTGTGTTCTGTCCATTTGCTGCCCTCCGCTTCACCTCTTCTCTCCCTGATGCTCTAGGTGGTAACTGAAAACCTGAAGCGGAAATGCAAGTGTCACGGCACGTCAGGCAGCTGCCAGTTCAAGACATGCTGGAGGGCGGCCCCAGAGTTCCGGGCAGTGGGGGCGGCGTTGAGGGAACGGCTGGGCCGGGCCATCTTCATCGATACCCACAACCGCAATTCTGGAGCCTTCCAGCCCCGTCTGCGTCCCCGTCGCCTCTCAGGAGAGCTGGTCTACTTTGAGAAGTCTCCTGACTTCTGTGAGCGAGACCCCACTATGGGCTCCCCAGGGACAAGGGGCCGGGCCTGCAATAAGACCAGCCACCTGTTGGATGGCTGTGGCAGCCTGTGCTGTGGCCGTGGGCACAACGTGCTCCGGCAGACACGAGTTGAGCGCTGCCATTGCCGCTTCCACTGGTGCTGCTATGTGCTGTGTGATGAGTGCAAGGTTACACAGTGGGTGAATGTGTGTAAGTGAGGGTCAGCCTCACCTTGCGGCTGGGGAAGAGGACTGTGTGAGAGGGGCACCTTTTCAGCCCTTTGCCCTGATTTCCTTCCAAGGTCAATCTTGGTCCCTGGAAGCTTAAAGTATCTACCTGGAAACAGCTTTAGGGGTGGTGGGGGTCAGGTGGACTCTGGGATGTGTAGCCTTCTCCCCAACAATTGGAGGGTCTTGAGGGGAAGCTGCCACCCCTCTTCTGCTCCTTAGACACCTGAATGGTCTAAGATGAAATGCACTGTATTGCTCCTCCCACTTCTCAACTTCAGAGCCCCTTTAACCCTGATTCATACTCCTTTTGGCTGGGGACTCCCTATAGTTTCACCACTCCTCTCCCTTGGATAACCCCAGGCACTGTTTGGAGCCATAAGATCTGTATCTAGAAAGAGATCACCCATTCATGTGTACTATCCCCAAACTCCTCTACTGCAGCCTGGGCTCCCTCTTGTGGGATAATGGGAGACAGTGGTAGAGAGGTTTTTCTTGGGAAGGGGACAGAGTGCTGAGGGGCACTCTCCCCTGAATCCTCAGAGTTGTCTGTCCAGGCCCTTAGGGAAGTTGTCTCCTTCCATTCAGATGTTAATGGGGACCCTCCAAAGGAAGGGGTTTTCCCATGACTCTTGGAGCCTCTTTTTCCTTCTTCAGCAGGAAGGGTGGGAATGGATAATTTATTGTACTGAGACTTGTTCTTGGTTCCTGTTTGAAACGAAAATAAATTAAGTTACCGGACTGGATGCAGATGGTGATGTATGTACCCACACTTGGGATCCCAGTCCATAGCTTCTTTTCTAGGTTAATTCTCCTACCTTCCTACACTCAATGACTTTATGTATATCCTGCTGAGTTCCACAAAGGATTTGAAATGAATCTCAGTGACTTTGTTGGCAACTTTTCCTTTGTAAAACCAGGAAGGACTCCTCGGTGGGAAGGGCTACAGTTCCAGATGTAGGCCCTATTGACTCTCTATGTGCCTCAGCTCCAGATTTCACCTTGATCACTGCCTTAGAACAAGGGCTGGCATTTTTTTTTTGTTTTTTACTGTAAAGGGTTAGATAGTAAATATATTACACTTGTGATCTTTGTCCCAACTATTCAACTCTGCCACAATTACTCAACTCTGCTGTTATAGATCAACAGCAGCCATAGACCACACATAAATGAATGAGCATGGCCGTGTCCCAAAAACTTCATTCACAGAAAGGGGCTGCAAGACCAAATTTGGTCCCCTAGCTGCAGTTCGTTGACCCTTGTTCTAGACCACGAGGTTGCCTTCGTTCTGGAGTTTTTCAGTCCTAAATGTATCTCGACACTGAACTTTGACCCAAAAGAACAGGTACTTTTTTTTTTTTTTTTTTTTTTTTTTTTGAGACGGAGTCTCGCTCTGTCGCCCAGGCTGGAGTGCAGTGGCCAGATCTCAGCTCACTGCAAGCTCCGCCTCCCGGGTTCGGGCCATTCTCCTGTCTCAGCCTCCTGAGTAGCTGGGACTACAGGCGCCCGCCACCTCGCCCGGCTAGTTTTTTGTATTTTTTAGTAGAGACGGGGTTTCACCGTGTTAGCCAGGATGGTCTTGATCTCCTGACCTAGTGATCCGCCCGTCTCGGCCTCCCAAAGTGCTGGGATTACAGGCTTGAGCCACCGTGCCCGGCCAAGAACAGGTACTTTTTTCTCTGGTTCCAAAGGAGTGAACTTGGGATATAGATGCAAGACTGACGGGAAACGTGTAAAACGTTGACTTTGTTCTGGAGTTTTTCAGTCCTAAATGTATCTCAACACTGAACTTGGACCCAAAAGAACAGGTACTTTTTTCTCTGGTTCCAAAGGAGTGAACTTGGGATATAGATGCAAGACTGATGGGAAATGTATAAAAGAGATTTATATGCTTGAAATGGGAGTTTTTCCCTCTGGAAAGTAGCAAAACCAGCCATGTTCTCTCATGGAATTATCTGCAATTTTTTTTTTTTTTTTTGTCCTTATTTGATTGAGACAGGGTCTCACTTTGTTACCCAGGATGGAGTGCAATGGTGCGATCTTGGCTCACTGCAACCTCCTCCTCCTGGGTTCAAGCGATCCTTGTGCCTCAGTCTCCCGAGTAGCTGGGATTACAGATATGCATTACCATACATGGTAATGTATGGTAAATTTTGTATTTTTAGTAGAGATGGGTTTTCGCCATGTTGGTTGGCCAGGCTGGTCTCAAACTCCTTGCCTCAAGTGATCCACACGCCTTCGCCTCCCAAAGTGCTGGGATTACAGGCATGAACCACTGTGCCCGGCCTATTTATTATTATTTTTTTGAGACAGGATCTTGCTCTGTTGCCTTGGCTGGAGTGTAGTAACGTGATCTTGGCTCACTGCAAACTCCACTTCTTGGGCTCAAGCAATCCTTCCACCTCAGCCTCCCAAGTATCTGGGACTACAGACACACGCCACCATGCCTGGCTAATTTTGTGTGTGTGTGTGTATTTTTTTGTAGAGATAGGGTTTCACCATGTTGCCCAGGCAGGTCTTGAACTCCTGACCTTAAGCGATCTGCCCATCTCAGCGTCCCATGACCTTCCTCATTTAGAGCTCTTTTGTATTTCATCTTAGTAAAATAATTCCTTTATCTTTTAAGAGATAACCTCAACTAAACAGAAAAGGATTTATTTTTATTTATTTATTTATTTATTTTTGAGATGGAGTTTCACTCTTGTTGCCTAGGCTGGAGTGCAATGATGCAATCTTGGCTCACTGCAACTTCCACCTGTCTGGTTCAAGCGATTCTCCTGCCTCAGCCTCCCAAGTAGCTGGGACTACAGATGCGTGCCACCACACCTGGCTAATTTTTCTATTTTTAGTAGAGATTGTGTTTCACCATGTTGGCCAGGCTGGTCTCAAACTCCTGACCTCAGGTGATCCGCCCGCCTCAGTCTCCCAAAGTTCTAGGATTACAGGCATGAGCCACTGTGCCTGGCCCTAGCCCAACATCTTTGAAAACAAACTGTTATCGGGCCGGGCACAGTGGCTGACGCCTGTAATCCCAGCACTTTGGGAGGCCGAGGCAGGTGGATCACGAGGTCAGGAGATCAAGACCATCCTGGCTAACACGGTGAAACCCTGTCTCTACTAAAAATACACAAAAAAAATTAGCTGGGCGTGGTGGCGGGCGCCTGTGGTCCCAGCTACTCGGGAGGCTGAGGCAGGAGAATGATGTGAACCCAGGAGGCGGAGCTTGCAGTGAGCCAAGGTCGCGCCACTGCACTCCAGCCTGGGTGACAGAGCGAGATTCCGTCTCACAAAATAAAAAAATAAATAAATAAACTGTTATCTTTCTTTCTTTCTTTTTTTCAGATGGTGTCTTGCTCTGTCTTCCAGGCTGAGTGTAATAGCTCAATCTCGGCTCACTGCAACTTCTGCCTCCCAGGTTCAAGCGATTCTCAGCCTCCTGAGTAGCTGGGATTACAGGTGCTGGCCACCACACCGAGCTAATTTTTGTATTGTTTAGTAGAGACAGGGTTTTGCCATGTTGGCCAGGCTGGTCTCAAACTCCTGACCTCAGGTGATCCATCCGCCTTGGCCTCCCAAAGTGCTGGGATTACAGGCGTCAACCACCAAGCCTGGCCTAAACTGTTATCTTTCTAAGATTCAATGCAGAAAAGGAATATGCATCACACATTTAGAACTTCACAAATGACTGTACACTTTATGCGGCTGCCAGATGCTGACTCTAACAGGTTGTTTCTTTGGCCAGAGAATGTAGAAATAGTTCTCTCCACTTCTCTAGACAACAGACACTTCTGCTATCCAAAGTACCCTCAAAATCAGATGAAATGAGAGTAGCACCAAGGTAGTGAGGACATTGAGGAGTATCAGGTTAGGGCATTCCTTTTTTTTTTTTTTTGAGACAGGGTCTTAGGGTCTCTCTCTGTCACCCAGGCTGGAGTGCAGTAGCATGATCTTGGCTTACTGCAACCTCCACCTCCTGGGCTCAACCGATCCTCTTGCTTCAACCTTCTGAGTAGCTGGGAATACAGGCGTGCACCACCAGGCCCAGATAATGTTTGTATTTTTAGTAGAGATGGGGTTTCGCTATGTCGTCCAGGCTAGTCTTGAACTCCTGGACTCAAGCTATCAGCCCTCCTCTGCCTCCCAAAGTGCTGGGATTACAGGTGTGAGCCACTGTACCCGGCCGACAGTTTTGTTTTTCGTCTTGTTTTTAAGAGATAAGAGTCTTGCTATGTTGCCCACGCTGGTCTCAAGCTCTTGGACCCAAGCAATCCTCTTGCCTTGGTCTCCCAAAGTATTGGGATTACAGGTGTGAGCCAATGTGTTCAGCCAGTACTTCTTTTTAAATTTAGAGTCAGTGTCTTGCTCTGTTACTCAGGCTGGAAAGCAGTGGCAAGATCACCGCAGCCCTGAACTCCTTGACTCAAGTGATCTTCCAGCCTCAGCCTCTCAGAGTGTTGGGATTTACAGGCTTCAGTCACCACACTGGGCTCTAGGGCAGAACTTTATGGCCAAATTTTATGTCCTGGATTTCCACTTGAGCATTGAGAATTCTGGGTTTGGAAATTTGATGGAGACAGAAGAAATCCCATCCTTACTTCAGGCACTTACTGAACCTAGTGTGTGTGGAAGGAAGAGGGGATGCACTTAGAATGGGCATAGGATATAAGAGAATAATGATAAAGAATATTTATAATCAGAATTTCTCACACTCAGGACGAGAAAGGAGAATCTCTAACAGAGTCACAGCATGATTATTTCAGCTTTTTCCTGTTTCCTTCCTTTGTACTTTGGGTCCTTCTTTCCTTTCTAGCATTCCCTCTTCTTTCATCAGATACACACTGTGGCAGACTTAAGCCCCAAACCACAGCCTTGACAAATTCCAAATGGATTTTGTCAGCAAGGCCAACACACTCCTTCGCCACTTCCTAGCCCTGCTCCTAGCACATGCGCTGGGCTCAGACCCAGGCCTGGGGTCAGTGACAGGGTTGGAGTATGCAACCCACAGAGTTGGTGGCTACAATTTCAGCTTTTACTAAGCTCCAATGGCAGCCAGAGGAAGGGAGAAAGGTTGATGAACTGTAAGGCGGGCCTCTTGTCCCTCTTCAGCTCTAGATGAGTTCTACTCCTGCTGGCCTTTACCAAGTGGTTGGGAAGTTGCGGGGGGCAGTGGCCAGCTAATTGCCAGCTGGGCAGCACTCCTCCTATCTCTGCTCCTGTTTGCTCCATGGGCAGCCCACTCTGATGCTGCAACAGACACTTTCTTCTTCAGACCCCAGACAGGTGAAGGACAGAAGTGCTGGGAGATTCTCTAGTTCCATTAATCAATCCTGACTAACATACCATGGTACCTGCTGCTTACTACATTAGACTGTCACCATTTCCATCCTTCTGTTGCACTGGGGATACAACCTTGAGAAGATCTGAAGCACTGGGCAGGAATATCAACAGGTTCCACCTCCTTGTCCGAGTTCCACAAGGCATGTGCATGTGGTAAGGGCACTAGGGAGGTTTTATAAAGCATAGTTTTGGTGGACAGTGTGGTGGGATAACCTGGTGGAGTGCTACTAGAAATTTCTAGAGAAAGAAATGCAAGAGTAATCACATGGAAATATCAAAAGACCCACTCTAGGAGTAATAATACTGGAGGAAGATCCTTTTGTAGTTCATAAGCATAATGACTGGGTGTTCACACACACGTGAGATGTCCCACCCTCAAACCTTGTTACATTGGCCGGGCGCGGTGACTCAAGCCTGTAATCCCAGCACTTTGGGAGGCCGAGGCGGGTGGATCATGAGGTCAGGAGATCGAGACTATCCTGGCTAACATGGTGAAACCCCGTCTCTACTAAAAATACAAAAAACTAGCCGGGCGAGGTGGCGGGCGCCTATAGTCCCAACTACTTGGGAGGCTGAGGCGGGAGAATGGCGTGAACCCGGGAGGCGGAGCTTGCAGTGAGCCGAGATCACGCCACTGCACTCCAGCCTGGGAGACACAGCGAGACTCCGTCTCAAAAAAAAAAAAAAAACAAAAAAAAAACCTTGTTACATTGGCACACTATCCATTTGACATAAACAACAACAACAAAATACTGGAGGTGTCTTTTGCCCTTAAAAACACAGAGCTGGGCTAAGCGCAGTGGCTCATGCCTATAATCCCAGCACTTTGGGAGGCCTAGATAGGAGGACTGCTTGAGCTCATGAGTTTGGCCTGGGCAACATGGCAAAACCCTGTCTCTACAAATAGCATAAAAATTAGCTGGGTGACTGGGTATGGTGGCTCACACCTGTAATCCCAGCACTTTGGGAGGCCAAGGCGGGTGGATCACCTGAGGTCAGGAGTTCAAGACCAGCCTGACCAACATAGTGAAACCCTGTCTCTACTAAAATATAAAAATTAGCCGGGCGTGGTGGCACATGCCTGCAATCCCAGCTACTTGGGAGGCTAAGACAGGAGAGTTGCCTGAACCCAGGAGGCAAGGGTTGCGGTGAGCTAAGATTGTGCCACCACACTCCAGCCTGGGCAACAAGAGCGAAACTGTCTCAAAAAAAAAAAAAATTGTGGGCCGGGCGCGGTGGCTCACGCCTGTAATCCCAGCACTTTGGGAGGCCGAGACGGGCGGATCACGAGGTCAGGAGATCGAGACCATCCTGGCTAACACGGTGAAACCCCGTCTCTACTAAAAAATACAAAAAACTAGCCAGGCGAGGTGGCGGGCGCCTATAGTCCCAGCTACTCGGGAGGCTGAGGCAGGAGAATGGCGTGAACCCGGGAGGCGGAGCTTGCAGTGAGCTGAGATCCGGCCACCGCACTCCAGCCTGGGTGACAGAGCGAGACTCCGTCTCAAAAAAAAAAAAAAAAAAAATTAGCCAGGCATGGTGGCGTGCACCTGTAGTCCTAGCTACTTGGGAGGCTGAGGTGGTAAGGATCATTTGAGCCCAGGAGGTTGAGGCTGCAGTGAGCCGACTGCGCCACTGCACTCCAGCCTCAGCAACACAGCAAGACCCAATTTCTTTTTTTTTTTGAGATGGAGTCTCACTCTGTTGCCCAGGCTGGAGTGCCGTGGCACCATCTCGGCTCACTGCAAGCTCCACTTCCCGGGTTCACGCCATTCTCCTGCCTCAGCTTCCCGAGTAGCTGGGATTACAAGCGCCCACCACCACGCCTGCCTAATTTTTTGTATTTTTAGTAGAGATGGGGTTTCACCGTTAGCAAGGATGGTCTCGATCTCCTGACCTTGTGATCCACCTGCCTTGGCCTCCCAAAGTGCTGGGATTACAGGCTTGAGCTACCCCACCTGGCCAAGACCCAGTTTCAAAAACAGAAAAAAAAAAAAAAGAAAAAACAAACAAACAAAACCACCAACAAAAACCCACACCACAGAACTGCCCAGCACAGTGGCACATGTCTATAGTCCCAGCTATTCAGGAGGCTGAGAAGGAGGATCACTTGAACCCAGGAATTCAAGACTGTAGTGTGCTATGATCGCTCCTGCGAATAGCCACTGCTCTCCAGCCTGGGCAACATAGTGAGACCCTGCATCTTAAAAAAACACAGAGATGTGGCTCACGCCTATGATCCCAGCACTTTGGGAGGCTGAGGTGGGTAGATCACGAGGTCAGGAGATGGAGATCATCCTGGCTAAAACAGTGAAACCCTGTCTCTACTAAAAATACAAAAACGTGGCCGGGCATGGTGGCACACATGTGTAGTCCCAGTTACTTGGGAGGCTGAGGCAGGAGAATCGCTTGAATCTGGGAGGCAGAGGTTGCAGTGAGCCAAGATTGTGCCACTGCACTCCAGCCTGGGTGATAGAGTGAGACTCCATCTCAAAAAAACACAACAAAACAAAACAAAAAACTCCCACAGAGATTAGCAGAGCAACGGCCCTTAACAGCAGTGCCCAGGACAGATATAATTCCTTGTTATAAATAGGTTCCTTGTTATGCATCTCATCCCTTACCATCTTAAATTAAGGTCCCCTTGGCTTGACATTCTAGGGTCATGTTATCAGGTTAACATAAGAGAGAAAACAGACTGAGTTAAGGGACTGGTAAGTGCATACACCAGGGATTGATGAGGACAAGGAGATCGACGTATATGGCATCTACCAACTTTTTTTGTTGTTTTTTTGAGACAGAGTCTTGCTCTGTCACCTAGGCTGGAGTGCAGTGGTATGATCCCGGCTCACTGCAACCTCCGCCTCCCAGGTTCAAGTGACTCTCTGGCCTCAGTGCAAGTAGCTGGGATTACAGGTGTGTGCCACCATGCCCAGCTAATTTTTGTATTTTCTGGTAGAGACAGGGTTTCACCACATTGGCCAGGATGGTCTCAAACTCCTGACCTTAAGTGATCTGCCCACTTCAGTCTGCCAAAGTGCTGGGATTACAAGTGTGAACGCAGGGCCTGCCCCAGCTTAGTTCTTCTTGGAAGCAAGAAAACAAACAAACAAAACCAACCAAGGCAATAAATTCATATGAGCAACAATTTTGGGTCAAGCCTTAGGGAAGAGCCATGTGTTCGTTCTCTTATACTGCTGTAAATGAGAAGAGAGGGCACTTAGAGAACCTTCTATTGGCCGGGCGCGGTGGCTCACGCCTGTAATCTCACCTACTCAGGAGGCTGAGGCAGGAGAATCGCTTGAACCCGGGAGGCAGAGGTTGCAGTGAGCCGAGATGGTGCCATTGCACTCCAGCCTGGGCGACAGAGCGAGATTCCGTCTCAAAAAAAAAAAAAAAAAAAAAAAGGAATCTTCTGTCCTTGGCATTATTAGTGCCCTTCTATCACAGCTATGATAGTTTCAAGGCAGTTCTGCATATCTAGAGGTGCAAAACGGAGTGTGAGGGAAGTAGGGGTAGGTAGGAAGCAAGAAATACGGGTGCAAAGTCCTTCACCTTTCCTTGGGATACTAAAATCTCTACTTATCTAGGCACACTTCCTCAAACCACACTTCTGAATATTAGGTTTCTACTCTCCGTCTTTCAAGTTCCAACTTCTTAACTGGCCCAGAGTCCAGCTGTTTTCCTTCAGCCTCTTAAGTTTATCACTCTCCTTCCTCTTCCTTATGGGAAAGGATCTCTTGATTCAGACCCCAGAGTAATCTAGTCTCAGGAATAGTGAGCAACAGCAATGGTGCAGTGAGGGATCTCAGGGGATTGCAGTTAGCCCAGATTAAGAAATAAAGATGGTCTGCCTGGGTAAGGCAGACCACAGAAACGACTGTTCATTCACCCATATCCCGATGCTGCCTTTGCCCGAGGAGCCCCTGGGCCCCTCAGCCCAGCCCGTCTCCAACGCAGCCAACTTGCCGCCTCAGTCCTTAAATTCCAGGCACAACCCAGGAGCTTGGGATTCTCACCTCAGTCCTCACTGTCTCATCCCCATTCCCGGCTCCCGCCTCCGCCGCCCACAGCCCCCACACCGGCCTCCGCCCAGACTCCAGCTCCAGCGTCCGGCTGCCTGTGCTGCAGCCGCTGCCATGGTGATGGGTCTCGCGAGAACTGCCGCTTGCTACCGCGCAGCTCTCGCGCGATCGGGGAGGTGGGAAGTATCCCGGGCTGGGGGTGGGGGTACGCCGCACAGCTCCAGTAGCCGTCGCGGCTTCCGGTGCTAGGTGGAGGGAAGGAAGGAGGGAGCTGGGGAGCGGGCCAGGGCAGCGGCCGGGCTGAAGTCGGCTTGGGGAGCCGGAGGGAGCGGAGCGGAACCTGCGGGGCGGAGGCGGCGGCCGCAGCGGCGCAGCTGATAGCAGGAACAGGTGAGAGGCTGGGAAGGGAAGGCGGGTCCTGGTAGAGAAGAGGCTTGGTCAGGGTGAGGGCTGAGGAGATAGAGCGCCTCCCGGGCCCCGCCCGGCACTGCTTGGCGTGGGGCGGTGGTATCCTTCCCACCCGAAAACTCAAAGAGGGGGCGTCTGGCCAGCTTTACGCCTGCCCCCGCATTTGAAGGACGCGGAGCTGGGGTGGGGGTGGGGGGCGCACACGGATTTGTCCTCCGCCTCGCACAAGGGGGCGACCTGGGCTGCAGTTAGGTTGTCGCCTGCAGGAGGTGGGCTGTTGAGGGGGAGGAAAACCGTCCGAGGAGAGGTAATGCGGGGGCGGTGATGGCTGTTTGTATCTTTTCTGTTAAAGGGCTAGGGAATGCTGCTTTCTTCTACTCCCTCTCCCTCCCCCACCTTAGCAATAGGAGACCGGAGAGAAGCCTTGCTGTGGTTACACCCCCTCCCCCATCATAGGGCAGGGGTGCGTAGGGGGGTTGGGGGTTAGCCAACAGGGCAGGCTGCTGGTGTACCACATGGGCGCTATTCTGATAGAGGTTGCGCTTTGGAGTCTAGGGAACCGCAGGTTGGGAAGAGGGCAGCAGGTGGGGAGAGGGTGGAGAGGAGGCAGGAGAAGGGGGAGGGGGATCTGATCTTCCTGGGAGAAGAGAGGTGGGGCCTTCCTCCCCAGGCGGAGCGGGGGCGGTCTCACAGGAGGAGGGAGCATCTTGTCACTGGCCCTGAGTTTGTGTCTTCCAATCCGCTTGCTTTCTTTAGGAAGTACCAGGATTCCCGGAACAGAAAATGGAGCCCTGGCTTACGCGAATCTTTTGAGGGGAGGAGGGGGAGTTGGGGAGGTGGAGTTCCTGTTAAAACGGGCCACTTGATTAGCTAGGTGGTAGCTGTTATTTTTGGGGAATTCCCTTCTTGATTGCATTAAGGCGGGTCTACATCTTTCCAGGCCAGGAGGAATGTGGTGGTGGAGGTGGAGGATTGTGGTATGTGATCAGGAGTGAGAAGAAATAGTAAGGCCATCCTGGTGAGGGAGAAATGTAACCTAAAACCTGTCTCTGCTGTTGTTGGATTGGGTCACCCCTGGTCTATGGCATGAAAGTTTTATTGGGAGATGTGCTGCAAGAGTCTGATTGCTTGGGTCAGTGCAACAGGACAGAATCTAGTCGCTGCATGCCTCCTTGCCTGTCCTCAATCAGGTAGGTAGTAACAGTCTTTGCTGCCATTTTGTCTTGGGCTTCTTGTTGGGTTAGGTGTTTTCACTTGTCATGACTTGGGACATGGGACAGTGTTATGGGACAGTGGATTATCATAGCCCATTGGACTTGAGTTTGAAAAACATGTCTATAAAAGTTCATTCTAAGAAAAAAACTAATCCATTAAGGTTCAGCTTTTCACAGAATGAATGATTGACCTTGGAAGGGCTCCCATGTATCACATATTCACATGCGTCCTGTTTCCCAGCATGGAATTATTACCTTGCATAGTTAGAAGTTTTATAGTTGTCTATCTTGCTTTTCCAAAGAGACTAGAAGCTTTTTGGCTGCAGGAAGTGGATTTCATCTCCTCTTCCACAATGCCCATGCAAACAGTAGGTACCCATAATGAACTTAGAATGTATTCACATAGAATGTGAATGGATAGCTTTCTAACTGTAGTTTAAGGAAAGGGCAAGAGATGGCTTGGCTGTCAGCAGAAGTGCCTGGAGATAGCTTAGCAAGGGTACAAAGACCCGTAGCCTTTGTAATTAAGAAGTTTTGGTGTCTCTGCCTTCCTAAGAGGCACAGAATAGGCATAGATAATGGAAACTAAGACCCAAAAAGAGAAATATTACTAGAACACAGAGTCATTATCTGCAGTCCCAGATTTCCTGCTTCCCCGTTGTGGGAAAAGGGGTCTCTCCATCAGACCTAAGTCTTTCAAAGTGTTATATATGAATTGGGATCCTGGAGTTTGGAAGAGGGACCAATGTATGTATGTATATGTGTGGTGTCTGGCACAGAATTGGTACCAGTGAATGGTAGCTGCTATTGTACTGAATGCAAGTATAAAAGGAGAGCACACAGCAGACTGGAAAGAGTGGAAGTGAGTGAAATCGCACAAAGAGTCATATTGTAGCGTGTGTTCATCCACACTACTCTTTTACACTAGAGTCATAATAAGAGGAAGTGGACTCAGGATAGAGGGTGGGATTTATTGGTTAGAAGGAGGAACTTTAAAACCAGGTCAGTTAAAGCTGACTATGTAACCGAAGGAAATTGTAGAATCTGCTTCCCTATATACCTTTATTTTAATCCAGCCAGGCTGGAGAGTAGTGATGTGATCATAACTCACTGCAGCCTCAAGCTGGGCTCAAGCCATCCTGCACTTCAGCTTCCCAAGTAGCTGGGACCACATGCAAGCACCACCGTGCCCAGCGAATTTTTTTTACTTTTTGTAGAGATCTCACTATGTTACTAGGGCTGGTCTCGCTCCTCTATCCTCCCACCTTGGCCTCCCAAAGTGCTGAGATTACAGGCATGAACCACCATGCCTGACCTCTCCTCACCATTTTTGTTGAGGTAAATTTAGAGGCAGAATGGTATAGTAATTAAGAGTGGATCTTGGAATCAGACAAAATTAGATTCAGATCCTGCTTCTGCTAATTACCAGTGCATGTTCCTTATAAAATTGCTTCTGTAAAGAAGGTAATGATACATGGTTTTCAAGAGAATTACTATTTTTTTGGTTGTCAGTAGAATTAAATGAGATAAATGTAAAGCACCTGGTATTGTACAAAGCGTATAGTAAGTACCAAATAGCTGTTAGCTGCTATTAATAATCCATTATCATAATACTAATAATATGAACACTCAGGGCTGCCTTAGAGGAAAAGAGGTTTACAAAAGAACAACTTGCTGCCTGAGGTGCTTGTGTAGAGGGATGATTGTTACCATGAATTTCTATGCTGGTTGTAGTCTTATGAGCAGTGAAATCTTTTTTCATCGTCAGCATCACAGAGACAGCTCTTGCTGCCTGAGTGGGAGGTGAAGCTGGAGCAAGGGAGGGGCCCTGAACCATCAATTTGGATGTAGGGTGAAGGCATGGGGGCACAAGAATAGTATTCATATTAGAAAAGTCAGTGTGACTCTGAAATAATAGTTCACTCTTCCAGAAAAGAGCACCCTGGTGACCCAGGTCAGGGATTTAGATTCCTAGATCCCCTTATTTTAGGTCTCAGTCAGTATTTGAGGATCTTCATTTAGTCCACTCTTTTCATTAAGTCCAATCTTTAAAAAATGTCTGCTTTTGAGTATCTGTTTCAGAATATCATGGCCCAGAAATTGTGATATCTGTATAACTGTCTATTGTACCTTTTTCACTCCAATATCTGTTGCAAATACAGATAGAGTGCTAATATAACTATTTGATAATAAAAAGACATGGGGAGCTTTTGGAAAGAGTCCCACAGATGTTCGAAGGCTTCATGTTATAGTCAGGTAAAGAACTGACTAAAGTAGGGATTTCATGAATGTGTTAGAGCTTTGCCATGGACTTATGCAAAGGATCTGCCACACCATGTGGACCAGAAAGGAAATGGCTCAAGATGTTAGAGATCCACCATTATTACCATATTCCTGAAGAAAGTTGAGATGACTGGGTGTGGCAGGTCTCTTGGTACCTTTTAGTTCTCTCATTACTGCTGAAAGCCTGGCATAATCCTTCCTTTATTAGCTTATGCACAGGAGTTTGTCAAGCATGAATGTTTAAACTTCAGCATGAGCTTAAGATGCAGGAGAGCATTTGCTCTCTGTTGCAATGGTTTATGTCCTTTTTTTTTTTTAAAGCAGTCAAACGTTAAATAAAATTTTATTTGAATTCTAATACATAAAATGGACAAAAGTGGAGTTACTTTCTACTGGTGGTGGAAGGTGGGGGGTGGGGTATAATTACACCTCCTCATGTGATCTCTCCGCTCTTCAAGCAGAACCCTTGGGCTCTGAGGACATGGAAACCATTTCTTCAGTTTGTCAGATACAGGGAAAAGGATCAGAGACCACCTATAGAATACTGTCTTCCTCAACCCCACAAGTGTTTTGCCACTCTCAGTAGAACTGTTCTCAACACGCATGTCAGTCACTAGCTATAGGTCAGTCATTGGTGCTGGATGCTGGAGACGTGAAACATGAATAAGGCATAGTCTGTGCTGGCAAAGAGCTCACAGTCTAGTGAGGTACTTTCCAGCCTTTTTCCCATCATGGTATACACAAAAAATGGTAATAGTGAGACTTGGAATCTGAGATGGCTGGCCCAAGAGCTCTAGCCACCCCAAGCCCTGCCCAGCCATCCAGTGGCTGATAGGATCAGTATCTCCAGCTGACCTGTAATGCACTCGAGGCACATTGGGCAGTTCCAGCTCTGGAAAGCAAAACAGGCAAACGTGAATACTGCAGCAAGTCCTAGAGTGTGTTTGGGATGCTGAGGGATCACAGATAACTCTTATACCCCAGGCAGGCAGTTCTCTGTTCCTCTGTGTCCTTAGGCTCCTCTGTATAATGGTTGGCCTTGTCCACATCATGTCTTCCTGTTTAAGCAGTTTACTGTCAGCTCCATCTTAACTTGCACAGTGAAACCAGTTTAAGGGCAGAAGATTATTAGGGGTCTAGGCTATTAATGGACTTTCAGTGATTTTGTAATTAAGAATGTACAGTGTTCTGGATATACAAGACTGTAGAGGTGGGCATTGGATTGGTACAGCCATAGAATATCAGGAGCTGTAGTGGTTGTAAGCTGGTCAGATGCTAAGAATAAGGCAAGCTGAAATTTTTGGGTAGAGGGCAGTGCCACAGAATGTTCCAAAGAAACAAATGAGTCTAGTTTTTATCTTGTCAGTGTTTTATCTGGCTAGGATTCTAAAACAGACCTTGTCCTCTGTTCTGACTCACTTGCTGAGGGTTGTCCATGGTAAAAGCCAGACCCTTCCCAGGCATTTTGGGTCTCCATCAGACAGGGTGGTTCGGGATCCTTCTTCACTTCACAGCTGTGGCCTCCTTCAGGTTTGTGTGTCCTGGAGTTTTTTCCAGGATTGTTCTTTGACTAGATGGGAAGCTGGTGTAACAATTCTGGCCTGAGCCTAAATACCACTAATTGAGTTAATTGGGACTTATTTAGTTAGATATGTTTTAGTTTATATCAAAACTGTAGCTTTGGATCCTCCCTCTTTTCTTTTGTATGTTCTATCCCCATTGGTGTCTATGATGTCTTGCTCTCTTGATTTCCCTTCTGCCCATCTGGTTGCTTCTTATTCTTTCCTGGCCTGCTTTTCTGCCCACTACTTTATTTATTTATTTTTTTAATTAATTTTTTTTTTTGAGATGGAGCTTCGCTCTTGTTGCCAGGCTGGAGTGCAATGGCACGATCTTGGCTCACAGCAACCTCCACCTTGTGGGTTCAAACCATTCTCCTGCCTCAGCTTATGGAGTAGCTGGGATTACAGGCATGCGCCACCATGCCCAGCTAATTTAGTACTTTTAGTAGAGACAGGGTTTCTCCATGTTGGTCAGGCTGATCTCGAACTCTCCACCTCAGGTGATCCACCCATCTTGGCCTCCCAAAGTGCTGGGATTACAGGCATGAGCCACTGCGCCCGGCCTATTTATTTTTTGTTTATTTGTTATTGTTTTTTTTTTTTTGAGATGGAATTGCGCTCTTGTCACCCAGGCTGGAGTGCAATGGTGCAATCTCACCTCGATGCAACCTCCGTCCACCTCCTGGCTTCAAGCAATCCTCCAGTCTTGCCTCCTGAGTAGCTGGGATTATAGGAATGCCCCACCATGCCCAGCTAATTTTGTATTTTTAGTAGAGATTGGGTCTCACCATGTTGGCCAGGCTGAAGTCTCGAATTCCTGACCTCAGGTGATCCACCCACCTCGGCCTCCTAAAGTGCTGGGATTATAGCTGTGAGCCACCGCACCTGGCTCCCGCTACTTTAAATGTTGGTGTGTCAGGCAGGTTTCCGCCTTTGCCCTTTTCTCCTATTCTACTGTGTACACTATCCCTAGATATTTCAGTTAGAATGTATTAGTTACAAAAATAGAAAACACATATGTGGCTAACAGGCTGAGAGGATTTATTAAATCATATAGCAAGACATCTAGTAGAAAGGCAGACATAGGCTGGGTGCCGTGGCTCACGCCTGTAATCCCAGCACTTTGAGAGGCTGAGGCAGGTGGATCACTTGAGGTCAGGAGGTCTCAAACTCCTATAAATACAAAAAATTAGATGGGCATGGTGGCAGGTGCCTGTAATCCCCCAGCTACTTGGGAGGCTGAGGCAGGAGAATCGCTTGAACCCAGGAGGTGGAGGTCGCAGTGAGCCGAGCTTGCACCATTGCACTCTAGCCTGGGCAACAAGAGCGAAAACTCCATCTCAAAAAAAAAAACAACAAAAAACAGCAGACACAAAAGAACACATATTGTACAATTCTACTTCTATGAAGTACCTAGAGTAACAAATTCATAGAGACAGGAGAATGGTGGTTACCAGGGGCTACAGGGACAGGGGGATTGGGGAGCCTCTGTTTAACAGGTACAGTTTCAGTTTGGGAAGATTAAAAAGTTCAGGTGATGAGTAGTTGTCATAGTTACACTACAGTGTGAATGTACTTAATGCTACTGAATTGTATACTTGAAAATGGTTAGAATGGTAAATTTTATGTGTATTTTACTATGATTTTTTTTTAAAAAAAGAAGCCAGCCGGGTACAGTGGCTCATGCCTGTAATCCCAGAACTTTGGGAGGCCGAGATGGGCGGATCACTTGAGCCCAGAAGTTCGAGACTAGCCTGGGCAATATGGCGAAACTTCAATTAAACAAAAATTAGCCAGGTGTGGTGGTGCATGCCTATAGTCCCAGCTGCTCCGGAGGCTGAAGTGGGAGGATTGCTCGAGCCTGGGAGTGAGCCATGGCTGCAGTGAGCCACGATCACGCCACTGCACCCAGCTTGGGTGACAGAGCAAGACCCATCTCAAAAAACGAAAGAAGCCAGGCATGGTGGTGCATGCCTGTAGTCCCAGTTACTCAGGATTGCGTGAGCCCAAGAATTTGAGGCTGTAATGCACCATGATGGCACCTGTGAATAGCCATTGTACTTCATCCTGGGCAACATAGCGAGATCCCATCTCTAAAAAAGAAAAAGTTTAATTTACCAGCTTGATATTGTCATTAAGGACCCAACTGAGTTTTTTTCCATTTTTCTGCTCTGATATCCTGGAGTTTTAAATGTCTGTTTCCTTCTCTTTATGGTCTCCAGATTATTCTAGCTTCTCATCCTTCTACATCATCAACATTCAAAGGCTGGACAAGAGAACATTGCCATAGGTCCTTTTCTAAGATTGAGGGGCCAGGCACACAGTGGCTCATGCTTGTAATCCCAGTACTTTGGGAGGCTGAGGTGGGAGGATTGCTTGAGGTCAGGAGTTCGAGACCAGCCTGGGTAACATAATGAGACCTCGTATCTACAAAAAAAACTTTAAAAATTAGCCAGGCATGGTGATGCACACCTGTAGTTCTAGCTACTTGGGAGGCTGAGTTGGGAGGATCTCTTGAGCCCAGGAGATGGAGGCTGCAGTGAGCCATGATCATACCACTGCGCTCTAGTCTGAGTGGTAGAGTGAGACTGTGTTTCTGAAAACAACAGTAATAATAAAAACAAACATGTTCACACTCAGATCTGTTCCTCTTGTATTTTCTTTCTCAAGAAATGCCACCCAGTCCCTAGGCCAGAAACCTGGGAATCGTCTTTGATTATTCTCCTCTTCTGCCTACATTTAAGCACTCATTAAATCCTGTCGATTCTACCATTATGATGTTTCAAGTCTGTCCTCTCCTCTCAATTTCCACCTCTAGTTAAGAACTTGTGATTTATCACCTGTATTACTATACCTCCTAAGCAGTCTTTGTGCCTCCAGTCTTTCCCCTTTCTAATTTACTCCTGAAACTTCTGCCAGAATGGTCTTTCTAAAGCACATTCCTGATCACGTTACTCAGCATAGCCTTTAAAGCCCTTCATGATCCAGTCCCTGCTTATCTCTCCAGCCCCATCCCTCATCATTTTCTTTCTTTCTTTTCTTTTTTTTTCTTTTGAAACTGAGTCTCACTCTGTCACCTAAGCTGGAATGCAGTGATGTGATCTTGGCTCACTGCAATCCCTGCTTCCTGGGTTCAAGCAAGTCTCCTGCCTCAGCATCCTGAGTAGCTGGGATTACAGGCCCGTGCCATCACACCCGGCTAATTTTTGTATTTTTAGTAAAGATGTGGTTTCACCATATTGACCAGGCTGATCTTGAACTCCTAACCTCAGGTGATGTGCCCGCCTTGGCCTCCTAAAGTGCTGGAATTACAAGCGTGAGCCACCGCGCCCCTGCCTTCATCATTTCTTTTACCCACCATGCTGTATCCAAATAAGCTACCTCCCAGTTGCACCTGGCTTTGGCTAATAAAAAGTGCTATCTGGCTGGGCACAGTGGCTCAGGCCTGTAATCCCAGCACTTTGGGAGGCCATGGACGGGTGGATTACCTGAGGTCAGGATTTCAAGACCAGCCTGGCCAACATGGTAAAACCCTATCTCTACAAAAACACGCCTAGCATGATGGCAGGTGCCTGTAATCCCAGCTATTTGAGAGAAGTAGATTTTTCCTGGGATAATCACTTGAACCCAGGAGATGAGGTTATAGTGAGCCGAGATTGTGCCATTGCACCCCAGCCTGGGTGACAGAGTGAGACTCTGTCTGAAACAAACAAAAAAATTAGCCGGGCGTGGTGCTGGGTGCTTGTAACACCAGCTACTTGGGTGACTGAGGCAGGAGAATCGCTTGAACCTGCGAGGCAGAGGTTGTGGTGAGCTGAGATCGCGTCATCGCATGAATAGCTGGGATTGCAAGGATAACAGTGCGCCATCATACCCGGCAAATTTTGTATTTTTAATAGAGACGGGGTTTCACCATGTTGGCCAGTCTGGTCTCAAAGTCCTGACCTCGGGTGATCCACCTGCCTCGACTTCCCAAAGTGCTGGGATTACAGGTGTGAGCCACCACACCTTGCCTGTAATCTTCACTTTAGGAGGCTGAGACTGGAGGATCGTTTGAAGTCAGAAGTTCGAGACCAACCTGGTCAACAAAGTGAGACTCTTATCTCTACCAAAAATAAAAATAAAAAAGTTAGCTGCGGCACGATGATTTGGGCCTGTATGTAGGTCTAGCTACTGGGGAAGCTGAGGCAGTAGGATTGCTTGAGCCCAGGATTTGGATGCTGCAGTGAGCCTGGATGACAGAGTGAGACCTCATCTCTTTAAAAAAAAAAAAAAAAGAAAAGAAATTTATATTTTTATATATATATATATATATATATATATATTTTTTTTTTTTTTTAAAGTGCTATTTGAAACTTAGGTCTTTTTTTCTTTTTCTTTTTTTTTGAGACATTTTCTCTCACTCTGTCACCTGGGCTGGAGTGCAGTGGCGTGATCATGGCTCACTGCAGCCACAACTTCCTGGGCTCAAGTGATTTCTCTTGTCTCAGCCTCCCGAGTAGTTGGGACTACAGGTGCACACCACGACACCCAGCTAATTTTTTTTTTCCCCCATAGCGACAGGCATTTGCCATGTTGCCCAGGCTGGCCTTGAACTCCTGGGCTCAGGCAATCTTCTTGCATCAGCCTCCCAAAGTGCTGGGATTACGGGTGTGTGCTGCTGCGCCTGGCTCAGTCTTTATGCCTTTGCACACACTTCCCCTGCCCAACTCCCTCTTTATTGTCTGATTACTTCCTCTTCTTCCTTTAGGAGCCAGCTCAGGTATGACCTGAGAATTATGTTTCAGAATCACCCTTTACCCTTCAGTGTTGATTTACTGCTCCAGCTTTCTGTCCACATAATACTATGTGCTTACTCTACTCTTACTCTCACACTGTTTTGTAATCCTGTCTTTACTAGTCTTTTCCATTAAAGAGTGAATTTCATGGCCGGGCACGGTGCTCCCACATCCCAGCACTTTGAGAGGCCGACGCGGGCAGATCACGAGGTCAGGAGATCGAGACCATCATAGCTAACACAGTGAAAACCCATCTCTACTAAAAGTGCAAAAAAATTAGCTGGGTGTGGTGGCAGGTACCTGTAGTCCCAGCTACTTAGGAGGCTGAGGGAGGAGAATGGCATGAACCCGGGAGGCAGAGCTTGCAGTGAGCCGAGATTGCGCCACTGGACTCCATCCTGGGCAACAGAGTGAGACTCAGTCTCAAAAAAAAAAAAAAAGACAGTTTCATGAAGGCAGAAACTGTCTCCCTCTCTGTATCCCTAGTTCAGTATGCTCAATAAATGTTTGATGAATGAGGCTGGGTGCGGTGGCCCACGCCTATAATCCCAGCACTTTGGGAGGCTGAGGCGGGCAGATCACAAGGTCAGGAGATCAAGACCATTCTGGCCAACCTGGTGAAATCCTGTCTCTACTAAAAATGCAAAAAATTAACCAGGAGTGGTGGCACGCGCCTGTAGTCCCAGCTGCTCGGGAGGCTGAGGCAGGAGAAGCGCTTGAACCTGGGAGGCGGAGGTTGCAGTGAGCCAAGGTCGCGCCACTGCATTCCAGCCTGGGTGACAGAGTGAGAATGTCTCAAAAAAAAAAAAAAAAAAAAAAATAGGTTTGATGAATGGATGAAAGCTGGTATCAGAAGCTATTTCTTGACTTTGGGAAATCTTTAAGTCTAGTATATATCATTAAGATACTAATCTAGGAGTTCTTATGTTCTGATTTCAGTGCTCTTGAGACAAGAACTTGGAGTTTACACAGGTCATAAGCCAGCTGCACCAAGAAAACTCAGTACAGGCATACTCTGCTTTTGTTTCTTTAAATTGTATTGGTCTACTGGTTAGCTGTGCTAAAAATAGCATCTCTATTAGTGATATTTCAATTTGAAAATTATCTAAGAACAAATCTGTTTTTACTGCACTCTGCCTGGCAGCAGAGGGTTTGGAGACCCTGGTCTTCCTTCCCCTGGACCCTGAAGAGGAGGAGGTAGTGCCAGATCAGGAGTCCCCTCAGAGGTGTCTCATAGCACATTCTTGGATCATTCACTGGAATCAGGTAGAGGGAGTATGTGTGGCCGACTGGGATGTGTGACTCTCAAAAGCACCTGGAGATTGAGGCAGGTATGTTCCTGCAACATATGTAAGGAAAGATGGTTGAGTAGCCAGTTACAGCAACAGCCTGCTTCTCCTGGGGGGATGAGGTGGGGGCAGTGAGTTGTCCTCAAGTGAGGATATCCTTAGATGAGGCTTAAATCAGCTGATGTGCTTAACTGAATTCCTTCAGTGTCCCACACAGATTGTACTAGAGCACGTGTTTGGGTTCCTATTGTTTTTACCTGTGATAATAAAGTTTCTGACTGTAAAAGAGAACCTGGAGATACCTTCTTTTTTTTTTTTTTTTTTTTTTTTTTGAGACAGAGTCTCGCTCTGTCTCCCGGGCTGGAGTTGCAGTGGCCGGATCTCAGCTCACTGCAAGCTCCGCCTCCTGGGTTCACGCCATTCTCCTGCCTCAGCCTCCCGAGTAGCTGGGACTACAGGCGCCGCCACCTCGCCTGGCTAGTTTTTTTTTGTATTTTTTAGTAGTAGAGACAGGGTTTCACCATGTTCACCAGGATGGTCTCGATCTCCTGACCTCGTGATCCACCCGTCTCGGCCTCCCAAAGTGCTGGGATTACAGGCTTGAGCCACCGCGCCCGGCCGATACCTTCTTTTTAATAGAGATGTTAGTATATTCCATTTTTCATCTTGAGCCATTCACTTTCAGTCTTAACTGCTGATTCTTGATATCCAACAGCCAATGGAACCCTGGCATTTTGCCCTGTCAACACAGGAGTACCATCTGTGATGAAAGAGTAACTATAGGCTATATAATACATGGAGAAACAATTCACGGTTTGTTGACTTCGCCATTCTGCTTCCTAGTGCTTTTCTAGGAATGTATTGTGAAAGCTATATAGCCAAAGATTTGTATTCATGGCACGAAGCTGAAAGCTGCTACCATCTTGGTGGTAGGGCAGCATGCTCTCTGGTATTAGCAAGGGACAGGGAAAGCCAAGACAAGAAAGCCAGCATCCCCTTTGAAATGCTCATTTAAATCAAGCTCCAGATTATACTTAAAGAAAAGTCATGGCCAGATGTGGTGGGTCATGCCTGTTATCCCAGCACTTTGGGAGGCTGAGGCGGGCGAATTGCTTGAGGCCAGGAGTTTGATACCAGCCTGGCCAACAACAGAGGTGCAGTGAGCAACCTGTGCCTCTGCACTCCAGCCTGGGTGACAGAGTGAGACTGTCTCAAAAAAAAAAATTAAATAAATGAAGAGGAGGAGTCATAACGTCCATTAGTTTCAAGGCCCTGGGCTTCGCCAGGGAGACACATGATAGCTACTGGATGTTTATTTTTTGAGATAGAGTCTCACTGTTAACGTAGGCTGGAGTGCAGTGGCGTGATCTCGGTTCACTGCAACTTCTGCTTCCTGGGTTCAAGTGATTCTTTTGCCTGAGCCTCTGGAGTAGCTGGGACTACAGGCATGTACCACCACGCCCAGCTAATTGTTTTTTTTTTTTTTTTTCTTTTTGAGACGGAGTCTCACTGCTGTCTGCCTGGGCTGGAGTGTGATGGCATGATCTTGGCTCACTGCAACCTCCACCTCCCGGGTTCCAGCAATTCTCCTGACTCAGCCTCCCGAGTAGCTGAGATTACAGGCGCCCGCCACCACGGCTGGCTAATTTTTTTGTATTTTTAGTAGAGACAGGGTTCCACTGTATTAGCCAGGATGGTCTCGATCTCCTGACCTTATGATCTTCCTGCCTTGCCCTCCCAAAGTGCTGGGATTACAGGCATGAGCCACCGCACCCGGCCAATTTTTGTGTTTTTAATAGAGACAGGGTTTCACCGTGTTGGCCAGGCTGGTCTCGAACTCCTGACCTCAGGTGATCCACCCACCTCAGCCTCCCAAAGTGCTGGGATTATAGGCGTGAACCACCGTGTCTGGCCCCTTTTTTTTTTTTTTTGAGACGGAGTCTCCTCCCTCTGTCGCCCAGGCTGGAGTGCAGCGGCGTGATCTCAGCTCACTGCAGCTTCTGCCTCCCGGATTCAAGCAGTTCTCCTGCCTCGGCTTCCTGAGTACAGGCGCGCACCACCACGCCCAGCTAATTTTTGTATTTTTAATAGAGATGGGGCTTCACCATGTTGGCCAGGCTGGTGTCAGACTCCCAACCTCAGGTGATACACCCACCTCAGCCTCCCAAAGTGCTGGGATTACAGGCATGAGCCACCATGCCCGACCAGCTGTTTAGATATTTTATCAGGTATTCGTCAGTCCCACTGTATATTAAATGGCAAGAGAGAATCCCACCAATTCTAGTCTTCTAGTCCTTTTATGTTGTTCCCAAAGCAGTCCTGGGTCAAATATATGTGGAAAATGGCTGAGAATGGACAGGATAGCTAAGCAACCCTCTGTGCATTACATAGAGATACCAAATCCTACTGGACAGAAGAAATAATGTAAGGACATCCTCAGATGAAGCTTAAATCAGCCAATGTGCTTAACTGAACTCCCACAGTGGACTTCGCACTAGAGGGAGGACAGATTCAAAATAAGTAGACATGGTCTTTGCCCATAGGGAATACACAGTTTAATGGGGGAGACAGTAAATACACAGACTTACAAAAGAAGAAAAACTCCACAAGGTAGTAAGTGCCACATTGAGTGGTTAAGATCATTCAAAGTAAGGCCTTGATGTGGCATGCCAGGAAATAGAAATAGGTGTAACACTGGGATCAGCTTTTGAACCAGGACTTCAGCATGACAGCCTAGCAAAGAAGAAGATCAAAGGACAGTGTACCCATGTTCTGGGGCAAGGCATATTGACTACTTATATCTTTTTCAGCCACCACTATACTCACAGTTGGTAAGCATTTAATCAGCAATAGTTTTAGTCATAAAGGACAGCGAGGTAAATGTGTGGCATAAATTTAATTCAGAATCTGGGCCAAAGCCTGATACCAAACCTTTACAGCAAAGGGTCATCTGGAGCTGAAGGAAAGGCTCCCTGAGCAAGAGACAGAGTAAAGACTAGGAAGACTTGGGGAAGGTTTAAATTTCATGAGGTGTTAGTAGTATAACCAAAAACCACACTACTACAAATTGCCAAGGTTGGTGAGAGCTGTTCTTAGCTGGGTAGGTCCCTCAGGGGTCCTCAGGAATCTGTCTACCTGGGTGGGTTGAGACAGAGTAGAGAGGAAGGCTAGCGGGTGGCTTGGCTGAAGTTGAACCCTAAGGTTGAGTAGCCCTTCTTCCCGGTGTGTGAACCCTCTAGATCAGGGGTAGGGCTCATCTGGGGAACCTACTGAGAGTGCCACGCCTGGCTCATTAGTGGCTGTCTGGGGAGGCCTTTTGAAGATGAAACACTTCATAAGCACTCATTGTTTCTGTTTTTTTGGACAAACTAGTACTTTGGTCTTCAGGGACTGTTGATCTGGCTCAGTTGCACTAGTCTGGAATTTGCTGCAAACTGAGAAGGGTGGTAGGGGGAAATGTCAGAAGTTTTGTAAAAACAACCAAACTCCCACCAAACCCCCATGCTTGTAAGTAGGATTCCTCCCCGTCCACCTTTCACATTCTTGGGTTTGGGTGCACTTTGTCTTGACCTGTCCCTTTGGCTGCTGTGTTTGGGGTGTGTGTGTGTCTCTGGTTCCCAGACTCTAGAGAATGCCAGCAGCTGGCATATGGTGATTGCTGAATAAGCTGCCCGCTGACACATGCCTCCTGCAGGCACAGAGAACTGGCTTGTATGGGTGATTCTGAATCCTCATTTTATTATTGTTTCAAAGATGCATTTCTGTGGCTATCCTGTGCCATAGAGAAGAGAGAAAAGAAGAAAGGAAATGAATGAGTGAATCTGATTCTGTCTGTTGGGGCAATGGCTAGGGTGAGCAGATAGACATTTTGTACCTTCATAATGATTCTTTTGGTCGTGTTCATCCTTTTAGCAGGTATTTTTTGTTGTTGTTGTTTTTGTTGTTGCAGTTGTTGTTATTATTATTTTGAGACGGATTCTTGCCCTGTCACCAAGGCTGGAGTGCAGTGGCATGATCTCAGCTCACTGCAGCCTCCACCTCCCGGGTTCAAGCGATTCTCGTGCCTCAGCCTCCCGAGTAGCTGGGACTACAGGAGTGTGCCACCATGCCCGGCTAATATTTGTATTTTTAGTAGAGACAGGGTTTTACCATGTTGGCCAGGCTGTTCTCAAACTCCTGACTTCAAGTGATCCACCTGCCTTGGCCTCCCAAAGTGCTGGGATTACAGACATGAGCCACCGCACTTGGCCTCAGCAGGTATTTGTTACGTGCCTACTATATACCAGGCATAGCATCCAATCTGAGTGAGCTGTCAGTAAAGTCAGTAGAGACCCTGGGGGTTAGTTCAGTTTTTCAACTACTGTGTCCTTGGCACTATTCTTGGTACTGGAGACAGAGCAGTGAACAAAACACATAAGGAGCTGAAATCTTAGGTAGAATAAAACAATCAGCAAGAAATAAATATATAATGTGTCAGATGGTGATAAATGTTATGAAGAAAAGTGGGATAAATGGGGTAGAGAGTGGTGTGTGTCTGTGTTATACAGGTGGTTGTGGGAGGCCTCTTTGGTAGGAGACATTGGAACAGACAGGTAACTGAAGGGGGTGAAGGAGTAATCCATGATGGCTATCTGAGAGAGAAGCATTCCAGGCAGAGGTGATAGCAAATATGAAAGCTTGGGGCCAGGCATGGTGGCTCATGCTTGTAATCCCGTGCCCTGGGAGGCTAAGGCAGGAGGATTGCTTGAACCCAGGAGTTTGAGACCAGCCTGGGCAACATGGTAAGACCCCACCTCTTTAAAAAAAAAAAAAAAAAAGCTTTGAAGCAGGAAAGGAAAGTGTTGGGGAATTGGAGTGGAGTAAGCAGAGAGAGAGTAGTGATCTCGTGACAGAAGTAGGGGAGTGGAGGTCATGTAGGACCCTGTAAGCCATGGTTTGGGCCTTGGGTTGTACTGAAAAGGAGCCATGAAGCCACTAGAGGGTTTTGAACAAAGGAATCATATGACCCGAGTTTGATTTTAAAACCACCCTAGATGCTATATGGAGATTAGGCCGAAAGGCTTAGGGAAGAAGCAGAGAACCAATGAGATGACTGCCTCATTGCAGCGACCATGTGGGACAGCCCCCTCCTTGGATGGGCCACAGTGAGCCAAGGATGCACCTAGCTGAGGAATAAAGGGGTAACCCCGCCATACCCCACCTCTCTACTCCCAGTGCCTTGTTGTTTGAACAGGGCACAACATTTGCAGTTGGCATTTCACAGAGTGTAAAGGATCAGCCTCTTTTAGGAGTACGACTTTCTTATTCCTCATTTATTTTGGTGTGGAAGAAAGATGGAGTTGCAGAAATATAGGACGGGAAGAGGCAGAGTCTCTTGATTAGAGGAGAGAGCATAAACCTTGGGAAACTGGCAAGCCTGAACCTTGTCGGGAGTCACAGAGAGCCACTCCTCATTCCACTCCCTCCTCTTCCACCCTTGCCAGAAGTCTCAGGGTAAGTAAGGTTAGGGGAGGGAGAGGCATTAATGATCTTGCAATGCCTCGGGGTATAGGGTAGAATAGCAGAACTGAAGGGACTTCAGAAATCATCTAGTTCAGTCCCCCTTTCATTTACAGGTGCAGATATGGAAAAGTGAAGTAACTTGCCCAGAGTCACATGGTTAGATTACTGGCAGAGCAGGGATCCTTAGTGTTTACTGCTTTGTCTCTGTTCCCAAAGACTCAGTATGTTAAGTGGGCCTTGGTATTTATAGTCCCCTCAGACTCTCGGTTTGTCATGAATGAACTCTAGCCATGACCTTGGGAAATTCTAATTACGTGGAAGTCCTGACAAGCAAATGATGGTACGATTTTACATTTCCTTTGTCTAGGATCAGGTCTTCCATACCAGGGACCAGGCCAAAACCAGACTGCCACTGCCCCCTACTTGGGCCCCACTGTCCCCAGAAAGCAGTTGCTGTGATCATGGGCAATATCTTTGGAAACCTTCTCAAGAGCCTGATTGGGAAGAAGGAGATGCGCATCCTGATGGTGGGCCTGGATGCCGCAGGAAAGACCACCATCCTATACAAGCTGAAACTGGGGGAGATCGTCACCACCATCCCTACCATTGGTAAGAGCAGAGCTTGGATGTGGGCTTTCATGCCAGCAGCTGAGTCAGGGCAGGGACCTATTCCTGGTTCTCCCACCTGGCCTCTTCTCCCCAGGCAAGTCCATACAATTTGTGGGGTTCAGAAAAGAGGGGGGTGTTGTTTAGCTTACTAGCAGATGCTGGGGCTGCTGTTTGCCCACCTAACCTGGCTCTCCCTGATGCAGGAACTTCCATGGCCTGGCACTCAACAGTTGCCCTCAGGCATGGAGTTGGTTTTTTCTCTGTGTTGTTTGGAAAGCAGGTGAAAGGCTTTGATGTTCCTTCCAAAGGCTTGGAATTGCTTGGGTTTAGGTCTTTGGTGGCCAATCTTGGTTACAGTCTGCTGAAGGGAGGGAGAACATTTGCCATGTAGTGGGGGCTCCAGTCAGCATTCTCAGCTGGCTCTGCCTTTGGGGCTCCAGGATGCCAGCTTACTTCCCTTTCTTCACTCTGCCTCTCAGGCCTCACATCTTAGCTGAGGCCAACTCTGGTAGCCAAAGTACCAGAGTAGGGCTGAGTCATTTTGTAGAAGGGAGCACCAAAGACTCAGTGGAAAAGTCAGGAAAGTTGGCCCACGTTACCCAAGCAACTGTGAACCTCTTGACCGACTTTCCTCATCTTCTTCGACTTCTCTTCGGTTTTCATTTTGGCCTTCAGGCTGCTAGGTTAACGATTACCAGGTCTGAGGAAGCCTTAGGCTTTTTTCCATTGTTGGTGTCATGGCCACCACTGGGAGAAAGCAGAACCAAACTCATTGTGGTGGTGGTTGCAGGGCTAGTGTTTGAGGCCAAGTGACCATTGCCTGTTTTTTTCCCAAAGGATTCAATGTGGAGACAGTGGAGTATAAGAACATCAGCTTCACAGTGTGGGATGTGGGTGGCCAGGACAAGATTCGGCCCCTCTGGAGACACTACTTCCAGAACACCCAAGGTATGCCCAGGCCTAGCATGGGTTGGTTGGGTTTGAGCAGAGTGTGTGGCTGTCTTTCTTGTTTATGGGTGGCCAACTGTTACCCTGCTATAGCTCCTGGGGGCAGAAGAAAGGGAGGAAAGGGAGCAAATATTTGGAGGGTGTCAGGCAAGTGTCTTCTTGTTGGGGGGAGGGGGTTACCTGTCATCTTAGTGCAGCCCATGCTCTGCCTCCCTAGGGTTGATATTTGTGGTCGACAGCAATGATCGGGAGCGAGTAAATGAGGCCCGGGAAGAGCTGATGAGAATGCTGGCAGAGGACGAGCTCCGGGATGCTGTACTCCTTGTCTTTGCAAACAAACAGGTGAGACTTCTTCCCACCCCAGAATCTGGGAGACAGCAAACTGGCTGTGGAAATTGTTGGGTCTTGGGCCTATTATATGGTAAACCCTTTTAGTATGCTCTCAATTTTAGAAGTGTGGGAAATTGAGCAGTTGGCTTCTTTATGCCCCTCTTCTCGTGCCCCACCCCAGCTTTATTTAGCAACATTGCAGTCCTCAGGGATTGCCTCAAATCTTTCTTTCATCTTGCCTATTATCTACTTTAGGTGAATTGGCCTCACTCCTGCTGTCAGACAGACCTGATTCTTTGGTCAGTTTGAATCACGTCTCTTGCTTCCCCACCAATCTCGTATTTGGTTTCCAATTCCTCAGTACAGTGACCTCCAGTGCCTTGGATCTTGGGTTTTAGGGTGACTAAATCCAAAGTAGCTCCTTAGGATCTTGGTCTGGGTTTCCTAAAATAAAGGAGGAGGGGAAGGTGCTGGTACACATTTCTTTGGTAGATGGGTGTTCTAGAAGCCTTTAAAAAATCCTGAGGCTTCTTTTTGTGTGTCTCCCACGTGCTCCAGGATCTGCCTAATGCTATGAATGCTGCTGAGATCACAGACAAGCTGGGCCTGCATTCCCTTCGTCACCGTAACTGGTACATTCAGGCCACCTGTGCCACCAGCGGGGACGGGCTGTACGAAGGCCTGGACTGGCTGGCCAATCAGCTCAAAAACAAGAAGTGAGAGCCAGACAGCCCTAACCAAGCACCCCACCCACCCCTGACATACCTGCTGTCACCCTGCCCCAGTCCTACCCCTTCCTCTCCACTGCAAGTGTGGCCAGGGCCCTGGGTATCATGTCCGCATGCCCAGCAAGAGCCTTGCCTCCCCTGCCTCCCCTCCTTTTTCCTGTCCACCTATATGACCAATCCCTAATTGCTGTCCTGATGATGAGTCATTCCAATTTACTGGATTTTAAACAAAAACAAAGTTGTTATGGTTTCATGGGGTGGCCCCTCTCTCTCTCACCCTCTGGGTTTCGGGAGGTCGAGTGGGGTATTCTCTTTGTTTGGCAGTGGTTGCTGTCCTCTTGGCATCTGAATCCTTTCTCTGTCCCCACAAGCCCTTCTACTCCCTGTTTGTCTTTCCTTCGCCACCCTCTCCCTGTTCTACATGGAAATTGCACGGGCCTCTCTGTGTTTGCGTGCATGTGTGCGCCTGTATATACATGTATAGAGAGATATATTTGTGGGGGCCGGGGGGAGCGGGGAGGGGGTGGAGTTAAGCTCAGGGCTTGCAGCCAGGACACTGCCCACTGGAGCCTGTCATCTGCCCCTTTCGTGTTGGTGAGATTAAGGGAAGAAGGTGGGAGGGCATTAGTCAGGCCGGACTACCCCAGTCTTTGACTGGTTACCCACCTCTCTGCAGTTAGGTTTTTCTGGATGACAGGACAGATGATGGATTCTCCACCACCATTTTCCTTGTACTCCTCTCTCCACCCTTCTTAGGACTGGAGGGTGGCATTTATCTCTAGATGACTGTTCTCAAGGAGATGCCACTGTGCTCTGCCTTATTGTTGGGAAGGAGAGAGGAACCCACTCACTCTTATCAGCTTAAGAGTGTTCAACTGATCCTTCCCGACCATCCTCAGATCTGTTCGTCTGGAGCTTGACTAGGGGGTGGGGATGGCAAGTCCGTGGTGTGTGTTAGGGACCCAGGGCGTTGGGGGAAGGGAGGCGAAGGCCTCAGGCTTTCCATCTTCATTCTCTTTTGTTATTAGGAGGTGAGGCATGGATCAGTCCCATTACTGCCTTCCAGTGCCCCACCACCCTTCGATCTTGGGCGCTGGATGGTTCATCTGTCTTTGGTCAGAAGTTTTCTCACCCTAGTACTCCTGTTGGCCTGACCAGGGCTACTGGGTGTTCTAATGAGGAGCTGGGAAGTGGGGTGACATAGCTGACCTTAGTATCAACCCCCCTCTTCTCCAATTCTTGTTTTCTAATCCAGGATGTGCTAAAGGATGAAGATTTTCTATTGTTTCCAGGCCCTCAGACCATCCTTGCTGTCCCTTCACCCTCCATGCCCCTGCCCTCCTCACCCACTTCTCATAAATGGATCTGGGGGTTAGAGTGGAGGAAATAAAATCCTGAAGTGGTTGTCAGTGCTTGTGGGATGCAGTGGTCTTCAGGGTTCTCCCCGCATTATTATGTAGTTGTTCAGAAGTTGCTGCTACTGCATCTCTGTCTGCAGGGGGCCCTTGTCCCTGAGGTCCTGGCCTGGGTCCTGACTTCTGTAGTTTCTGTGAAGACGTAGCTGTCCTGTGGGCTTCTGTGTGTGCTGGCTGCGCCCTGAGCTTCCAGACAGCTGTCCATAACCTTTCTGTGAAGGTCAGGGCCCAGGGCCCCCCATAGCATAGCTGAGAGATCCCTTCCCAGTAGGGCTGTCCCAAGCCCCACTCCATGAGGCCAGGTTTCCTGGCCACTTTTATCGATAGCAGGTGAATCAATACTAGTAACCCCATCCAAGATTGAACTGTGAAAGAGAGGTTCCAGGGGTATCTCCCTCAGTGCCAGTTACTTAGTGATGTGTTATCCACGATGCAGCAGGTGTGTGCAGGTATCTTGCTCTCTAGGCCTGTGGGTGTGTGTGTGTATGGGTGTGGGTGTGGGTGTGGGTGTGTTTGTGTGTGGTGCTTGTGTGGGGGGGTGTTGGAGGTTCTATTTCATTTAAAAATGTATTCATTACCCTGGCCCCACAGATGCTTCCCTCCATACTTTTTATTTGCTCTGTTTCCTCAGATTTATTTTGTCCTGCCCCATTGCCTCTCCTTCCCTGAACTCTTTCCTTTTCAATCTCAACTCATTCACTGATGTTGCTTGTTTGCCCTTTTCCATGTATTTTTTCCTACTTAGGATTTTCCACTCTATCTTTGTGGTTCATGAGGACTTTGCCTCTTCTCCTGCCTCATTCCCTGACTTTCTCTAGTTAGATGCCAGTCCTAAATAGGTTTTCCTCATTTCAGGCCTCACCCCTCACCTTGTTTTTGGGGGGCTCCAGGGACCAATCTGGGGCTGAAAATGTTAGGAGGTGGCCTTGGTGCTGCCCCAGATCTGTCCAGCAGGGAGCAGTAAGTGATCTTGGTAGTATCCCTGGCTACTAAGCCCTTGGCAGGGGTGGTCCTTTCTACATTCCCATTCACTTAACAGCTCTTTTGGGATTGGGTATTTCATTCCATTTCTGCCCACTCCCTCTCCTCTCCTCTCCTCTGGTAGGTTTAATTTTATGCTTTCCCTGATTCCAGCTTCCTGCTTCCTGAGGACTCCCCGCTCCCCCCACCCCAAAGTTTGTCTGTGGTGTTATAGTGGTAACTGCAGTTCCTTCTCTGGAATGTAGACTGTATATGTTTAATAACTCACCTTCTCTATCCTTGCTCAAAATGTGGGATAACACGATGACTGTGACCCTGGTTGGAAATTAAACTTGTTTTATGCAGCTTTGGAGCAGACCTTCATCTTTGCTGTGCAGCAGCCGTGGGACAGTGGTTTCATGTGAGGGGAGTCCTTTTTCTGGTCCCTCTCTCCATAGTGCTCCTTCTTTCAGCAAAGGGGTAAAAGGCACACTTGATTGATAGAGAGTAAGGTTATGGAGGAACTTAGTCCCACTCACACTGGTTATTTCTTCCCATCGTAACCTGCAGGGGAGCCCAAATGAATTGGGCACCAGAGTGTGAGGGCTTTGTGACTTTCCTCCTCTAGTTCTAAGGTTTAAACCTGAAGTCAGCCACATTTCTCACCTGTTGGTAGACTGTAGGGACTTCACTGGCTGAAGGGCCCTGAACTTGGAGGGCCCCATGTGCCTCTACTCTCAGATCTCCTCAGCCTTGCACATGAGGTGCTTCTAGTTTGAACAGAGTCCCCTCACTAGTCTAGTTCTGGACTTTGGCAGTGAATAAACATGAAGGATAAACGTCTGGGCAGTGTAATGACCTTGATCCTTATTATAACTAATGGCCCTGCATCAGCTCTACTTTAGGCGTGTGGTTTTTCATTGTCAGGATGCCAAGCTCATCCAGAGATCCCACAAATGTCTGAGAGGCCTCCATCCTCCATCACACTCCTACCACTATTCTGTTCCTCCCCTGCTACCAGTGTCTGGCTCCAGGCAAAGAAAGGGATGGTGCTACCTTTAGGGTGAGTGAGGTCTAGGTGAGCCAGGCAAGCCTTCCCCAGTCTTAATATTTTCTTAAGCTTTGAGGACAGAGGTCTTCCCAGCCTGCTGTTGTGGGAAAGGGATAGGATTTAGGCATATAATAAGTTTGAGAGCCCCAAGTACCAGTGTGAAGCATATAATTTGTATTCAGTTACTTCCCTGCTGCCTCCCCTGCCAATTTTCCTTTTTCAGCGCTTCTGTTATTAATAGGCCATCACCCTCAAGGACCAGTGCTTCCACCATATATAACTCTCAAACTACTCCAACCAGACATGTATTATCAACCCCAATGACTTTGAACATTACCCACCTACTCCTCAAGATAAGATGACGCTTTCTTCCTTCCAGGCTTCTCCAAAGTTCTACTTGGTGACAGACTGCTGATAAGAGTATCTTTCCCAAGTGTTTTCTTTCTTTTTTTTTTTTTTTTGAGTCGGAGTTTCGCTCTTGTTGCCCAGACTGGAGGGCAATGGCGCAATCTCAGCTCACCACAACCTCTGCCTCCCGGGTTCAAGCCATTCTCCTACTTCAGCCTCCTGAGCAGGTGGGATTACAGGCATGTGCCACCACACCTGGCTAATTTTGTATTGTATTTTTAATAGAGATGGGTTTCTCCATGTTAGTGAGACTGGTCTTGAACTCCCGACCTCAGGTGATCTGCCCACCTCAGGCTCCCAAAGTGCTAGGATTACAGATGTGAGCCACCACACCCGGCCAGGTGTTTTATTTCTATATTAGCAAATAGATATCTTTCAGAGCTACAACCTCTCATAATGATAATGGAGAGAACTTTAGCTGAATGGTGGGCCAGTGGGGGGTCTTTGGACCCCTGAACAACTTGGAGAAGAGGATGACCTATTCCCTTTTGTCCCTTAGTACTCAATTTAGAATGCTAGGAAGTTGAGGGGAGCCCTCTTGTGGCAGTTGCTGAAACCTTCCTGTTATTTTGAGGGGACGTGGGATGAAGAGGAGACTGAACCTGGGAGGTAAATGCTTAGCACCCAGCTCTTAGGACAAACAGCAACCCCATCTTCCAGAACATGCATAGCATCAGTCATGGACTGGCAGAAGACTTGGACCCAGGGTCCACTTCAGGATAATTTGGGCAAGGGAGCTTCCCAAATGAGCCTGTAGAAAGCCAGTGGAAGGGCTTAGGTTGGCTAAGGTGGGATGGAGGGCAAAACCCTCCCCCTTCATTCCAGAGTATAGGGGCAGTGGTAGAGAATGAATGTATGTGTGGGTTTCTCAGTCTTAAGGTATAAGGTCTGAAGGCTCTGGGAATTCACTGCACACACCACTTGCAGTTCAAGTGCCTAGGTTGGTTACAGCAGGAAGTTGACAAGTGTGTATTTAGTATATTTGATGTTTTTAGGCATCTGCTAAAAGTAGGCATCTGCTAAAAGTAGGTCAAACCACTGAACTAAGGGAGGAGTCTGGGGATCCGTTTCTGGGATGCTGTGAAATCCTTTTGGGATATCTGTAGTATACCACGTTGGGTAGTGAGAGTTGGGGGACACCCCTTCCATTGCTGCTGCTTAGTGTAGGGAGTGGTGTCTTTGGGCAACAGTCATATTATTAAGAAAAGGTATTTTTTTTTTTGAGACACAGTCTCTGTCACCCAGGCCGAAATGCAGTGGCATGATCTCCGCTCACTGCAACCTCTGCCTCCCAGGTTGAAGCGATTCTTGTGCCTCAGCCTTTCCCGAGTTGCTGGGATTATGAGTGCACACGACAACTCCCTGCTAATTTTTTTTTTTTTTTTTTTTTTTGAGACGGAGTTTCACTCTTGCCCAAGCTGGAGGGCAATGGCGTGATCTCAGCTCACCACAACCTCTACCTCTCAGTTTCAAGCAATTCTCCTGCCTCAGCCTCTGAGTAGCTGGGACTACAGGTATGTGCCACCATGCCCAGCTGATTTTTGTATTTTTAGTAGAGATGGGGTTTCACCATGTTGGCCAGGTTGGTCTTGAACTTGTGACCTCAAGTGATTCGCCCACCTTGGCCTCCCAAAGTGCTGGGATTATAGGCAGGAGCCACTGTGCCTGACAGAAAAGCTTCTTTTCCAGTTCTGAAGAGTGTGAAGGTAGGAGAACCAGAATCCAGTTCTCTCACTTTCCAACTCAGTAGCTAGAGAGAGAAGAGTATCATGCTGGTCACTGGGGAGTGATAGGATCCGGATGCCTGGCTTTAGGTTATAGACAGGAGATGGAGAATCTGTTCTTGTCTTTGCCAAATCTTGCATTGATGGGATGATACCTCCTTGGTTAGAATAGCCATAGGGGAAGAGTGGAGGAAGGAAGTAACTGCTTCATTCTTGGATGAATGTGTGCATAAACATAACCTGAAAGAAAACATCTAGTCAGCTGGGGTTATGCATACCCTTGAAAATACAACACCAGGCCAGACACGGTGGCTCACTTCTGTAATCTCAGCACTTTGGGAGGCTGATGTGGGAGGATAGCTTGAGCCCAGGAGTTTGAGATCAACCTGGGCAACGTGGTGAGGCCCCATCTCTATATGAAAAAATATATATATATATATAAAATATATATATAATTATATATATGATATATATGTACAATTATATGCATATATATATATATTTTTTTACTTTTATTTAAAAATATAGAGATGGGGTTTCACTGTGTTGCCCAGGCTGGTTTCAAACCCCTGGGCTCAAGCAGTCCTCCCACCCCAGCCTCCCAAAGTGCTGGAATTACAGACGTGAGCCATTGTGCCCAGCCAAAAAAAATGTTTTTAATTAGTTGGGCATGGTGGCACGTGCCTGTGGTCCCAGCTACTCAGGAGGCTGAAGTAGGAGGATTGCTTGAGCCTGAGAGGTTGAGACTGCAGTGAGCCATGTTGCGCCACCGCACTGGTGACACAGCAAGACCTGTCTCAAAAAAAATCAAATTTTAAACCCAGATTTGTATATTTTTTACAAATTACAGGCTTTTACTTTATTAACAACCTGTTATAAATAAATACTTAAGAACATTTAAAGAGCAGTGTTCTGCTTACTCTTTGGCACATAATAGGCATGCAACCTTGATGAACAAATAGATGAATTAATAAACACCATTGTCTTTAATCAAGCTGGGCATGGTGGGTGCCCCATGAGTCTTGGAAGCTGGGATACTGTGGTTTCTTCTACACACTGACAGAGACACCTTTGAGGGTGGAGGCTTTTCTAGGAATGGTTCTGTGATTAAGTTGTATCTCCAGCCGGGCGCGGTGGCTCAAGCCTGTAATCCCAGCACTTTGGGAGGCCGAGATGGGCGGATCACGAGGTCAGGAGATCGAGACCATCCTGGCTAACATGGTGAAACCCCGTCTCTACTAAAAAATACAAAAAACTAGCTGGGCGTGGTGGCGGGCGCCTGTAGTCCCAGCTACTCGGGAGGCTGAGGCAGGAGAATGGCGTGAACCCGGGAGACGGAGCTTGCAGTGAGCTGAGATCTGGCCACTGCACTCCAGCCCGGGCGACAGAGCAAGACTCTGTCTCAAAAAAAAAAAAAAAAAAAAAAAGTTGTATCTCCAGCCAGGGGTGGGTCAACTCTCCTACTTTTCCAGGAATCATGTCACCTTTCTCTGTTGTTTGGATTTCTTCTAACTTGATCCAAGGAAAAAACTCCTTCTCTGGTCCCTCCAGGGTGCAGGTGGGCTTGTGCTGCCTGTGGGTGGATATTGTCTTTAATAGTTTTGCCCTTTCCATTTTTACTACCACCCTCTCCTACTCTACTCCTCTTCCCCTTCAGGTTCCTCTTCCCCTTCACGTTCCTCTTCCCCTTCAGAACAGAGCCTCAGACCTGGATAAGACAATAGCCTTCCCCCTTCACGACATTGTTAGAGTCTGCTGATACATCAGTGCAGTATGCTGTGTCATTCTTTTGCTTAGAAACTTCCAATGTGTTCCCAATGCCTTAGTCTGACATTCAAGGTTCTTCATAACTAGCCCTTAATTCCCTCTCCAACCATCTTGCTCTAGACTCTGGCCAAATCCCTTACTTTAGACAAATCAGTCCATTAATTTTTCCCAAACATCTGGCCCTCTGCCTTTACCTCCTTTCTCACTTGTTTAAAAATCCCACTCCAAGATCTAGCTCGTTTCACCTCCTCCACAAAGCTGCCTGTGCCCCCTGCAACCACAAGGACTTTTATAGTTTTTCCCCACGTTGGCTCCTTTAGCTCTGTTAGCACAACTCATTTAACACCTCCCACTCATTCCCCTGTGTTACTATATATCTTGTTTATCCATATAATATTTAATATTAAAAATTATTTTCATAACCTGAAGTAACATCTGAGCAGGAAAAAAATTATTTTTATAACCAAAGTAATTTTTATTGTAAAAGATCCAAACAATACAAAAATATACAGAGCAACATATGGGACATTCCCCTCTACTACTATTTCATGCCCAAACGTAACCATCCTCAGCTATTTGATGTGCATCCTTCTAGTTCCTTTTCTAAATGTATGTGCTGATACATGTTTGTGGAGGGGTTAAAATATAAATGGGCTCATATCGCATCTGTTATTCTGCTACTTGCTTTTTTTTACTTAGGGTATATATACATTTGTCTTAGATATTTTCTATATTAGTATAATTAGATCTTTTAATGCCTTCTCAGTATTTCATAGTATAATTTCTTCAAAATAAAACATACTGTCTAGAATCTATTATTTGGAGGGTATCGTGTAGCTAGTACTTAGCTCCAGACATGATTGCAACCTTGACCTTGCCATCAGTTAGCTGGCTCTGGGGGAGATAGGAAGGGAGGAATGGGGCATACACAAATAACTGCAACAAAAGGAAAAATATAATAATATCCACAAGTGTATGCCTGGAGCTCCTAGCTAAGAGAATCAGGACTTCACAGAGGAAATGATATTCGAGCTTAGCCTGGAGGGAGCTTGATAGGTAAAAGAAGTGTATGTGTGCAGGCACAGAGATGGAAACAGAAAGATGTAGGTTTGTCTGATGCCAGACCACAGTCCTTGAGCAGGAAGGGAGTTTGGCTTAATTCACAAACATTTACTGAGCATTTATGTGTCAGACATTAATTATACTAGCAATGAAGATTTAGAAATGAGAAACATGAAGTTCCTGTCTCTAAAAGGGATTCAGTTTAATGGAATAAAAGCCAAGTTTGGAAAAGCAGATTAGGGCCGGATGACAAGCTTTCAGTTGTCATGTCAAGGAGTTGGAATTTTATTCACGTGGGCAATGTGAAGCCATGGTAGGCTTTTTAGTGGGCAGATGATGGGACTGAAACTGTAGATAGCAGCAGTGTACACAATGGTCCAAAGTAGGGAGAGGCTAGGGATGAGGGGCTTATTTTTTGAGACAAGGTCTCTGTCACCTAGGCTGGAGTGCAGTGGTATGATCATGGCTTACTGCAGCCTTGATCTCCTGGGCACAAGTGATCCTCCCACCTTAGCCTCCTGAGTAGCTAAGACCACAGGAGCACACCACCATACCTAGCTAATTGTTAAATTATTTGTAGAGATAGGGTCTTGCCATGTTGCCCAGGCTGGTCTTGAGCTCCTGGCCTCAAGCAATCCTCAAGTGATCCTCCTGCCTCAGCCTCCCAAAAATGTTGGGATTACAGGTATGAGCCACCACGCCAAGACTTTTCTTAAACAAGATAGAAGTTTAAAGGCCAGATGCGGTGGCTCATGCGTGTAATCCCAGCACTTTGGGAGGCCTAGGCAGGTGGATCACGAGGTCAGGAGATCAAGGCCATTCTGGCTAACACGGTGAAACCCCATCTTCACTAAAAAGAAAAATACAAAAAATTAGCCGGGCGTGGTGGCGGGTGCCTGTAGTCCCAGCTACTTGGGAGGCTGAGGCAGGAGAATGGCGTGAACCCAGGGGGCGGAGCTTGCAGTGAGCCGATACCGCGCCACTGCACTCCAGCCTGGGTGACAGAGCAAGACTCTGTCTCAAAAAAAAAAAAAAAGAAGTGTCTTTCTGCCTCAGTTAAAAGGTGTCTGGGGCTGTGCATGGTGGCTCACACCTGTGATCCCAGCACTTTGGGAGGCCAAGGCAGGTGGATCACCTGAGGTCAGGAGTTCGACACTGGCCTGGCTGACATGGTGAAACCACATCTTTACTAAAAATACAAAATTAGCCTGGTGTGGTGGCACACACCTGTAGTCCCAGCTATCCGGAGGCTGAAACAGGAGAATTGCTTGAACCTGGGAGGCAGAGGCTGCAGTGAGCCACAATCGCAGCACTACACTCCCGCCTGGGTAAGACAGAGTGAGACTTCATCCAAATAAATAAAAATAAATAAATAAAAATTAGCCAGATATGCTCGCTTGAACCCAGGAGGTGGAGGTTGCAGTGAGCCAAGATCTCACCACTGCACTCCACCCTGGGCAACAGAGTGAGACTCTGTCAAAAGAAAAAAAAAAATGGTGAGCTGGGCGTGGTGACTGACACCTGTAATCCCAGCACTTTAGGAAGCCGAAGCGGACAGAGATCACTTGAGTCCAGGTGTTCAAGGCCAGCCTGGGCAATATGGCGAAACTGCATCTCTACAAAAAATGTAAAAATTAGCTGAGTGTGGTGGCATGCCCCTGTGGTCCCAGCTACTTGGGAGGCTGAGGCAGGAGGATCACTTGAGCCCATGAGGCGGAGGTTGCAGTGAGCCAAGATTGCACCACTATACTCCAGCCTGACTGACAGAGACCCCCATCTCAAAAAAAAAAAAAAAAGTATCTAGCGGCTGGTCTGAAGATAGGCATCTCAATTGTTCACAGCCAGTTACAGATCGAACTCCTCTTTCCCCCTTCTCACTACTGCACTTGACTAGACTTTTTTTCCCCCCACAAAGAATGGGGCTTCAGATACAACTGAAAAATAAAAGTGTCTGGTGGTAGGCAATCCAGAACTGGCATGGTGGCTCTGCAGTTAACAAGGACTTATGCTTCTTTTTGCTTCACCATCCTAGCATGCAGCTTCCATCCTAATGGTCATCTCATGGTCTAATATGGCTTCTAGAGCTTAATTCATCTCATCTGCATTTCAGATAGCAGACAGAAGGAATGAAAGATGATTGGGGGAGGGAGAGGAGCACAGAAGGATGCTTCCTAGTTAACTCTTTAAAGGGCCTTCTTGGAAGTCCAAGACAATACTTCCAACACTTCGTTTATGTTCTCTTGGCCAGAACTTAGTCAGTTAGCCATATCCAGCTTTAAGGGAGACTTGGAGATGTAGTTTTGTGGTTTTTTTGTTTAACTTAAAAAATATTTTGATACGTAATTTGCAAACAGTGAAATGCACAGATCGTAAGTATACAGTTTGATAAGTTCTGACAAATGCATACACCCATGTAACCCACATCCCTCTGAAAATATAGAATATTTCATCACCCCTAGAAATTCCCTCCTGCTGAGGGGACTTTTTTTTTTTTTTTTAAACAATACAAATGAGAGATAATGAAGGCTTCTTATCCTGAGGTGGGAGGGTTGTAGCTATGGGAATAGAAGGGAGGAGCTGGAGAGACTGTGGAAGGAGAATCCAGAGTAGACCCGTTGGATGTGGGAGATGAAAGAAGAATGAATGCTGGTAGCAGAGCCACTAACAGAAACAGCAGATAGGGAGGAAGTCCGGGTTGTTACAGATGGATTGGAAGAATGAGTGCAGTTAAGACTGTTGGCCGGGCGCATTGGCTCACGCCTGTAATCCCAGCACTTTGGGAGGCTGAGGCGGCCACATCATGAGGTCAGGAGTTTGAGAGCAGTCTGGCCAACATGGCAAAACCCCATGTACTAAAAATACAAAAATTAGCCAGGCGTGGTGGTGGGTGCCTATAATCCCAGCTACTTGGGAGGCTGAGAAAGGAGAATCGCTTGAACCCGGGAGGTGGAGGTTGCAGTGAGCCAAGATCATGCCATTGCACTCCAGCCTGGGCGACAGGAGTGAAACTCTGTCTCAAAACAACAACAACAACAACAACAACAACAACAAACTCTTAAAAAGTGGGCTGGGCATGGTGGCTCACACCTGCAGTCCCAGCACTTTGGAAGGCTGAGGCGGGTAGATCACCTGAGGTTGGGAATTTGAGACCAGCCTGACTGACGTGGAGAAACCCTGTCTTTACTAAAAATACAAAATTAGCCAGGCGTGGTGGCGCATGCCTGTAATCCCAGCTGCTCGGGAGGCTGAGGCAGGAGAATTGCTTGAACCCGGGAGTTAGAGGTTGTGGTGAGCCGAGATCGCACCATTGCACTCCAGCCTGGGCAGCAAGAGCAAAACTCCTCCTCCTAAAAAAAAAAGTGAAGTCTGGCCAGGCGTGGTGGCTCACGCCTGTAATCCCAGCCCTTTGAGAGACCGAGGCAGGCGGATCACCAAGATCAGGAGTTTGAGACCAGCCTGGCCAACATGGTGAAACCCTTATCTACTAAAAATACAAAAATTAGCCAGGCATGGTGGCGGGCGCCTGTGATCCCAGCTACTTGGGAGGCTGAGGCAGGAGAATCGCTTGAACCTGGGAGGCGGTGGTTGCAGTGAGTGGAAATTGCTCCACTGCACTCCAGCCTGGGCCACAGAGTGAGACTCCGTCTAAAAAAAAAAAAAAAAAAGTGAAGTCGGCTGGGCACAGTGGCTCACACCTGTAATCTCAGCACTTTGGGAGGCCGAGGTGGGCGGATCACGAGGTCAGGAGATCGAGACCATCCTGGCTAACATGGTGAAACCCCCTCTCTATAAAAATACCAGATTAGCCGGGCGTGGTGGTGGGCGCCTATAGTCCCAGCTACTCGGGAGACTGAGGCAGGAGAATGGCATGAACCCAGGAGGCGGAGCTTGCAGTGAGCCGAGATCGTGCCACTGCACTCCAGCCTCGGGGACAGAGCGAGACTCCGTCTCAAAAAAAAAAAAAAGTGACGTCTTTACACAAACATAAAGGGGTTATGTGTGCTGTCCTTTGAGAAGTTTGTTGATGAAAGGAGAAAGGAAGTAGTAGCACCAGAGGAAAAGGTCAGGGGTTTACCCTGTTCTTACAGGAAAACAGCGCCTTGCTCTTTTCAGCTAGCTTTTCAAAGGATAGGGATAGGACAGCTCCCTGCCCTCTTTCGGATATTTGGATCTATAACCTCCAGAAATTCAGGCTGAAGTAGTTGGAGGTCGGAGAGGAATGAGACAACTGCCTGGGTGGGGTGGGCCAGCCAGACACTGCCAGGATAGCCACAAGGAGACATAACTTAGAGGAAAGAGCAGACAGCAACCACGTTGGACTCAGGCAGTTCTGGGTTTGAATCCTGTCTGTATCACCACCTAGCCTGATGACCTTGGGCACATCCTGAGCACCCTGTGCCTTATCTGTAAAATGGAAACAATTATGCTGACCTTTTAGGTTGGTTTTGAGGATTAGAGACTAGCTCCTGACACACAGTAGGTAATCGTAAATGGGTGCTATTATTTGGCCCAACCCACATTATAGGACAGAACGTCTACTGAACGGGTCAGAACCTGCGCCCTCCGGATCTTGGAGGGTACAGAGGGCGCCCCTCGGCCTCCTCCCTTTCGGAGGTGGGGACAAGGTGGAGGAAGGGCTGCAGGAGGAGGAGCTCTAGCATCGCGACCCGCCCCGTCCCGTCCAGTCTGGCCTGGGCGCTGCGGGAACGCTGTCCTAGCCGCCACCACCCTAACAGCCTGTCCTGGTGCCCCGGCTCCCTGCCCCGCGCCCAGTCATGGCCCTGCGCCCCTCACTCCTCCCGCTCCATCTGCTGCTGCTGCTGCTGCTGCTGCTCAGTGCGGCAGTGTGCCAGGCTGAGGCTGGGTTCGAAACTGAAAGTCCCGTCCGGACCCTCCAAGTGGAGACCCTGGTGAGGAGATAGTCCCTAACCTCAGCACCCGTGGACCGAGCCTTGTGGGGTAACACAGGGATCTCAACGAATCTGGGAGCCGGGAAGGAAGTGCGGGAACTGAGTTGGGGGTGGTGCTGGGTCTAGGAGCGAGAACGGGATCTTTGGAAGAGCATCCGTGACCCCTGTAGTCCGATCGTAGGTGGAGCCCCTCGAACCATGTGCCGAGCCAGCTGCTTTTGGAGACACGCTCCACATACACTACACGGTGAGGGGTCTCGGGGGCCGGGGCGGGGCCTGGGAGGGGGTGGCGCCCTGCTGAAACACGTCAGCTTTGGCTTGGACACGTGGCAAGCGGTTCGGGAGAAGAAACTCGGGGCTCTGGGGTTGTCGAGCACATGGCGAGGGGAGAGGCGTTGCTCTTCCGTGCCTCTTTTTCCTCCTTGCTTTTCTGCCAGTTCCTACCTGGCACGGAGAAGTGCAGGGTGGAGAGATCTCCGAGAAGCGCCAGCCCTCTGGGGCTTCCTGTTCCTTACAGCGGTAAGGGGAAGGCTAGGCTGCCGCTGTAAGGGGGCTGCCGCCGCCCAGCGGTCCAGGTGTGTGTTGCGCGCCTGCTGGGAGGGAGAGGATGGTAGGTGTATGCTCTTGATGCTCTCTCCCCCCAGGGAAGCTTGGTAGATGGACGTATTATTGACACCTCCCTGACCAGAGACCCTCTGGTTATAGAACTTGGCCAAAAGCAGGTGATTCCAGGTATGTGACCTGTGCCTCCCATTCTATCTCTTCACAACCTAAGCCCTTTCTTAGCCTCTTCAGCTCCAAAGCTGCCCTGGAGATTCCCCCCTGAAATGAGTAAGACCCTAGGGCTCTACCAGTTACCTTCTGAGGTTCAAACCTCACTTCTAATACTCCACTTGTCCCAATTGGAAGCCAGAGATTTAAGAAGTGGGGGCAAGGCCTATTGAGGATGGAGGAGGAAGACTTTGGTGTTCATGTCATGGGATTTGGGGGAGGTGGATAGCTTCCAGTTCAGTTGTGTCTTCTTCCTCAAGGTCTGGAGCAGAGTCTTCTAGACATGTGTGTGGGGTGAGTATCTGGGCAGGGGTGGGCCTGGGTACCCTCTTTGCATGGGAAGAGGTTTTCTCTGCCATCCTCGCTCCTTAAGAAGCAGGAGAATGTGGAATAAAGGACCCTGCTTCCCACTGGACAGGTCCAGGTCAGTGGGAACCCTGAGGGCATCCAAAGCCTCTGTGCTTCTTGCGCTGTTGCTTTTGTTGGGGAGTTGAGGCACATGGAGAGATGGACACCTTTGCTGGCCAGCCTGTTTGGTGTTCAGGTGGAAAAGTTCGTGTTTTGGGTGTGAAGATCCAGAGGGTTTTGCTGGAGGAGCTTCAGCTGGACTGAGGCTGCTGGCCTACCTCTCCTGCCTCTGGCTGTGACTGACATTCCTTCCCTCAGAGAGAAGCGAAGGGCAATCATTCCTTCTCACTTGGCCTATGGAAAACGAGGATTTCCACCATCTGTCCCAGGTAATCTGACTAGGCCTGTCTCTCAGGCCATCGAAATACCCAGTCCCTAAGAGCTGTAAGGAGCTATATACTTTGTCTAATGCTTGAGAAGGTCCAGACCAAGTTTGTTTAGACAGACAGGAGTGGCTGGCGCCTCCATCTCCAGGGCCACTTTTTTCTTCCTCATATCACCAACAGGGACTAAAGACAAATAACCTGATGAGGCCACCTGGTGTGACCTCTAGCAGCCAGTAACTTGTTAGGGAAGAGAACTGCCTGTGCCACCACCTTTCCCAGAACACTGGGCTTCTTTCCTGCCCTTTTCTACAACTCTACGCTGTGTCAGCTGTACAGCCGCCCCCGCCACCCCGCTTCCTTTCAGCGTCCATCAGGGAAGAGATAGTAAAAATAATCACAGTCAAGTAATTCAAAACAAAACAAAAAGCAACTGTTAAAGCCAAGTCTACCCCATAACTTTAAAAGCCATCATAGGTCACTGCCGATGTCTATTTTTGAAGGGTTGAGATGGACAGATTTCCCAAAATGCGTATCTTTTGCTTTCAGTTCTAACAAATGTTCTATTAGCTAAAATGTGTTGTACTCCACAGAGTATTGGGCTCGTAATTCTTCTTCTTCTTTTTTTTTTTTTTTTTTGAGACGGAGTTTCATTCTTGTTGCCCAGGCTGGAGTGCAGTGGCGCAATCTTCACTCGCCACAACCTCTGCCTCCTAGGTTCAAGCGATTCTCCTGCCTCAGCCTCCCGAGTAGCTGGGATTATAGGCGTGTGCCACCACGCCCAGCTAATTTTGTATTTTTAGTAGAGATGGGGCTTCTCCATGTTGGTCAGACTGGTCTCAAACTCTCAACCTCAGGTGATCCGCCTGCCTTGGCTTCCCAAAGTGCCGGGATTACAGGCATGAGCCACCGTGCCTGGCTGGGCTCATAATTTTTATTCTAGTTCCAGCTTAGAGGAAGGCCTGGAAGGAGGGTAGGGCAACCAAGGAGAAACTCTTTTACCCAAAGCCCTATACCTCCCCATTCCCAGTGCTGCTTATTTGCACCTCTTCCGCCCACTCATTTTTGTTCCACCTGCCCCTTTACTTCTTAAGCAGCATCCTCATCCTTCTTCCTCTTCAGTTCTTATGCTGAAACTTCTGTTATCTCATAATCACGTTGAATGTGCTCATTGGTTGGTTGATTTTTTAAAGTCTAGTTTAAATCCATTTAATTTCAGACCTGCTAAGACTCTATCCATGTGGTTATTTGGAAATACGATAAGTTAGTAGTTAGTATAGAAGGTTCTCCCACTTACAAATAGAGAAGAGTCTTACATTTCATATTCACAGAAAGTTTTCCTGCATTCAAAGACTTGTCACTGGACCCAAGCCACATGTGTAGTTGGGGTCAACATGACTATCACTGAACTCTGCTCATAATCCTCCTCTACTCTTGTCTAAAGGAATTCAACCCCACATTTAAATCTTGTCAGCTTCATAGTTGTTGGCTTTGCTGTGGCCTACCCTCCCTATTTTCATTCAGATTCTGAGCCCTGGATAAAATGCACTGAGAGTCTAACCCTCTCCACCCCTCTGCCTCTCTAGCGGATGCAGTGGTGCAGTATGACGTGGAGCTGATTGCACTAATCCGAGCCAACTACTGGCTAAAGCTGGTGAAGGGCATTTTGCCTCTGGTAGGGATGGCCATTGTGCCAGCCCTCCTGGGCCTCATTGGGTATCACCTATACAGAAAGGCCAACAGACCCAAAGTCTCCAAAAAGAAGCTCAAGGAAGAGAAACGAAACAAGAGCAAAAAGAAATAATAAATAATAAATTCTAAAAAACTTCTTTGCATTCTTCATCTGATACTTTCTGAGACTGCCTTTGAAAGTGGGAATGAGGTAAAGGGCTGAGGAAAAAAGCATTCTTAGTTGCATCTTGCCTGGCATGGGGGTGGTTGTAGGCCCTGGATCACCTCTTCCCTGGCCTCTTCTTGCTGTCCTAACTGACTTTAAGGATCTGGTCTTGAGTCTTCCCATAGGATCTCTAAGTCCTTAAGGTATGGGTTTTGGCTCTCATGGCGCCCTGATTCTGAGGAGGGATGCTTAATTGAGCAGTGAGCCTCCTGTTAGTTGCCTAGCTGTTCTCTCTATTCCCTGGGACCACAGTGTTCCTAGTGTCCTCAAAGAGGACTGCTCTGTCCAATATGGAAAAGATACAAGGAGCTCATAAACTCCATGGAAATTTTTAATAGCAACATCCATACATCTCTCAAAAAAAAAAAAAAATCTCTAGGAGTTGAAAGATTTTTTTCCTTAGATCACAGGTTGTGGAAGATCACGTGGGCTGCTTCAATTATATTTTAAGTGGTTGGATGTTGTTTATCACCTGGATGGGCTATAGGTATGGACAAGGGCTGGGGTAAATTGCTTTGATAGTTGACTATAAAGAGTGGGTTGAGCTGGCTCAGCACTTCGTCACTCACTGAGATGCCATCCAAGTACTGCTTCAGCATCTCCCGCAGCTTTCCATTGATATCTAGCAGCTGGGCTCGTCTGTGTTGGAGGCTCAGTTGCTCCAGTTTCACTTTGTTGTACCTTTTCCAGAAATTCTCCATTCCTGTGTAGTCCACCATCACCTGGGAGTGGAGTTGTAGGGAGAAGGTGTGCAGCGAGACCCACTAGCAAATGCTGCCCAATGCCCCACCATCCCCCAGCCTTTACCTTGGCAAGCTCCTCAGTAAGCTCTTCTAGATTATTCTCCTCAATCCCCTCCTGCTCCTTAGGAGTCAATACTGATGAATAAAAAGGCAGCACCTTTTCTTCCTCAGTTTCAAATTTCCTACATATTTCAGCAAGTTTAAGGATCTTTTCACCCTATTTGAAGCAGGAAGAGAGTTTATATTAGGAAAGGGAGTGGAGAGGGAAGCTAGTGGAGTTGGTTCCCCTGTTTGAACCCAGGGAAGCTACTCATCCAAGTGGGAAACAATAGCAATAAATACATATAGCAAATAGAGGTTACCATGTAACACACACTATTCCAAGTATTTTCTATTCTTATTGTAAAATTAATTCATAGCCTGGGAAACATAGGAAGATCCCATCTCTACAAAAAAATTTGCAAAAGCCAGGTGTGGTGGCACATGCCTACAGTCTCAGCGACTGGGGAGGCTGAGGTGGAAGAATCACTTGAGCCCAGGAGGTAGAGGCTGGAGTGAGACGAGATGGTGCCACCACACTCCGGCCTGGGCAACTGAGTGAGACCCTGTCTCAAAAAAAAAAAAAAATCATTCATTCATTATTAATTCATTTCTTTAAAAAAAAAAAACAACTCACTTTTTTTTTTTTTTTTTTTTTGACAGAGTTTCACTATTGTTGCCCAGGCTGGAGTGCAGTGGTGCAGTCTTGGCACACTGCAACTTCTGCCTCCAGGGTTCAAGCGATTCTCCTGCCTCAGCTTCCCGAGTAGCTGGGATTACAGGCATGCACCACCATGCCCAGCTAATTTTGTATTTTTAGTAGAGATGGAATTTCTCCATGTTGGTCAGGCTGGTCTCGAACTCCCAACCTCAGGTGATCCGCCTGCCTTGGCCTCCCAAAGTGTTGGGATTACAGGTGTGAGCCACTGTGCCCAGCCAAAAACTCATTCATTATTAATTCATTTCTTTTGTCTTTTCTGTCCTTTTTTTTTTTTTTTGAGACAGGGTCTTACTCTGTCACCCAGGCTGGGGTGCAGTGGTGCAGTCATGGCTCACTGCAGCCTCGATGTCCCAGGCTCAAGTGATCCTCCCATCTCAGCTTCCCAAGTATCTGGGCTCACAGGCGTGTGCCACTATGCCCAGCTTTTTTTTTTTTTTTTTTTTTGGTAGAGATGGGCTCTCCCTATGTTGCCCAGGGTGGTCTCAAACTCTTGGGCTCAAGCTATCCTCCCACCTTGGCCTCCCAAAGTGCTGGGATTACAGGCATGAGCCACCACGTCTGGCCAATTCATTTCAATTTAAAATGTAGACCAGATGCGGTGGCTTACACCTGTAATCCCAGCACTTGGGAAGCCAAGGTGGGTGGATCGCTGAGGTCAGGAGTTGGAGAATATCCTGGCCAACATGGTGAAATCCTGTCTCCACTGAAAATACAAAAATTAGCCGGGTGTGGTGGTGCGCACCTGTATCCCACCTACTCAGGAGGCTGAGGCAGGAGAATTGCTTGAACCGGGGAGGTGAAGGTTGCAGCGAGCCAAGATCATGCTACTTCACTCCAGCCAGGGCAACAGAGTAAGACTTCATCTCAAAAATAATAATAATAATTAATTAATTAAAATGTAAGAGGGAGCTCGATGCAGTGGCTCATGCCTGTAATCCCAGCGTTTTAGAAAGCCAGGGTGGGCCATGCGCAGTGGCTCAAGCCTGTAATCCCAGCACTTTGGGAGGCTGAGACGGGCAGATCACGAGGTCAAGAGATCGAGACCATCCTGGCTAACACGGTGAAACCCCGTCTCTACCAAAAAATACAAAACACTAGCTGGGCGAGGTGGCGGGCGCCTGTACTCCCAGCTACTCGGGAGGCTGAGGCAGGAGAATGGCATAAACCCGGGAGGCAGAGCTTGCAGTGAGCTGAGATCCGGCCACTGCACTCCAGCCCGGGCGACAGAGTGAGACTCCATCTCAAAAAAAAAAAAAAAAAAAAAAAAAAAAGAAAGCCAGGGTGGGAAGATTGTCTGAGGCCAGGAGTTTGAGCCAGCCTGGGCAACATGGCGAAACCCCCTCTCTACAAAAAATACGAAAGTTAGCCATGCATTGGGGAGGCTGAGGCAGGAGGAACGCTTGAGCCCAGGAGGCAGAGGTTGCAGTGAGCCAAGATGGCGCCACTGCACTCCAGCCTGGGAGACAGAGTGAGACCCTGTCTTCACCAGAAAGAAAGAAAAAAAAAAAGTAGGAAGGGGCTCACCAGGGTGGCTCACACCTCTAATCTCAGCACTTTGGGAGGCCAAGGCAAGAGGACTGCTTGAGGCCAGGAGTTCATAACCATCCTGGACAACACAGTGAGACCCCATCTGTAGAAATACATAAATAAATAAATTAATGTAAGAGGGGAGGAAACATGGAATAAAAAAGGTATTCCAAGTGTCCACTCAGCCAGGAAGCAGGAAGAAGCCTTCGCTATCCTTTCCAAATCCCTTTAACCTTGCAGGGAGCCAGGTTCCTTGACTTCGTTCTGACTGTCCTCTCCCTTGTGTTACCTTATCAACAATCTTTCTCAGGGCCTTGAGGGTGGCATTACTTTCCAAGGTGAGTTTGACTAAGTTCTTCTGGGATGCTGCCCGGGCCTGAGTCCTTTGGGCCTTAAGTTTTCGCAGTTGTACAAGGACCAATTCCTTGTCGTTACGGATATACCGGTTCTCATCTTCACTCTCACGGCTGTGTATCATGATCTTGCCTTTTGAAATAGTTATGGCATCCTAGAGGAACAGATTAGGGGAAACACTTGGCCAAATGAGGGTCTTCAGTGAGACAGGTAAAAGGGCTGCCTGGGGACTGAAATCAGAGCATATCATCTTTTCCCAACCAATCAGTGATGAGGCCCAGGGGAAACGAGGGGAAGCAGAAGAGGGGATAATAGAGCAGTTAGAGCAGTGAGTATTTCACTGTGAGTAACTCACAGGTTAGTGAGTATACACTAACCTGTAGTTTCTGTATTTTTTTCATCTGTACTTCAATCTCTTTGGAGCTCTTCTCATCCTTCACCTGCAGGGTCTCAAAGGCAGCCTTTCGATCCTCTGTGGCATCAGTGTAATTCTTGAGTACATCCTGGAACTTTCTCCACAGATCTTCTACTATGTTCTCCAGGTGCAGCCTTAGAAAGTGCTTCTCTTCTAAATTCTAGCAAGTGACCCCAAAATAGCAAATGTTTGGAATTACCTCATTAGTGCCCTTTCACTTCCACCAGCAACCTCACCCTCTTGAACTGTTTGTAGCATAGTTTAGTACAGAGGTCTTCAATGAAAATGCCTACACAAGACCAGGCAGATGATATAAATAAGTTTTGTGGGCCGGGTGGGGCCTGTGGTGAACTGGAGAGGAAATGCTTCATTTGGGAGGAGGAGGGGCAGCCACTGAGCTCCACATGAGCCTTGCCATTTGGAAATGTGGCCCAGTGTTGCCAGATCTTTAAATTTTTCAAGGGAAGCTGAAAATTTGGATGTTTTTATGAAATCTCCAATTTTCAAGTGTAAGATGCTTATTCAAAAAATTTTATAAAACACTATGGGATAAATAAAAACAAAGAACTCCATACCCAAACCTAGGTCTGTGGGCTGGCTAAGTTTGCAACCTCGAGGACAACGGAAAGCACTTTGGATCAAGGGGCAGGAGACCTAGATTCTCCTGGTTCTACCACAGACCAGCAGCATGACTTTGGCAGGTCATTTTACCTATTGGGCCTTACTTTCTTCATCTGAAAATCACAGGGGTGAAGCCAGATGATCTCCTTGGTGCTTTTTAGCTCTAAAATGCATTCCCTTGACATTTTAGAATGGTCCTCCCTCCCAACCAATTTTCACAAAATTACAAAAAGCAGTAGGGATACCTACAGTGGCAATAGATATTTTATTCACTGTGTTGGCTAAAGGGGTCTCTTCTACCTCTAGTAGCCTTGAGCATTTTAATTTTTTAAATTTTTTTGAGAGAGGGTCTCGCTCTGTCACCCAGGCTGGAGGGCAGTGTTGCTATCACAGTTCACTACAGCCTCCGTCTTCTGGGCTCAAGCGATCATCCTACCTCAGCCTCCTAAGTAGCTTGGACCATAGGCGCACACTACCACGCCTGGCTCTTTTTTTTTTTTTTTTTTGGTTGGGGGGTAGAGATGGCAGTCTCTCTGTGTTGCCCAGGCTGGTCTTGAACTCCTAGTCTCAAGTGATCCTCCTGCCTTGGCCTACCAAGGTGCTGGGATTACAGGTGTAAGCCACTGTTCCCAGCCTCCTTGAGCATTTTTCTATCACCTCCTTCCACTTCTTGTCTATCTACTCTCCCTCCGTACCATGTTTTTGAGATCATTCCACATGCTCTGGAACTCCAGCTTGCTTTCATACTCAGAATCTATATAGTTCTGCTCCATGGCCATGAAGATATCTTGTAGATAGTGAATCTCTTTCTCATGTTGGTCAATAATTGTCTTCCTGTAGGAGACAAGACACTGTCCCTGCTCTGAGGGATACAGGATATTGACCAATAATGACAATTCAAAGCAGTATGTAATAAATCTATGTGAATGGTACAAACTCTTAGGTACTGATGGAGAACAGAGAGAGGGAAGGCTCTATTCTTTTTAGGACTAGAAAGAATGAATACAGTTATTTTATTTTGATTTCTGAATGGGTAATACATTCATGTACTTTCAAAAAAGTACAAAAGGTTACAGTGAGAAGTCTCTCTCCCATCGCTGTTCCCTGCCAAATGGGTAGGATTTTGATAGTTGAAAATGGGTAGCTGGTAAAAGGAATTTGAGGAGTTAAACTTAAAAAGAAGAAAAAAAGAGTTATTAAAAAAAAGTAAAACAATAACTTAGCCAGGTGAGGTGGCACGCACCTGTAGTCCCAGCTACTGGGGACACTGAGGCAGGAAAATTGCTTGAACCCAGGAGGCAGAGGTTGCAGTTAGCTGAGATCGCACCACTGCACTCCAGCCTGGACCGCAGAGCGCGACTCCATCTTGAAAAAACAAAACACAATAAAAAATAATAATAAATAAAGAAAAAAATAGTGAAAGAAAAAAGAAGAAAGTGGGTGGTGAAGGCACACAGATAGGGGGCCTGACGTAAGTAAAGGGAAGCTAGAGCTGCAAACTTAAGCCAGAGTTTGTTTAAAAGGAACCAAGATATTCTCTGCTGGGGGTCCTGTGATAATCAATGTGGGATGCTCCAAGATACTAGCCACTTGCTTACAGGCAACTCCTTGACACAGACTCTGGACACTACCCTGGATTCAATTCCCCATCTTCTCTTAGGCCCCCATACCTTTCTGTCTCAAACTCCTTGGTTAGGGCTTCCAGCTCCATGTTGTAACTTTCCTCCAGGAGACTGAGCCGGTGCCTCTGCAGGGCCAAAAGCTGGTCAACACTGTGCAAGTGGCTGCGCAGGGCACGGGCGTACTGCTCCTCAGCTTCGGACAGATCTTTAGCTAAAGACTAGGCCAGAAAGAGAGAGTTACCATTCCAGCTGAATGGCATCTGTGTGAGAAAATAAAAATATATTCAGCTTGCAGTTTTTAATTTGTTCCTACTGCCAATTTGGCTTTAAGAATGCTAGTTGTCCTCCTCACTCGTGTAAAGCAAGAGTGATGGCAAGGGCTGAGCAAGGTGGCTCGCATCTGTAATCCCAGCATTTTGGGTAGCCAAGGTGGGAGGATTACATGAGCCTGGGAGCTCAAGACTAGCCTGGGCAACACAGTGAGACCCCCCCAATCTCTACAAAAAAAAAAAAAAACATAAAAATTACCCAGGCTGTAGTCCCAGCTACTCACAAGACTTGGGCAGGAGGATTGCTTAAGCCCAAGAGTTCAAAGTTGCAGTAAGCTGAGATCATGCCACTGCACTCCAGCCTGGGTGACAGAACAAGACCCTGTCTCAAAAAAAAAAAAAAAGGCCGGGCACAGTGGCTCACACCTGTAATCCCAGCACTTTGGGAGGCCAAAATCCCAGCACTTTGGGAGGCCAAAATCCCAGCACTTTGGGAGGCAGGCAGATCACGAGGTCTGGAGTTCAAGACCAGCCTGACCAACATGGCGAAGCCCCATCTCTAGTAAAAATACAAAAATGCCGGGCGCGGTGGCACAAGCCTGTAATCCCAGCACTTTGGGAGGCCAAGGTGGGTGGATCTTGAGGTCAACAGTTCGAGACCAGCCTGGCCAACATAGTGAAACCCCGTCTCTACTAAAAATACAAAAAAAAAAAAAAAATCCGACCATGGTGGCAGGCGCCTGTAATCCCAGCTACTTGGGAGGCTGAGGCAAGGAGAATTGCTTAAACCTAGGAGGCAGAGGTTGCAGTGAGCTGAGATTGCGCCACTGCACTCCAGCCTGGGTGACAGTGCGAGACTCTGTCTCAAAATAAATAAATAAATAATAAAAAGACAAATATTAGTTGGGTGTGGTGGCGCGTGCCTGTAATCCCAGCTACTCGGGAGGCTGAGGCGGGAAAATTCCTTGAACCCAGGAGGCCGAGGTTGCAGTGAGCTGAGATCATGCCACTGCACTCCAGCCTGGGCAAGAGAGCGAGACTCCGTCTCAAAGAAGAAGAAGAAAAAAAAAAAGTGATAGCAAGGAGCCCCATGAAGCCAGCCAGTGTCCTGTGGATGACTAACATTTACAGTGATGTAGCCACCCCTGAAAGGGATCAGGGATTCTTGGAGAAATGAGTGCTTTGAGGTCTGATGCAGAAAATGAGTTGACCCTGGGATATCTTTTTTTTTTTTTGAGATGGAGTCTCGCTCTGTCACCAGTCTGGAATGTGGTGGTCTGATCTTGGCTCATTGTAACCTCAGCCTCCTGGGTTCAAACGATTCCTGCCTCAGCTTCCTGAGTAGCTGGGACTAGAGGCACCTGCCACCACGCCCAGCTAATTTTTTACATTTTTAGTAGAGACAGGGTTTCACCATGTTGGCCAGGATGGTCTTGATCTTATGATCCGCCTGACTCGGCCATCCAAAGTGCTGGGATTACAGGCATGAGCCACCGCTCCAGGCAGAACCTGGAGTATCTTATCATAAAAGATAGCAAAGAAGCTATCAAAGACCAAAAGGGTCATGTCAGAAGGACCCAGGAACCAATATAAAGTGCCTCACTGAGGCAGATTTTCCAAAGAAAATCACAGCAATATCTCCCATCCTACGATTCTCTGCTATGTGACCTTGCCACTCCCCTATCAAAAGGTGGTGTCTCTTCTTCCAGCTCCTTGAATTTGGGCAGACCCTATGACTACATGGGTCAATAGAATACGGTGGAAGTGGCACTATGCCAGTCCCAGGCATAACCCTTGGCTGGCCTGGCAGTTTCTGCTTCCCGCCCCTTAGAATGCTTGTTCTTAGGATGATCCCTCCAGGAGCCTAACAGTCATTCTGTGAGAAGCCAAGTGCAATGAATTTTTATTTATTTATTTATTTTTATTTTTTATTTATTTATTTTTTTGAGATGGAGTCTTACTCTGTCACCCAGGCTGGAGTGCAGTGGCGCGATCTCGGCTCATTGCAACCTCCGCCCCCCAGGTTCAAGTGATTCTCCTGCCTTAGCCTCCCGGAGTAGCTGGAATTACACACCACACCCAGCTAATTTTTTGTATTTTTTAGTAGAGATGGGGTTTCACCATGTTAGTCAGGCTGGTCTTGAACTCCTGACCTCGTGATCCACCCGCCTCGGCCTCCTAAAGTGCTGGGATTACAGGTGTGAACCACCACGCCCAGCCAGAAGGTTTTTTTTGTTTTGTTTTTTAATCAGTTATCACTGGAGGATACCAGACAACCAATTTTTTAAAAAACTGTTAAATAAAGGCAAGAGAAATAATCAAGCATTTATCTTGCTTTTCCTGTATAAACTATAGCTTTGAGTAATTGAATAGAAAATGAGGGGAAGTGGCCGGGCGCGGTGGCTCACGCCTGTAATCCCTGCACTTTGGGAGGCCGAGGCGGGCGGATCACGAGGTCAGTAGATCGAGACCATCCTGGCTAACACGGTGAAACCCCGTCTCTACTAAAATACAAAAAATTAGCCGGGCGCGGTGGTGGGCGCCTGTAGTCCCAGCTACTCCGGAGGCTGAGGCAGGAGAATGGCGCGAACCCGGGAGGTGGAGCTTGCAGTGAGCCGAGATGGTGCCACGGCACTCCAGCCTGGGCGACAGAGTGAAGACTCCACCTCAAAAAAAAAAAAAAAGAAAGAAAAGAAAATGAGGGGAAGTATCTCTTTTCAGAAATACTCAAGCTAATGAACAAAAAATGAACGATACTATTAGAAAATCAGGCCAGACACAGTGGCTCACACCTGTAATCCCAGATCTTTGGGAGGCTGAGGCAGGAAGATCATTTGAAGCAAGGGTTTGAGGCCGAGAGTTTGAGACTAACCTGGGCAACAGAGTGAGGGCCCTATCTCTATTTCTTTCTCTCTCTCTCTCTTTTTTTTTTTTTTTTCCTTACTGGATCACTACATCTAGACCCCATCTCTATTTTTTTTTGTTTTGAGTCAGGGTCTTGTTCTGTCATCCAGGCTGGGTCAGGTGTCATGATCACAGCTTATTGCAGCCTCAATCTCCCAGGCTCAATTGATCCTCCACCTCAGCCCCCTGAGTAGCTGGGACTACAGGCACACACTACCATGCCCAGCTAATTTTTAAGTTTTTTTGTAAATAGGGTTTCACCATGTTGCCCAGGCTGGTCTCGAACTCCAGGGCTCAAAGGATCTGCCTGCCTCAGCCTTCCAAAGTGTTGGGATTACAAGCATGAACCACTGTGCCTGGCCCCATCCCCATTTCTAAAATACAATTTAAACATTTTAAAAATAAGCATTTTTGCATCTCCCAATGATTTAATGGATCAACAGCTGCTAACATCACAAAAAGAGAGCTAAACAATATGTGTCTCTTGATACAACATCGCTAAGCATCTAAATCCAATTACCCAAATAAAAATACAGAGGAAAAAGTAATGTGGTAAACTGCAATACAGAATACTATGCAGTTGTAAAATAAGAAGCTCTTTACAGGAAAATATGGAACAATCTCATATATATATGAGCACAATCTTGGCTCACTGCAACCTCTGCCTCCCAGGCTCATGTGATCCTCCTACCTCAGCCTCCCCAGTAGCTGGGACTATAGGCACATGCCACCACACCCAGCTAATTTTTATATTCTTAGTAGAGACAGGGTTTTACCATGTTGCCCAGGCCGATCTCGAACGCCTAGGCTCAAGCAATCCACCTGCATTGGCCTCCTAAAGTGCTGGGATTTCAGGCATGAGCCACCGTGCCCAGCCTCCAAGATACATTATTAAGTGAAAAAACCAAGGAGCAGAATAGTATATAATATGATCATTTATGTAAAGAAACAAGAAAAAAGATTTCCTTATGAAACTAGAATTATTGGAAGGAACACTGGGTACCTGGAAGGCACTGGTGGGGAGGAACTTTTCTCTATATAACCTTTTTTTCTTTTGGATTTTGAATAATGTGAATGTACTACCTTCAAAAAAGTAAAACAAGATTAAACAGAAAAGCATTTATGGAGTTGCCCACATGATCCAGGCACCTTGAGTCCACTCACTGTAAACTACCATGGCCTCTACACAGAGATAGCTTTTACCTTATATGTTTACAATGATAAAAGGATCCTATGAAATAGGTTCTGATGATGGAAGACTATTCACTCACTCAGCAAATGTTTACCTAACCCCTGCTATGTACCAGCACTGTGCAGGATGTTGAGGATTCAGAGATAAAAAGATATGCCCACTGCTCCCAAAGGAGCTTACAGTCTAGTAGGAAGAGTTACATAAATAGAAAATCACAACATAACATGGAAATTGCTATAAGGTTTATAGCAATTGAGTGCTATAGCAATTGAGTTTATAGCAATTGAGTGATGATTTATTGAGTGACAATGAATATAAAGGATTGAGTGCCTACATATGACTAAGCACTGGGAAAGCCTTCACCAAAGAGATGTCATTTGTATCAACTCTTGAAGGAGGAATGAAAGTTTACCAGGATGGTCGGGCTCACTCCTGTAATCCCAGCACTTTGGGAGGCTGAGGCAGGTGGATCACCTGAGGTCACGAGTTCCAGACCAACCTGACCAACATGGTGAAGCCCCATCTCTACTAAAAATACAAAAATTAGCCAGCATGGTGGCGCACACCTGTAGTCCCAGCCACTCAGGAGGCTGAGGCAGGAGGATCACTTGAACCTGGGAGGTGGAGATTGCAGTGAGCAGAGATTGCACCACTGCACTCCACCCTGGGCAACAGAATGAGACTCCATCTCAGAAAAAAAAAAAAAAAAAAAAAAAGGGCAGAGTGCAGTGTGGTGTATAATCCCAGCATTTTGGGAGGCTGAAGTGGGCAGATCACTTGAGGTCAGGAGTTCAAGACCAGCTGGCCAACACGATGAAACCCTGTATCTACTAAAAATACAAAAATTAGCCGGGCGTGGTGGCGTGCACCTGTAATCCCAGCTACTTGGGAGGCTGAGGCAGGAGAATCGCTTGAACCCGGGAGGTGAAGGTCACAGTGAGCCGAGATCGCTCCACTGCACTCCAGCCTGGGAGACAGAATGAGACTCCGTCTCAAAAAAATAAATAAATAAAAATAAAAATAATAAGAAAATTTGTCAGGACAACTGGAGAAGAAATGGAGATGAGAATTCCAGACACAGGGAATAGCATATGCAAAGGCACAGGTAAGAAACAAGGCTGGCTGTATGAAAAGTACAGGTGGGCAGAGGCCGGGTGTGGTGGCTCACGCCTGTAATACTCAGCCTGGGCAACAAAAGCGAAACTCCATCTCAAAAAAAAAAAAAAGTACAGGTAGGAACCAGATCATGAAAGGCTTTGATGTTCTTACTATGGAGTTTGGATTTTTTCCTGTAGATGGGGGAACCACTAAGATTTAAGCAGTGGAGTGACAGGATTAGATTTCTGCTTTAGAAAGATAACCCTAGTACTCATGCCTATAATCCCAGCACTTTGGGAGGCCGAGGTAGTTGGATCACCTGAGGCCAGGAGTTAGAGACCAGCCTGGCCAACATGGCGAAACCCCGTCTCTACTAAAAATGCAGAAATTAGCTGGACACGGTGGCATGCACCTGTAATCCCAGCTACTCAGGAGGCTGAGGCAGGAGAATCACTTGAACCTAGGGGGCAGAGGTTGCAGCGAGCCAAGATTGTGCCACTGCACTCCTGCCTGGGTGACTCTGTCTAAAAATAAAATAAAATTAATAATAATAATAATAATCGTAGTAGTTCTGCAGAGAATCTAGAGGCAGTTGAATGTGAAGGGTGGAAAACAGGAAACAAATAGTTTAGGTTAGAGATGATGCCCAGGTCTCAACTACAGGAGGACAGTGGAAAAGGACAGCAGGGTATAGCTTTGAAAACTACTTTAAAGTAGACAACTTATACAACACTTAGTAACAGAGGTCAGGGACAGATGCAAAATCTAGGATGGACTGGGCCCAGTGGCTCATGCCTGTAATACTAGCACTTTGGGAGGCCAAAGTGGGAGGACTGCTTGAGGCCAGGAGTTCAAGACCAGCATGGGCAATGTAACGAGACTACATCTCTACAAAAAATGTAAAAATTTGTTAGATGAGGTGGTGTGCACCTGTGGTCCCAGCTACTCCAGAGGGTGAGGTGGGAGGATCAGCCTGGGCAACACAGTGAGACCTTGTCTCTACTAAAAATTAAAAAATAATTCTAAAATTTAGCCAATCATAAGCTGGGCGCGGTGCCTCACGCCTGTAATCCCAGCACTTTGGGAGGCCGAGGCAGGCAGATCACAAGGTCAAGAGTTCGAGACCAGCCTGACCAATATAGTGAAACCCCGTCTCTACTAAAAATACAAAAGTTAGCTGGGCGTAGTGGCGTGCGCCTGTAATCTCAGCTACTTGGGAGGCTGGGGCAGGAAAATCACTTGAACCCGGGAGGCGGAGGTTGCAGTGGGCCAAGATGGCACCACTGCATTCCAGCCTGGGCGACAGGGTGAGACTCCATCTCAAAAAAAAAAAAAAAAAAAAAAAAAAAAAAAAAAAATTTAGCCAATCCTAGTGAGAGCCTGTAGTCCCAACTGCTCAGGTGGGAGGATCACTTGAGCCCAGGAGCTTGAGTGTAGTGAGCTATGATTGTGCTATTGCACTTCAGCCTGGACAACAGTGAAACTGTCTCAAAAAATAAAATAAAATAAAGTAAAATAAAGTCAGGGTAATATGTAAGATTGTCTAGCCCTAGAAAACTGGTTAAAGGGTGAGATGGCCAGACTCAGAAATCTGGGGAATGCTGAAGTTCAGAGGATGGAGAGAGGAAGATAAACTCACTGGAGTGAATGGTTTATGTCCCAGAGGTAGAAAAAATGACAGAATGGTGTCTTGCAAGCCAAAGGAGAGTTTCAAGACCCAGGGCATGACCAAGAATGTCAGTGCCATAGAGAGGTTAGGTTAGATAAAGACTAAATGATGAAAAGTAGTCACAATTCTGAACCGGTGGCTTTTACTTGAGCAGTTTCCTAGAGAAGGGTAGAAATCAGATGTTGTGGGATGCAGGGTAAAAGGGAAGTGAAGAAGTAGAGATAGTGAGGATCACTAACATTTCCACATTTAATATGTGTAGTCTTACTCAGGAATGACCCTGAAGGTGGTTAATATTAACAGTATGTGATTTACCTAAGCAAGAACTGTTATCATAAGCTGAGAGGCTGCTGTGTAGGAAGAAGTTAATTGTGTTGGGGTGAACCTGGTCAACTACTCAGCTTCCCTTAACCCATTCATGCCTAAGGTTGCAAATATTTTTTGTGAAAAATCAGACCTTGGTGATGACCTTGAGCAGTACAAGATACATAACTCCCCAAAACTTAGCATTCCAATAATGGAACACTAGGCAATGAACACTGCTGTTCTTATCAAGTGTTTGATAACTTCCAATAAGTGTCTGAAAAAGCCTCTTAAAAATCCATAAGTTATGGGCTGGGCGCAGTGGCTAACGTCTGTAATCCCCGCACTTTGGGAAGCTGAGGTGGGTGGATCACCTAAGGTCAGGAGTTCCAGACCAGCCTGGCCAACATGGTGAAACCCTGTCTCTACTAAAAATATAAAAATTAGCTGGGCTTGGTGGCGGGCGCCTGTAATCCCAGCTATTCAGGAGGTTGAGTCAGGAGAATCGCTTGAACCCAGGAGGCAGAGGTTGCAGTGAACTGAGACCGGGCCTTTGCACTGCAGCCTGGGCAACAAGAGTGAAACTCCATCTCGAAAAAAGAAAAAAATCCGTAAGGTATAACTGGTGGGGTGTGAACTTCTAATGAATAATGGTTATTGCAAATTTGAGGACTCTTAATATATATCTCTGGAAGCTGCCCAAGGTCTGCTGAGCTTTTTCCCCAGGGGTTAGGCTATGAAAGAGAAATGTATGTTTTCTAGAGGGGGAATACCATGTTGGCAATGTATATTTTGCTGTTACTGTGGGCTTTGTTTTGTTTACAATTGAAAAGACTCTGGCTGGGCGCAGTGGCTCACACCTGTAATCCCAGCACTTTGGGAGGCCAAGGCAGGTGGATCACGAGGTCAGGATATCAAGACCATCCTGGCCAACACGGTGAAACCCCATCTCTACTAAAAATACAAAAATTAGCCAAGCATGGTGGCACACGCCTATAGTTGTAGCTACTCGGGAGGCTGAGGCAGGAGAATCACTTGAACCCGGGAGGTGGAGGCTGCACTGAGCCGAGTTCACAGCACTGCACTCCAGCCTGGCGACAGAGCAAGACTCCGTCTCAATAAATAAATAAATAAATAAATAAATAAATAAATAAAAAGACTAAGGAGAAGGCAGTAAATGGAGGTAGACTATTAAAAGTAAGAAAAAAGAAGGGGTACAGAAAATCCCTTAGAAGAAAAGATAGGATGGAATCAAGAACTCAAGAACCTCCCAAGAGCATAAGGATGGCTGATTGAATTGCTTAGAAATCCAGAACTGCTCTTACCCATGGAGATCTTCTCAACCTTATCCAGGGCCACTGAAGTTGAATCAAGAGGCCAAACAATTTGGTTGAATGGAGCACTGCAGTGGGAATCAATAAACACAGGCTGGAGTCCTGGCTCTCTCACTGACTAGGTATGTGACCTTGGGCAAGTCAGTTCCCCTCTGGAACTGAGCCTTCTGACATTGAAATGAAGGTGTGGGACTCATTTCAAGTCACTGGGTGATGTCTACTGTGCCTTACAACTCTACTATTCGATAGTGCTGGTTTGGGGCAGCAGATTACAAGGAGAGTGGCTCCTCTAAGGGAGAGAGGGGTGAAAGATAGCCCCATATTCTATTTTTTATTTATGTGAAAACCGTTGTTACCAATAGCCTGGCTTTCTCACAGCCTGTGTCTTGTGAGGGCTTAAAGATGGACTAATTCACTAGGATCATTCTATTAAGAGGTCAGGAAGCCATACTCAAGGTTTCCTTGGAAAGAGTGCCTACCTTGATGACATTGTCCTTACAGTCCACCACTCGTTCAAATGTTTGGCTGAGGATCTCAATGTCCTTATGAAGCTCTCTGGTCTTGACTTCCCTAAGGACAGTTCTCCACTGTGTGTTAATCTTATTAAGGTTCAAAGCACTGTTGTGTTCCTCCTTGGCCAGCTTGTCCTGTGTGAAGGAATAAATATACCTCCAGGAAGTCAGGGCCTTTCAGTACAACAAACAAGATCACTCTTAATTTATCAGCTGACACCTTACCCCTTTCCGATGGGAACGGCCTGATGGCATTTAGGGAGGGCAAGGGTGAATTTCCTTCAGGGTGGGAGCATCAGAGTAGGATGTTGTTTGTAATGACCCATCTCCAGGGAGAATATCAGCATTCCAGACAGCTGGGATAGCGGACAGGACCTAAGGTCCCAGTTCTGTGATTCAATAGAGACCGCCAGGCTGTATACCACGCACCCCCTCCCTGCTTCGCGGATAACACCCCCGCCTCCCAAACAATGTTGCCTGAAATCTAAGTATATCTGGGTCTCAGGATTTCCGGAGGAGGGGAGGTCAGGATGAAAATGAGGTTTCCTCAGTGACAGGCCAGCGCAGCGGGTGGATGGGGTTGAGCAGGACATAATGCAAAAGGCCATCACCTTCAAGAACTGGCTGAGGAGCCTCTCTTTCTTTTTGGCCATCTCCTCCTCTGCCAGCAACTTCTGTTGAAACAGAAGCAGCTGCTCCTCATCGGACAGGGGCGTCTTGGCCTTTTTTTCTTTCTTAGGCATGGCGGGGCAGGGGATTGGATCCGGGAAAGAAGCTTCGGCCTGTCTCGACCCGCGTTACAGAGCGTAGAAGAAAAATGTCCCTAGAAAGGGGCCTTCCAGAACTGCCCCTGGTTGTGGGCGGTTGTGGGACCTGAGATCTCAGCTCTCGCACAAGAGAGACCCCGGACTATCAGTGAGGCTGAGCTCTCCCACGGTAAGACGCGTCTAGTCTCCTAGCAACGAGGATCTCGCTAATATAGAGAGGCAACGGCTAGAAGAGTCCATGTCTTGGAGCGCCCCCTACCCAGTGGAGGACCGCGGTCGATTTTTGAGAGGGTCCTTTTACCTCTCAAAAACCTGTCTCCTCAGTGCTTTTTTTTTTTTTTTTTTTTTTTTTTTTTGAGACCGAGTCTCGCTCTGTCGCCTAGGCTGGGCATGATCTCGGCTCACTCAACCTTCGCCTCCCCTGTTCAAGCAATTCTCCTGTCTCAACCTCCCCTCAGTGCACTTTTATAAACCTTCCTCAGACCCCGTGGGAAGCCCAAGATCGTCAAAAACAGAACCAAGAAGTCTGACCGATATGTCAAAATTAAGTGTAACTGGCGGAAACCCAGAGATGTTGACAACAGAGTTCGTAGAAGGTTCAAGGGCTAGATCTTGATGCCCAACATTGGTTATGGGAGCAACAAAAAAACAAAGCACATGCTGCCCAGTGGCTTCCGGAAGTTCCTGGTCCACAACGTCAAGGAACTGGAAGTGCTGCTGTTGTGCAACGAATCTTACTGTGCTGAGATAGCTCACAATGTTTCCTCCAAGAACCGCAAAGCTATCGTGGAAAAGAGCTGCCCAGCTGGCCATCAGAGTCACCAACCCTAATCCCAGGCTGCGCGGCAAAGAAAATGAGTAGACAGCTCATGTGCATGTTTTGTGTTTAAATAAAACTGTAAAAACTGCAAACAACAACAACAACAACAAAAACCTTTTTAAAAAAGGTAAGTGTTGGAGAGAATGTGGAGAAAAGGGAACCCTCATATATTGGTGGTGGAAATGTAAAATGGTGTAGCCACTTTGGAAAACAGTTTGGCAATTTTTTTAAATGTTAAACATAAATTTACCATGTGACCCAATAATTTCACTCTTAGGGATCTGCCTAAGAGAAATGAAAGCATACATACACACAAAAACTTGCACAAGAATTTTCTTCTCTGTCTCACTCATAATAGCCCAATTGGAAAAATTAGAGACAACCTAAATGTCCATTAACATGTGAATGAGGCCGGGCGCGGTGGCTCAAGCCTGTAATCCCAGCACTTTGGGAGGCCGAGACGGGCGGATCACGAGGTCAGGAGATCGAGACCATCCTGGCTAACACAATGAAACCCCGTCTCTACTAAAAATACAAAAAAATTAGCCGGGCGAGGTGGCTGGCGCCTGTAGTCCCAGCTACTCGGGAGGCTGAGGCAGGAGAATGGCGTAAACCCGGGAGGCGGAGCTTGCAGTGAGCCGAGATCGCGCCACTGCACTCCAGCCTGGGCGACAGAGCGAGACTCCGTCTCAAAAACAAACAAACAAACAAACAAACAAACAAAAAAACATGTGAATGAGTAGACAAAATATGCTGTGTCCATACAATGGAATATTATTCAGAACAAACTATGGATACCAGCTACAATGTAGGTGAACCTCAAAAAGAATATGCAGGCTGGGCGCTCTGGCTCACACCTGTAATCCCAGCACTTTGGGGGGCCAAGGCGGGAGGATTGCTTTAGCCTAGGAGATGGAGACCAGCTTGAACAATGTGGCGAAATCCCTTCTCTACAAAAAATACAAAAGAAGTTAGCCGGGCGTGGTGGTGCATACCTGTTGTCCCAGCTACCCCAGGAGGCTGAGGTGAGAGGATCACCTAAGCCCCAGAGGTCAAGCCATAATCAAGCCATTGCGCTCCAACTGGGTGACAGAGCAGCCCTGTCTCAAAAAAGAAACAACAAAAACAAAACAAACAAACCCTTTTTTAGACTGGAGTCTCACTCTGCCACCTAGGCTGGAGCAGTGCCTGATCTCAGCTCACTGCAACCTCCACCTCCCGGGTTCAATAAATTATCCTGCCTCAGCTTCCCGAGTAGCTGGGACTACAGGTGTGCACCACCAAGGCTGCCTAATTTTTGTATTTTTAGTAGAGATAGGGTTTTACCATGTTAGCCAGGTTGGTCTCAAACTCCTGACCTCACATGATCCACCCACCTCGGCCTCCCAAAGTGCTGGGATTACAGTCGTGAGCCACCATGCCCAGCCAAAAAAACCCTATGCTCGGCCGGGTGCGGTGGCTCAAACCTGTAATCCCAGCACTTTGGGAGGCCGAGGCGGGCGGATCACAAGGTCAGGAGATCAAGACCATCCTGCCTAACACGGTGAAACCCCGTCTGTACTAAAAAATACAAAAAAACTAGCCGGGCGAGGTGGCGGGCGCCTGTATTCCCAGCTACTCGGGAGGCTGAGGCAGAAGAATAGTGTAAACCTGGGAGGCAGAGCTTGCAGTGAGCTGAGATCTGGCCACTGCACTCCAGCCTGGGTGACAGAGAGAGACTCCGTCTCAAAAAAACAAAACAAAACAAAACAAAACAAAACAAAACAAAAAAAAACTCTATGCTCAGTGAAATAAGCCAGATACAAGTGATTACATATTGTATGGCTACATTTATATGAAATATCTGGAAAAGGCCAAGCTATAAAGACAGAAAGTAGATTACCTTCTTTCTTTTTTTCTTATTTTCTCTCCTTCTTTCTTTCTCTCTCTCTCTCTCTGTCTCTCTTTCTCTTTCTTTTTTTGACTGAGTCTTGCTCAGTTGCCCAGGCTAGAGTGCAGTGGCACAGTCTCGGCTCACTGCAACCTGCACCTCCCAGGTTCAAGTGATTCTCCTGCCTCAGCTTCCCAAGTAGCTGGGATTACAGGCACCCGCTACTACACCCGGCTAATTTTTGTATTTTTAGTAGAGATGGGGTTTCACCATGTTGGCCAGGCTAGTCTCAAACTCCTGGCCTCAAGTGATATACCTTGGCCTCCCAAAGTGCTAGGGTTACAGGTGTGAGCCACCGCACCCAGCCAGATTACCTTCTTTCTAACCCCCTAACCCCCAGTGGGAAATCCTAACCCCCAATGGAATGATATTAGGTGGGGCCTTTGGGAGGTATTTAGGTTTAGACAGGTCATGAGAGTGGAGCTCCCATTATGGGATTAATGTCCTTAGAAGAAGAGAAAGAGACTAGCATTGTCTCTCGGCTTTGTGAGGATATTGGGGAAAGACAGCCATGTGCAAACCAGGAAGAGAGCCCTCACCAGACACCAGATCTGCCAGCACCTTGATCTTGGACTACCCAGGCTCCAGAGCTGTGAGAAATAAACATCTGTTGTTTAAGCCACCTAGTATATGGTATTATGTTATGGCAGCCTGAACTAAGACAATTTTCTATTATCTGTGGGAGGGGAGAGGAAGATAGTATAATAGTAAATGTGTATAAATATATATAGTAAATGTGCTTGAGGGATAATACTGGGATGTTGAAAATGCTCGAAAATGTATTTATGTTAAACAGGTTGATGAATTTGGTTTGAAAAGTCATTGAGCCAGATGCCATGGCTCACCCCTATAATCCTGGCACTTTGGGAGGCCAAGGAAGGAGGATCACTTGAGCCCAGAAGTTCAAGATCAGCCTGGGAAACATAGCGAGAACTTGTTTGTAAAAAATAAAAATAGTCTGGGCATGGTGGCTCACGCCTGTAATCTAAGCACTTTGGGAGGTTAAGGTGGGTGGATCACCAGCCTGGCCAACATGGTGAAACCCTGTAGCCAGGCGTGGGCATGGTGGCTCACCCCTATAATCCTGGCACTTTGGGAGGCCAAGGTGGGTGGATCACCTGAGGTCAGGAGTTCAAGACCAGCCTGACCAACATGGAGAAACCTTATCTCTACTAAAAATACAAAATTAGCTGGGCGTGGTGTCGCATGCCTGTAATCTCAGCTACTCAGGAGGCTGAGGCAGGAGAATCACTTGAACCTGGAAGGCAAAGGTTGCAATGAGCTGATATCATGCCGTTGCACTCCAGCCTGGGCAACAAGAGCAAAACTCTGTCTCGAAAAAATAATAATAATAAAATAAAATTTAAAATAAAAATACGGGAGGCTGAGGCAGGAGAATGGCGTGAACCCGGGAGGCGGAGCTTGCAGTGAGCTGAGATCCGGCCACTGCACTCCAGCCTGGGTGGTAGAGCGAGACTCCGTCTCAAAAAATAATAATAATAATAATAATAAAATAAAATAAAATAAAAATAAAAAGCCTGGTTGGGTGTGGTGGCTCATGCCTGTAATCCCAGCACTTTGGGAGGCTGAGGTGGGTGGATCACTTGAGGTCAGGAGTTCAAAACCAACCTGGCCAACATGGTTAAACCCTGTCTCTACTAAAAACACAACAATTAGCCCAGGTGTGGTGGCACACATCTGTAGTCCCAGCTACTTGCGTGGCTGAGGTATGAGGATTGCCTGAACCCAGGAGGTGGAGGTTGCCGTGAGCTGTGATCATGCCACTGCACTCCAGCCTGGGTGACAGAACAACCTAGTCTCAAAAAAAAAAAAAGTCATCAAATTATACACTTTAAAAAAGTGAACTGGCCAGGTGCAGTGGCTCACGCCTGTAATCCCAGCACTTTGGGAGGCTGAGGCGGGCAGATCACCTAAGGTCGGGAGTTCGAGACCAGCCTGACCAACATGGAGAAACCACGTCGCTACTAAAAATACAAAATTAGCTGGGCGTGGTGGCGCATGCCTGTAATACTCATGACAATCATAGTCCTGGGTTCCGTAACTGGTCACGTGGTCATAGCTGGTATTAATAGCTACCTTTTTCTACTACTATCCTGTATTCCCTTTGCCTTCAGCAAGCACCTTAACAGGTGTTTACCTGTTTCTTTTCTTTTCTTTTTTTTTTTTTTGAGATGGAGTCTTGCTCTGTCGCCCAGGCTGGAGTGCAGTGGCCGGATCTCAGCTCACTGCAAGCTCCGCCTCCCGGGTTTACGCCATTCTCCTGCCTCAGCCTCCTGAGTACCTGGGACTACAGGCGACTGCCATTATGCCCAGCTAATTTTTTTGTATTTTTAGTAGAGACGGGGTTTCACCGTGTTAGCCAGAATGGTCTCGATCTCCTGACCTCGTGATCCGCCCGTCTCGGCCTCCCAAAGTGCTGGGATTACAGGCTTGAGCCACCGCGCCCGGCCTTTTCCTGTTTCTTTACCTGATGGACTGACTCAAAGCTGCATTCCTGAAGGCTCCGGGCCATTAGTAGTCCTGGATTGGTTTGTTCTAGTTTTCCATTTGACTTTAATCACAGGTCACAGTAATACTGAGATGACCTAAGGAATCGCCTGTAGTGTTGATATACTGATACTTACCTACACTGTGAGGTAATATTCCAATTTTTCTTTTTCTTTCTTCTTTTTTTTTTTTTTTTTTTTTTTGACGGAGTCTCACTCTATCACCCAGGCTGAAGTGCAATGGTGCGATCTCAGCTCACTGCAACCTTGGTCTTCTGCTTCAGCTTCCCAAGTCACTGGAAATACAGGCGTGCACTACCATGCCTGGCTAATTTTTGTATATTTATTTATTTATTTATTTTTGTTGTTTGTTTGTTTCTTTTTTGAGATGAAGTCTTGCTCTGTCACCCAGGCTGGAGTGCAGTGGTGTGATCTTGGCTCATTGCAACCTCCACCTTCCCAGTTCAAGCAATTCTCCTGCCTCAGCCTCCAGAGTAGCTGGGATTACAGGTGCGCGCCACCACGCCCAGCTAATTTTTGTATTTAGTAGAGATGGGGTTTCACCATGTTGGCTAGGCTGGTTGTGAACTTCTGACCTCAGGTGATCTGCCCACCTCGGCCTTCCAAGTTCTGGGATTATAGGCATGAGCCACCACGCCCAGCCTCCAATTTTTCATTGCTAGTTAGGATCAATCACCCCAGCCAGTACAGTAACTTCTTTCTTCGCCTGCTGACTCAGAGCCATGAGGATCCCAAAGTGGCCTGGCTTCAGTCAATGGATCACTGTGTCTCCTGGTGGAAGCATTCTTCCCTTTGGAGCTAAGACCTCTAGGCCAGCAGAGCATGAGACTGGAAGAACAGGAAACAAAAATGTTGCTAGTCGGCCTCTAGTGGTAATTGTGCATTGTGCCATTCCCATTTCCATCCTTTAATTCCTGGACCTATGAATCCTGGCTGTGGAAGAAACAGCCCTATGTATTGAACACTGATTCAGAACATAGATAGTCTTCTAGAGATCCATGCTAAAAAAAAAAAAAAGACGAGATCCATGCTCCAGCCTTGCAAGGTGTTGTGACCTAGCTGATAGCATAAATGTGTCTTCAAAAGGTCATTCCAGGCTGGGCGCGGTGGCTCACATCTGTAATCCCAGCACTTTGGGAGGCCGAGGTGGGTGGATCACCTGAGGTCAGGAGTTCGACACCAGCCTGACCAACATGGAGAAAACCCGTCGCTACTAAAAATACAAAATTAGCTGGGTGTGGTGGTGCATGCCCGTAATCCCAGCTACTCTCGAGGCTGAGGCAGGAGAATCATTTGAACCCGGGATGCAGAGGTTGCGGTGAGCTGAGATGGTGCCATTGCACTCCAGCCTGGGCAACAACAGTGAAATTCCGTCTCAAAAAAAAAAAAAAAAAAAAAAGCCATTCCATCATTCTGTCAAACCAGCTTCAAGTTGGTGGGGAACATGGTAAGACTAGTGAATTTATAAGCATGGGCCCATTGCCACACTTCATTTGCTGTAAAATGAATTCCTTGATCAGAAGCAATGCTGTGTGGAACACCATGAAGGTGAATGAAACATCCTGTAAATCCATGGATGGTAGTTTTGGCAGAAGCATTGTGTATAGAGAAGACAAATCCGGATTTGCTCGTTCTCATGTTTATTTGCCATTTGAACATCCTCTTTTGTAGTGTATCTAATCAAGTTCTTGCCAATTTTTATGTTAGATTGTATATCTTTTACTGATTTATAGGAATTCATTTTATACAGTATTCTGGATGTAAGTCTTTTATCAGTATATGTGTTTCAAATTTCTTTTCCCAGTCTATGGCTTACCTTTTCACTTTATTTTCTTTTTCAAAAATTTAATTCACATACCATAATATTCAACCTTTTTTTCACCTTTTTAATAATGTTTTGTTTGGTTTGGGCCAATAGAATATTTAAAACTTTTAATGTAGTAAATTACATGACTGTATTAGAACACGTCATGTACCCCATAAATATATACACCCACTATGTACCCACAAAAATTTAAAATAATAATAATTTTTAAATGTAGTCAAGTATATCAGTCTTTTTCTTTAGGCTTACTATTTGGTTTTTGTATACTGTTTAAGAAATCTTTCCCAAAAAAAGATGTCTTTTTTCTATTCTAAGGTCATGAAGATAGGTTTCTACCTCATTTCTAGAGGCTTTATTGTTCTGCCTTTTACATTTATATATACAATTCACCTGGGTTGATTTTTGTTATTGTGATTTTATATATGCCTTAGAGATACTTCCTCACTGCTCTGCACTGTCGTCCCTTTTGTCATAAATCAAGTGTACATCTATGTGTGGGTTTGTGTTTAGATTTTTTATTCTATCCCATTGACCTACTTTTTTTCTTTTTTCTTTTTTCTTTTTTTTTTTTTTTTGAGACAGAGTCTTGCTCTGTTGCTCTGGATAGAATGCAATGGTGTGATCTTGGCTCACTGCAACCTTTGCCTCCTGGGTTCAAGAGATTCTCCTGCCTCAGCCTCCTGAGTAGCTGGGACTATAGGCACACGCCACCACGCCCAGGTAATTTTGTATTTTTAGTAGCAATGGGGTTTCACCATGTTGGTCAGGCAGGTCTCGAACTCCTGACCTCATGATCTGCCCGCCTGAGCCTTCCAAAGTGCTGGGATTACAGGCATGAGTCACTGTGCCTGGCTTTTTTTTTTTTTTTTTTTTTTTTTTTTTTTTGAGACAGAGTATCACTCTTGCCCAGGCTGGAGCACAGTGGCAGGATCTTGGGTAACTGCAACCTCCACCTCCTGGGTTCAAGCGATTCTCCTGCCTCAGGCTCCCAAGTACCTGGGATTACAGGCGTGCACTACCACGCCCAGCTGATTTTTGTATTCTTAGTAGAGATGGGGTTTCACCATGTTGGCCAGGCTGGTCTCAAACCCCGGATCTCATGTGATCCACCCACCTTGGCCTCCCAAAGTGCTGTGATTACAAGCATGAGCCACTGCGCCCGGCCTGTTAGAAAGTTTTTCTTTTTCTTTTTCTTTTTAATTTTTTGTTTTTTGGGTGTTTTGTTTGTTTGTTTGTTTTTTTTTTGAGACGGAGTCTCGCTCTGTCACCCAGGCTGGAGTGCAGTGGCCGGATCTCAGCTCACTGCAAGCTTCGCCTCCCAGGTTCACGCCATTCTCCTGCCTCAGCCTCCTGAGTAGCTGGGACTACAGGTGCCCGCCACCTCGCCCGGCTAGTTTTTTTGTATTTTTTAGTAGAAACGGGGTTTCACCGTGTTAGCCAGGATGGTCTCGATCTCCTGACCTCGTGATCCGCCCGTCTCGGCTTCCCAAAGTGCTGGGATTACAGGCTTGAGCCACCGCGCCCGGCCGGGTTTTTTTTGTTTTTTGAGACGGAGTCTTGCTTTTGTTGCCCAGACTGGAGTGCAATGGTGCAATCTTGGTTCACTGCAACCTCCGCCTCCTGGGTTCAGGCGATTCTCCTGCCTCAGCCTCCCGAGTAGCTGAGATTACAGGTGTCTGCCACCACGCCCAGGGTAATTTTTGCATTTTTAGTAGAGACAGGGTTTCACCATGTTGGCCAGGTTGGTCTTGAACTCCTGACCTCAGCTAATCTGCCTGCCTTGGCCTCCCAAACTGCTGGGATTACAAGCGTGAACCACTGCCAAGCATGGTAAAGTTTTTCTTTATTTTTTTTCTTCCTTTCTTTTTTATGAGACGGAGTTTCACTCTTGTTGCCCAGGCTGGAGTGCAATGGCATGATCTCAGCTCACCGCAACCTCTGCCTTCCGGGTTCAAGCAATTCTCCTGCCTCAGCCTCCCGAGTAGCTGAGATTATAGGCATGTGCCACCACGCCCAGCTAATTTTGTATTTTTAGTAGAGATGAGGTTTCTCCATGTTGGTCAGGCTGGTGTTGCCTGGTAAAGTTTTTCTGCTAGATATCTTAAACATATTTTGTTAGAATTATTCTAAGGTACTTGATATTTTTATTCAAATGTAAATGGTATCTTTACAAAGTTCTGTTTGTTGCTGACATATGAGAATAAAATTGGCTAGGTGCAGTGGCTCACGCCTGTATTCCCAGCACTTTCGGAGGCTGAGGCAGGCAAATCACCTGAGGTCAGCAAATCACCTGAGTTTGAGACAAGCCTGACCAACATGGTGAAACCCAGTCTCTACTAAAAATACAAACATTAGCCAGGTGTGGTGGCGAGTGCCTGTAATCCCAGCTACTAGGGAGCCTAAGACAGGAGAATCACTTGAATCCCGGAGACAGAGGTTGCAGTGAGCCGAGATGGTGCCATTGCAGTCCAGCCTGGGTGACAGAGACTCTGTCTCAAAAATAAAATAAATAAAATGAAATAAAATAAAATAAATATAAAATAAAATGAAATGAAATTGAAGCCAGCGAGTGAATCTGCCTATCTGAATGTGTTTCTGCAGAAATTTTTATTTATCTATTTCACTGTTTTGAGATAAGGTCTTGCTATCATCCAGGCTGGAGTGCAGTGGCATAATCACAGCTCAGTACCATCTAACTTCTGGGCTCAAGAGATCCTCCCGCTTTAGCCTCCCAAGTAGCTAGGACTATAGACTTGAACCTAAAAATATTTTTAATTTTATTTATTTTATTTTTTTGAGATGGAGTCTCGCTCAGATGGAGTCAGCGCAATCTCAGCTCACTGCAAGCTCCACCTCCCGGGTTCACCCCATTCTCCTGCCTCAGCCTCCCGAGTAGCTGGGACTACAGGTGCCTGCCACCACGCCCGACTAATTTTTTTGTATTTTTAGTAGAGACGGGGTTTCACCGTGTTAGCCAGGATGGTCTCGATCTCCTGACCTCATGATCCATCTGTCTCGGCCTCACAAAGTGCAGGGATTACAGGAGTGAGCCACTGGGCCTGACCTAAAAATATTTTTAAATTGGCTAATTAGAAAAAAAAAATCTTTTGTAGAGATGAGGTCTCACTATATTGCCCAGGTTGGGAACTCTTGACCTCAAGCGATCCTCCTGCCTAAGCCTCCCAAAGTGCTGGGATTACATGTGTGAACCATTGTGCCCACCCCTCTTTCTTATAATGTCTTTATTGGATTTAATATCAAGGTTATGTTTGTCTAATAAAATGAATTGGGGAGAGTAGCCTTTTTTTTTTTTTTTTCTGTCTTCTTCTTTCTTTTTGTTTTTATTTTTCTTTTTGAGACAATCTCACTCTGTCACCCAAGCTGGAGTGCAATGGCACAATCATGGCTCACTGCAGCCTCAACCTCCCCTACTCAGGCACTTCTCCCAACTCAAGCCTCCCAAGTAGCTGGGACTACAGGTGCATGCCACCTGGCATGGCTAGTTCTTTGTATTTTTTTGTAGAGATCAGGTTTTACCATGTTGCCCAGGCTGGTCTCAAACTCCTGGGCTCAAGTGATCCACCTGCCTTGGCCTCCCAAAGAGCTGCTATTACAGGCATGAGCCACTGGGTCCAGCTGTTTATTTCTATTATTTGCAAGCATTTATGTCCAGTTGGCATTTTTTCTTCCTTAAATGTTTGGTAGAATTCACTGGTGCCACATCTGGGCCTGGGATTTGATTTGTGTGAATTTAAAAAATAACAGCTGTATTGAGACATAATTCACATGCCAAGCAAATCACCCACTTAAAATGTACGATTCTCGAACTTGTCTCAGAGGCATGAAAAAAATGTACAATTGAATGATTTTTAGTTATTCACAGACTTGTGCAACCATCACCACAACCAAATTTACAACATTTAGAACATTTTCAAAGTTAGGACATAAAGAAAGCTTAGCCATTAGCAGTCATTCCCCTTCTGTGGGATTTTTTTTTTTTTTTTTTGAGACGGAGTCTCTTTCACAAAGGCTATTAAATCTATAATTAAAATATATTAATATTAAACTATTAATATATATATTAAAAATATTCCTGGTTGGGTGCAGTGGCTCATGCCTGTAATCCCAGCACTTTGAGAGGCTGAGGGCGGGCGGATCACTTGAGGTCAGGAGTTTGAGACCAGCCTGGCCAACATGGTGAAACTCTGTCTCTTACTAAAAACACAAAAAATTAGCTGAGGGTGGTGACAGGCGCCTATAGTCCCAGCTACTCAGGAGGCTGAGGCAAGAGAATTGCTTGAACCTGGGAGGCAGAGGTTATAGTGAGCTAAGACTGCACCACTGCACTCCAGCCTGGGTGACAGAGCGAGACTCCGTCTCAAAAAAAAAAAAAAAGAAAAAAAAATTATAGATTTAATTAAGCATTTTCTCCTTCCTTCATGGTCAAACCCAAGTGCCTACATTTCAGGATTAGCTCTTCCCTGAGAGGTCTGCTCCACAGAATCAATGCCACCAAACAATGAGGTGCTGACTGGCACCAAACAATGATGAGGTGCTGACTGTTTGTGGCACCATGCTGGGAACAGAGACAGAGAAAGGATATAAGTTGATGGGGCACTGAATTCTGGCTCCATAGAACCCTAAAATTTAGCACCAGTTCAGAGACAAGCCTTTGAACAAGGTTAAATTCTGAATTTCTATCTTCATCTGCAAAGTAGGGTGAGTAATCTCTTCTGTATTTTTCAGGATTGGAGTGGGCCAAATGAGAGAATATGTGTAAAAGCACCTTGAAAATTGTTGTTTTTGTTTTTGTTTTTTTGAGACAGAGTCTCTGTCACCCAGGCTGGAGTGCAGTGGCATGATCTTAGCTCACGGCCACCTCTGCCTCCCTAATTCAAGCGATTCTCCTGCCTCAGCCTCCTGAGTAGCTGGGATTACAGGCCCATGCCACCACGCTCGGCTAATTTTTGTATTTTTTAGTAGAGACGGGGTTTCACCATGTTGGCTAGGCTGGTCTTAAACTCTTGACCTCAGAGATCCACCCGCCTCAGCCTCCCAAAGTGCTGGGATTACAAGCATCAGCCACTGCACGCGGCCGCACCTTGAAAATTGTAAGCCTAGGCTACAGGAGGAAATCCTGTCTCTACAAAAAGCACAAAAAATTAGCCAGGCATAGGGGCATGCCTCTGTAGTCCCAGCCCCTTGGGAGGCTGAGGTGGGAGAATCACCTGAGCCTGGGAGGTCAAGGCTACAGTGAACCATGATAGCACCACTGCACTCCAGCCTGGGTGATAGAGTGAGACCCTGTCTTTAAACAAAGAAAGGGGCCAGGTGCGGTGGCTGCTGCCTGTAACTCCAGCACTTTGGGAGGCCGAGGCAGGAGGATCACAAGGTCAGGAGTTCGAGAGCAGCCTGGCCAACATAGTGAAACCCCATCTCTACTAAAAATATAAAAATTATCCAGGCATGGTGGCACGTGTCTGTAGTCCCAGCTACTCGGGAGGCTAAGGCAGGAGAATCACTTGAACCCTGGAGGTGGAGATTGCAGTGAGCCGAGATCACACCACTGCTCCACCTTGGGCAACGGAGTGAGACGTCATCTCAAAAAAAAAAAAGAGAAGAAAAGAAAAGAGGCCAGAGGCCAGGGCCGGGTGCAGTGGTTCACACCTGTAATCCCAGCACTTTGGGAGGCCGAGGCGGGCAGATCACGAGGTCAGGAGATCGAGAGACTATCCTGGCTAACACAGTGAAACCCCGTCTCTACTAAAAACACAAAAAATTAGCGGGGTGTGGTGGCGGGTGCCTGTAGTCCCAGCTACTTTGGAGGCTGAGGCAGGAGAATGGTGTGAACCCGGGAGGCAGAGCTTGCAGTGAGCCGAGATCTGCGCCACTGCACTCCAGCCTGGGGGCAGAGCAATACTCAGTCTTTTTTTTTTTTTTTTTTTTTTTTTTTTTTGTGAGACGGAGTCTCGCTCTGTCGCCCAGGCTGGAGTGCAGTGGCGCAATCTCGGCTCACTGCAAGCTCCGCCTCCCGGGTTCCCGCCATTCTCCTGGCTCAGCCTCCCGAGTAGCTGGGACTACAGGCGCCCACAACCTCGCCCGGCTAATTTTTTTTTATACTTTTAGTAGAGACGGGGTTTCACCGTGGTCTCGATCTCCTGACCTTGTGATCCGCCCGCCTCAGCCTCCCAAAGTGCTGGGATTACAGGCGTGAGCCACCGCGCCCGGCCAAATACTCAGTCTTAAAAAAAAAAAAAAAAAAAGAAAGAAAGAAAAGAAAAGAAAAGAGGCCAGGTGTGGTGGCTCATGCCTGTAATCCTAGCACTTTGGGAGGCTAAGGCAGGTAGATCACTTGAGGTCAGGAGTTCAAGACCAGCCTGGCCAGCATGGTGAAACGCTGTTTCTACTAAAAATGTGAAAATTAGCTAGGCGTAGTGGCACATGCTGGTAATCCCAGTTATTTGGCAGGCTGTGACAGGAGAATCGCTTGAACCTGGGAGGCAGAGGTGGTTGCAGTAAGCTGAGATTACACCACTGCACTCTAGCCTGGTGACAGAGCAAGAGTGTCTCAAAAAAACAAGGAAGGAAGGAGACAGAGAGAAAAAAAGAGAAAGAGAAAAAGAAAGAGAGAGAAAGGAAGGAAGGAAGGGAGGAAGGAAAGAAAGGAAGGAAGGAAAGGAAGGAAGGAAGGAAGGAAGGAAAGAAAGGAAGGAAGGAAGGAAGAAAGGAAGGAAGGAAGGAAGGAAGGAAGGAAGGAAGGAAGGAAGGAAGGAAGGAAGGAAGGAAATTATAAAGTAGTGCTCACTTGGGCAGCACATATTCTAAAACTGGAATGATACAAAGAAGACTAGCATGGTCCCTGCACAAGGATGACATGATTTAAAAAATTCTAAAGTATGCCAGGCGTGGTGGCTCAAGCCTGTAATCCCAGCACTTTGGGAGGCCGAGGTGGGTGGATTACCTGAGGTCAGGAATTTGAGACCAGCCTGGCCAACATGGTGAAACCCTGTGTCTACTAAAAATAAACAATTAGTTGAGTGTGGTGGCATACGCCTGTTGTCCCAGCTACTCAGGAGGCTGAGGCAGGAGAATCACTTGAACTCAGGAGGCAGAGGTTGCAGTAAGCTGAGAAAAAAAATTCTAAAGTATTATTAAGGTATTATTATTGAAGAGCTGGCGATTGATTCAGCAGAGGAAAAATATAGAAATAACAGAAATCATTACTAAAGATACACAAGCATGTACAACCATAACTACATTTTTTGAGCACTCACTATGTGCTAAGCACTGTATTTTTTTTTTTTTTTTTTTGAGGCAGAGTCGCTCTGTCGCCCAGGCTGGAGCTCGGTGGTGCAATCTCGGCTCACTGCAAGCTCTGCCTCGGGTTCATGCCATTCTCCTGCCTCAGCCTCCCAAGTAGCTGGGACTACAGGCGCCTGCCACCACGCCCGGCTAATTTTTTTGTATTTTTAGTAGAGACAGGGTTTCACTGTGTTAGCCAGGATGGGCTCGATCTCCTGACCTCGTGATCCGCCGGTCTCGGCCTCCCAAAGTGCTGGGGGATTACAGGCGTGAGCCACCGCGCCCGGCCGCTAAGCACTGTATTAAGTGCTGTATGTGAATCGCCCCTCATTGATTTTTACAATAACCCTGTAGAGTGTTGCTATTATTTTTATTTTACAGATAAGAAAAGTGATCCTTAGAGGGGCTAAGTCACTCACTCAAGGTTACATGGCTACTAACTGACAGTCGGTGAGGAGGTTTGGACTATGAGAGGACTGCATTTATGGTCTGTCAGGGAAGTTGACCCTCTCCACAGGGTACCAGTTATTCAATAACCCTTATAGGCCGGGCGCGGTGGCTCAAGCCTGTAATCCCAGCACTTTGGGAGGCCGAGACGGGCGGATCACGAGGTCAGGAGATCGAGACCATCCTGGCTGACACGGTGAAACCCCGTCTCTACTAAAAAATACAAAAAACTAGCCGGGCGAGGTGGCAGCGCCTGTAGTCCCAGCTACTCGGGAGGCTGAGGCAGGAGAATGGCGAGAACCCGGGAGGCGGAGCTTGCAGTGAGCTGAGATCCGGCCACTGCACTCCAGCCTGGGCAACAAGCGACACTCCGTCTCAAAAAAAAAAAAAAAAAAAAAAACCCTTATAAAGCAATCCCGCCCCTTCACCCAGATTTCTTTCTCTCTCTCTCTCCATATTTTCTCTGAACCTTTTCCCTTTTGCCCTTCGTTTATCTCTCTGTCCCCCCCAACACACACACACACACACACACACACACACACCCCTCCAGATTCTTCTCATAGCTTCACAGATCAGCTCTGGGATGGATGCAGAGGCTCCTGTTTCCATGGCGACGCGGGGAGGCTGGTACACCGCACGCCAAGTGTAGGCGAAGCAGAGAATTGGCCGAGGATCCAAAGGTGCCGGCAGTAACCAGGCTCTGGGAAAAGGGATCGATGAGAAAGCCAAGTCTGGATGACTGGACCTCCCTTGAGCTCCAGAAGGACCTCCACCCCCACCACGCCCCCTGCCCTCCCTAAGCTCCTAATTTGGAAGTCGAAGACGGGAGAATCGGGAAGAGAAGTGAGGGGGCTCCAAAGCAGAAGCCACCACCTCTAACTTGCTTTGAAGACAAAGCCTAATCGTCGGTGCGAAGGCTGCCCAGTGGGCGACGGCCCCCTCCCGAGGCCCCTCCGCCTCGCTCCCTCCCTCTCCCCGCTCTGACCTCAGTCGGAGCCACTGGGCTCTCGGCCGGTCGCTGAAGGGGAGCCGGGTAACCAGCAGGGGGCAGAGCCCCCCGCATTAAAGGCGTGTGTGGGCCTGCTTCTCTGCTTCCACCTCGCCCCTGCCTTCACTGGGATTATTTTCAGCTGACAGGCTGCAAAGGCGCAGTAGGTGGATTTCAGAGCGGGATATGGGTTCTGGCAGGGGCTGTGAGCCTATGAAGCCTTGGTCTTAAGCTGTGGGCCCCACTGAGGAGCCGCGTATTAAGGACCACAGAGTCAAGGGCTGAAGCAAGGGGCACTTTAACTTTTTCTGGCAAAGGTTTCTTCTGAGGTTTTTCTCGATCCATTGAAAACATTTAAAACACTCTAATTGTGAAGAGGAGGCTTATTCATTCGTTCAATAATGTTTATTGAGTATCACCTATTACTGTCATGATGGATGCATCCAGTCAAAAAAGAGTATTTACAGAAAGCTTACACACACTGATTCTTAACCTTTTTTAGGGGGCAGGGGTGTCACATATCCTTTGAGAGTATGATATAAAAAATACAGATTATCTCCCAAAAAGAATGCACTATAAGCATACAAACATTTTCATGTGATTTTGGGAGCGTCATGAACCCCTGGCAGCTAATCCACGGGCCCCAGGGCATAAACCCTGGTCTATTTTGAGCCAGGCTCTGGGCTAGGCACTAGGGATGCAACAGCAAATTAGATAAGCATAGTCCCTGCCCTGCCTGGGTTCTGTAGGCACGTGGGAGGCACAAAGAGATGCTTAAAATATAGCGCCAATGACTGTGCTGGAAGACCCCAAAGGAGGGCCACTTACCTAGACCCAGGGGCTTCATGGAAGGCTTCCTGGAGTGACAGGTAAGCTGAGAGACCTGAAGAAGGAGTAGGAGCTGGCCAGGTGAGGACCTGGGGAGGAGCACTTTGGGCAGGAGGGAAGCACCTGGAAAGGCCCTGAGAGGGAACAGCAGACCTGAGAAGCTGACAGCAAGCCCTCGTGGCTGGCTCAGAGATGCCAGGAGCAGGACTGGTGAGAAATGAAGCTAGAGCCATAAGTGCCATATGTAGGCCCTGGGATGCAACAGAGAACAGGCAGACAGCTGCTCTCCTCAAGGACACTGACGAGAAAGCCGGTGGTTATGATGCAGAAGTGTTAAGCTCCACATCGGGAATGAGCATTGGGTGGTATGGGAGTATGTGGATGAGCACCGAACTCAGCCATGGGGATCAGGACCAAAGCTCAGAAAGCAGGGCTCTAGATGCAGGTGAATTAGTGATATATTTAGTGTATTCAGAATACTCTCAGCCTCTGAAAACAGCTGGAGGGAAGAGGTGAGGGGAGAGGAGGAGGGAGAGAGAAGGAATGGGAGTCACCAATACACCTTGATTTGACTGCAACCAACCATTAGGAACATCTTTTATTCTGGTGGTGAGGAGGGCTGAGTGGGGATGAGCTCAGCTCTACCTATTCCCTCTTTTATGTTGCCCAGGCTAAACTCAAACTCCTGGGCTCAAATGATCCTCTCCACTTAGCCTCTTGAGTAGCTGGGACTACGGGTGCATGCCACCACACGTGGCTGTTTTTTTTAAGTACCAGAGTTGTGACCAGAGGAAGCCTTGGACAAAAAAGTGGATGAGTAGAGAGAACAGCAAGCTGGGCCTCTTGCTCCCTGCTGTAGACCTAGGGGTGGGACTGGGAGAGCATGGGATGAGCTAGGAAAATAGGAGATGTTGTAGTGATTTATTGCTGGTGATTTCGTTTAAGAAACAGTCTGAGTCCGGCACAGTGGCTCATGCCTGTAATCCCAGCACTTTGGGAGGCCAATGCAGGAGGATCACTTGAGCCCAGGAGTTTGAGACCAGCCTGGGCAAATAGTGAGATCCTGCCTCCAAAAAAAAAAAAAAAAAGAAAAAAAAACCACTCATAAACAGTAGCGCCTTCTTGTCCATGGTCTTCTCTTCCATAGTTTCGGTTACACGGATGAAAAGGGGCTACTGGCCGGGCGCGGTGCCTCACACCTGTAATCCCAGCACTTTGGGAGGCCGAGGCGGGTGGATCACGAGGTCAGGAGATCGAGACTATCCTGGCTAATACGGTGAAACCCCGTCTCTACTAAAAAAATACAAAAAAACTAGCCGGGCGTGGTGGCGGGCGCCTGTAGTCCCAGCTACTCAGGAGGCTGAGTCAGGAGAATGGTGTGAACCCGGGAGGCAGAGCTTGCAGTGAGCTGAGATCGCACCACTGCACTCCAGCCTGGGCGACAGAGCGAGACTCTGCCTCAAAAAATAAAAAAAAAAAAATAAGAAAAGGGGCTACTGTATGTCTATGTATGTGGTCTCACCTTCTGTGGTCAATCACGGTTTGAAAACATTAAATGAGGCTGGGCACCATGGCACATGCCTGTAATCCCAGCACTTTGGGAGGCTGAGGCAGGTGGATCACCTGAGGTTGGGAATTCAAGACCAGCCTGACCAACATGGAGAAACCCTGTCTCTACCAAAAATACAAAATTAGCTGGTGTGGTGGCACATGCCTGTAATCCCAGTTATTTGGGAGGCTGAGGCAGGAGAATCGCTTGAACCCGGGAGGCGGAGATTTCAGTGCGCCAAGATCACGCCATTTCACTCCAGCCTGGCCAAGAAGAGTGAAACTGTATCTCAAAAAAGAAAAAAGAAAGCATTAAATGGAAAATTCCAGAAATAAACAATTCATAAGTTTTAAATTGCCACCATTCTGAGTAGTGTGATGAAATCTCACACCATCCCACTGCTGCCCAGAATGTGAATCATCTCTTTGTCCAGCGTAGCCACACTTTAGATGCTACCCACCCATTATCACTTAGTAGCCATCTCAGTTATCAGATCCACTGCCTTGCTATCGCAGTGCTTGTGTTCAAGTAACCTTTATTTTGGCCAGGCGTAGTGGCACACACCTGTAATCCCAGCTAATCCGGAGGCTGAGGCACGAGAATCACTTGAACCCAGGAGGTGGAGGTTGCAGTGAGCCAAGATCGCACCACTGCACTCCAGCCTGGGTGAAAGAGTGAGACTCTGTCTCAAAAAAAAAAAAAAAAAAGAAAACTCTTATTTTACTTTATAATGGCTCCAAAGCACAAGAGTAGTGATACTGATATGCCATCATAATTGTTCTAGTTTATTATTAGTTATTTTTGGTAATCTCTTACTGTACCTAATTTAAAAATTAAACTCTAAGCCAGACATGGTGGCTCATGCCTGTAATCCCAGCACTTTGGGAGGCCAAGATGGGCGGATCACAAGGTCAGGCATTTGAGACCAGCCTGGCCAACATAGTGAAATCCTGTCTCTACTAAAAATTCAAAAATTAGCCGGGCATGGTGGCACGTGCCTGTAATCCCAGCTACTCAGGAGTCAGAGGCAGGAGAATCGCTTGAACCCTGGAGGCAGAGGTTGCAGTGAGCCAAGATCACGCCACTGCACTCTAGCCTAGGCAACAGAGCAAGACTCCATCTCAAAAAAAAAAAAAAAAAAAAAAAATTAAACTTGGCCAGGCACGGTGACTCAGGCCTGTAATCCCAGCAGTTTGGGAGGCCAAGATGGGCAGATCACGAGGTCAGAGCAAGACCATCCTGGCCAACATGGTGAAACCCCGTCTCTACTAAGAATACAAAAAATTAGCCAGGCGTGGTGGCACACACCTGTAGTCCCAGCTACTCGGGAGGTTGAGGCAAGAGAATCACTTGAACCTGGGAGGTGGAGGTTGCAGTGAGCCGAGATTGCGCCACTGCACTCCAGCCTGGGCAACAGAGTGAGACTCCATCTCAAAAAAATAAATAAATAAAATTAAACTTTATCATAGGTATGTATGTATAGAATGAAAAAAAAAATGGTCCATATATAATTCGGTACTATCTGCAGTTTCAGGCATCCACTGGGGGTCTTGGAATGTATCCCCTGAAGATAAGGGGGGATTATTCTAGTACTTATATGCCAGGCTGTGTCCTAAACACTTAGCAAATATTACCTTATAACACTCCTAGGAGATAAGCATGGTCCTCATTTTACATATGAGGCATGAAGCAGTTCAGTAACTTGGCAAGGTCAAACAGCAAGTAAGTGACAAAGCCACTATCTGAACCCAGGCAGTCTGGCTCCAGAGTTTGTGCTTTCACTACCAAACTGCACTACCTCTTGAGAGGGAAGGCCTTTGCAAAGGCAATGAATTGAACCTGAATTTCCCACACAAGACATGAGAATTCTACCACTCCACCTCCTGGGGACACTCATAAGGTACAAGGAGCACCTGCTACTATGAAGAGGTCCTGGGGAAGTGGGAGGAGCCATGGGGGAATGGTTGAGGCCTAGCAACTGCAGGGAGCTGCTGGAGACCAAGGCCTAGAGGCCTAGGACTGGAGAGGGGCAGCTAGTTAAGAGACAAGGTCAGGCCGGCGTGGTGACTCACACCTGTAATCCCAGGACTTTGGGAGGCCAAGGCAGGTGGATCACCTGAGGTCAGTAGTTGGAGGCCAGCCTGGCCAACATGGTGAAACCCTGTCTCTACTAAATACAAAAAATTAGCTGGGCATGGTGGTGAGTGCCTGTAATCCCAGCTATTCAGGAAGGAGGCTGAGGCAAAAGAATCGCTTGAACCTGGGAGGTGGAGGTTGCGGTGGGCCAAGATTGGGCCATCGCACTCCAGCCTGGGCAACAAGAGTGAAACTCCGTCTCAAAAAAAAAAAAAAAAAAAAGAAAGAAAGAAAAAAAGAGATAAGGTCAAGTTGGGCATGGTGACACATGCCTGTAGTTCTAGCTACTCGGGGGCTGAGGCAGGAGGATCGCTTGAAGCCAGGAGTTTAAGGCTGTAATGTGCTATGATTGCACCTGTGAATAGCCACTGCATTCCAGCCTGGGCAACACAGTGAGACCCTCCCCCAACATTTCCAAATATTAAAAAAAAGAGAGAAAAAAATTGTCAGGGTATTAGGCAGCATGGAAGCTCCTACTGTCGCCTATGAGATCTAGCCCTGCCTCACTTGTCAGTGTCATCTCTCGATGCTCTCCCCTCACTCACAATTTTCCAGTCACACTGTTCTTTCCTGCCCTGGGGCCTTCTTCCTTGATGTTGCTTCTACCCTGAACCCTTCCCTATAAACATAAACATACACCTGCCCTTTTCCAGGCTGACCCCCCTCATCCTCCAGATCTCAGCCTCACTGTCAGTTCCTCAAAGAGTCTCTCTAGATTAGATCCCTTCTCTTAGTCTCTCACAGTAGTGCCCTATTATTTTCCACTGTACTCTGTATCACAATTTGAAATTATGCATTTAGTTGTGGGCTAGGTGTGGTGGCTCATGCCTATAATCCCAGCACTTTGGGAGGCCAAGACAAGAGGATTGCTTGAGGCCAGAAGTTTGAAACTAGACTGGGGAACATAGCCAAGACCCCTGTCACTAAAAAATAAATACGTAAATATAAAAATGTATAGGCCGGCACAGTGGCTCAAGCCTGTAATCCCAGCACTTTGGGAGGCTGAGACGGGTGGATCACAAGGTCAGAAGATCGAGACCATCCTGGCTAACATGGTGAAACCCCGTCTCTACTAAAAAATACAAAAAACTAGCCAGGCGAGGTGGCAGGCCCCTGTAGTCCCAGCTACTCAGGAGGCTGAGGAGGAGAATGGCATAAACCCGGGAGGCAGAGCTTGCAGTGAGCTGAGATCCGGCCACTGCACTCCAGCCTGGGCGACAGAGCAAGACTCCGTCTCAAAAAAAAAAAAAAAAAAAAATATATATATATATATATATATATATATATATATATTTTCAGTTGTGTTTATTCAATGCTTGACTCTTCCATTAGACTATAAGCTCTATGAGGGCAAGAATCCCTGCTATAAGCTTTGTTTCTGGCATAGTGCTGGGCACATGTAGATACTATATAACATTTTGCTAAATGGGCTTATAAATTTAGAGAAATCTTAGAAGTCTACTCGTCCAATGCTGCTTTCTTTTCACCATATGTTCAATAGGCTATTTACCTTCTCCTTGAATATTCCCATAAGCAGAGCACTCACTACTTCACCAAGAGGCCCATTTACTTTTGGAGACATTTAATAGTTAGAAAGTTCTTCTTATTGAAGAAAACTCTGATCATCTGTCACCCCTCAGTCCTAGACTGGCCCTCTGGAATTGTGTCCTTGAAATGGATGCAGACAGCTGTCCTGCTGGCCTCTCCCTCTGCCCTCAGCTTTCACTGTGCCATCTCAATAGTTCTTTCAGCTTAGGAAGGCTTGGATTCTCAACCCTTTCCTCCCCTTCTCAAGAAACTCCCTTCTCAACCTTTCTTGTCGTTCTTTTTTATTTTATTTTTATTTATTTATTTATTTTGAGATGGAATCTCGCTCTGTCGCCCAGGCTGGAGTGCAGTGGCACGATCTCGGATCACTGCAACCTCCACCTGTAGGGTTCAAGCAATTCTCCTGTCTCAGCCTCCTGAGTAGCTGCGACTACAGGTGCCCGCCACCAAGCCTGGATAAATTTTGTATTTTTAGTAGAGACGGGGTTTCACTGTGTTGGTCAGTCTTGTCTCAAACTCCTGACCTCTGGTGATCCGCCTGCCTTGGCCTCCCAAAGGGCTGGGATTACAGGCATGAGCCACCGCACCCGGCCTCTACCCTTCTTCTTTACCCTTCTCAAGAAACCCCCGGCCGGGTGCGGTGGCTCAAGCCTGTAATCCCAGCACTTTGGGAGGCCGAGACGGGTGAATCACGAGGTCAGGAGATCGAGACCGTCCTGGCTAACACGGTGAAACCCCGTCTCTACTAAAAAATACAAAAAAAAAACTAGCTGGGTGAGGTGGCGGGCACCTGTAGTCCCAGCTACTCGGGAGGCTGAGGCAGGAAAATGGCATGGACCCGGGAGGCGGAGCTTGCAGTGAGCTGAGATCTGCCCACTGCGCTCCAGCCTGGGAGACAGAGCGAGACTCAGTCTCAAAAAAAAAAAAAAAGAAAAAAGAAACTCCCTTTGGTCAGCACCAGATTTGCCATCTATTCTCATTTCCCCAGGCACTCCAGCAACTGCAATACAGATGTGGCAGGATAAGGGAGGAGAAAGTGAGAAAAGAACGCTGTTTCTTTCTCACTGTCTAACCAGATATATTTCCCAGAAAACACTATTAGTACTGACGATTGGGTCCCCAGGCTATTCCTGAGCTAGATGTAGCATTGTTGGCTACATCCTGGGTCAAGTGGCCTTTCTGGACCCATTTAACTTTTTTTTTTTAGATGGATTCTTGCTCTATAACCCAGGCTGTAATACAGTGGTACGATCTCTGCTCACCGCAACCTCCATCTCCTAGGTTCAAGCGATTCTCTTGCCTCAGCCTCCTGAGTAGCTGATATTACAAGTGTGTGCCACCACTGCTGACTACTTTTTTATATTTTTAGTACAGACGGGGTTTCATCATGTTGACCAGGCTGGTCTCGAAATCCTGACCTTGTGATCCGCCCACCTCTTGGTGGTGGATCTCAAACTTCTGACCTCAGGTGATCCGCCTGCCTTGGCCTCCCAAAGTGCTGGGATTACAGGCGTGAGCCACTGTGCCCGGCCCATTTAACATTTTGTCTCTGGGAAAAATGTGTATGGGTTCCAAACAACCAAGTTATATATAGACCCTTTAAATAACCAGCTTGCAAATTGGGAACTGCTTCTAGAGAAGTATTTAGGTAACACCGAGTGGGAGAGGGAAGGGAGAGAACAGAGTGGGCTCTCTCAGAAAAGTTTCCAAGAAGTTTTTGAAGCAAATGTAGGAAAAATGGGAAAAGTCAGACAAACCTGGGTTTAATCCCAGCTCTTCCACTTACCGGCTGTGAGTGCGCGCCTGATTTACCTAAGTTCCCCTCAGATTCCTCTCTCTAGTAAAAGAGGACAGTCATTTTTACCTCACAGAGTTGTAGGGGGCATTAAGCTAGAGACTGTATTGCCTTCAGCACAGTGCCCAGCATGTAAGTGAATGATCTGTGTTGTGATGTTTTCCAAACGAAGGTCTCTCCTCTCAAAGTGAGGTAACAGGATCTATGACCTGACGTCCCTGAACCCTGCATGTAGCTCTGGGAGCCCATGCTCATGAAAGAGAGGACTGTCCTCTGCCTTCCATAAACATTCCAAAGAAGGGAGACTAACGGGCTCCAGAGGAGAGGCTGGGAACAAAGGAGCAGGGGATCTGAGTGTCTTCAAAGACCATTGTTTCTGTAGGAACACCTATGTGTCCTGTGTGATCACTGTGACTGTGTGTGTCAGTGTGGCAATGTATGCAGGCCTGCTGCATGTCCTGCCTGTTAGTGGGACCACGGAGATTCCCCTCGTCTCTGGGGCTCCATTACTCAGCTCTCTGCGGTCCCAGGCCTTATCACTTAGCCGTCTGCCCTCTGGCCTCTTCCCTTTGTTTACCAACTTGGCTGGCTTTCTCCTCTGGAAACAAAGGAGGTGTTTAGTTCTGGGCAGTGCCTGGCTCCAGCTCCCCGCCCCCATCACCTCCCCTTTCCAGGAGGGTTGCTCCTGTCTCAGACCCCTTGGCTCTGACAGGCCCCTTCCCACAGCTCCAGGAGACAGGAGGCTGAGCTCCTCAGTTGGCACCCCCTTTTTTCTCACCCTCTGGCCCCATTCCTGTCCCCAGAAAGGCCCCTGAAGCTTCACTCCTCTAGGCTGGAGACAGCTCCTCTCCCCATTGTCTGGCCAGGATTTGGAAGCTCTGGTTTCCATAGCAACCCCTGGGCATTTAATTAAGGGAGGAGGCCTTCATCCCTTCCAGGCTGGGCAGTTCCAAATCTCAACCCGAAAATGGATACCCTGAGGGGGTGAGGAAGAAGTGTGTTCCTCCAGTATAGCACAATTCCGGCTTCCCCACAAAGTCTGTTATGGCTTTCCCAGCCCACCCCCTCCCAGCTGCCACCCCGATCACCACCTCATGCCAGAGCAGGCTGGGGAGGCCTTTCAAATCAGCTAGGGCAAAACCCAGGTCCCAGGCCAATAGAGGTTTCAAGGAAGGGATGGTGTGCAATTGCTGTAAGCGCCCCCCATATGCACTGTTGCTTTGTTTACTGGACTGTGGGGTCAGGGATAAGGGTGGGAGATCATTCAATGCTGGCCTACAGTCCAATTTCTTTGCCATGGAATGGGCTTTGGGGCTCTTTGATCTCCCTGAAATTGAATGTAATATGTGTAAGTTCATTATAAGGCTTTTTCCTAGGTACTGGGTACATAGCTTTCATTAGATCCTCAGGAAAGGGCTCTGTGATATCAGAAAGGCACAGCCAGCCATTTGCTGGCTGTGAGACGTCAGTCAAATTGCTTAACCTCTCTGTGTCTCTGTCCTCATCTATAAAGTGGAGATGATACTACTTCACAAGACTGTTGGCATCTTAGTAAGGGGTTGTTGTTAAGATAGTTATGATTACTCTGAGTGTGGGCTAAATAGTGGGTCCCCACCTTATCCATCCTATACCTACATTCCCTGGAGGTGACAGGTCTGCCCTCTCAATCGGGTGCATTCACCTCCTCCTGACTCCTTCCCTTATTCCCTCTCTGCTCCACCTCAGGCTGCTGGAAAGAGCTCCAGACGCTGATGGGAAGCAGTTGCTCTCCAGAGACTCGTCACACGGTGGAATTTCCAAGCTCAGGTCACCGAGTTATCCCAGTTCCTGAAATTCTTGTCTCAGATTTCTCAGCTGTCGCTGTGACCACTTTTCCCCATTTCTGGTTAGGTTAGTTTGTGTGTGTGTTTCCTTTTCACTGTATTTTTAGTCTTTGGAAAAAACAAACACATTTCACATGCTAGCACCTTCCTGATGTTTCAGTTCTCCGCAGGCAGCGGGGTGGGGCCACTTCTTCCCCTGACCTTTCTTCAACCCTGTCTCCTGTTCCCAGACTTCCACCCTCCAGCACACATCCTTACCTTCTGTTGAGAATTCCAGGACTTACCCCACCCTCCTCCCATCTCTCTGTCTCTCCTGTCCCCTCAGTACTGAGTATATCCCTACGTAGGCTGGACTGATATATGCAGATTGTGACACAATTCTGAGTCTCTGGGTTCCTTATCCTTTTTTTTTTTTTTTTTTTTTGAGATGGAGTCTTGCTCTGTCGCCCAGGCTGGAGTGCAGTGGCGCAATCTCGGCTCACTGCAAGCTCTGCCTCCCGGGTTCACGCCATTCTCCTGCCTCAGCCTCCTGAGTAGCTGGGACTACAGGCGCCCGCCACCACGCCCGGCTAATTTTTTTTGTATTTTAGTAGACACGGAGTTTCACCGTGTTAGCCAGGATGGTCTCGATCTCCTGACCTCGTGATCTGCCCCGCCTCAGCCTCCCAAAGCGCTGGGATTATAGGCGTGAGCCACCGTGCCCGGCCCCTTATCCTTTTTATCTTGTTTCCCTTCTAGAAATTCCTCCTCCTTTTTCACTGTGACATTTTCCCCCTGTTTCAGAAAAGGCAACTCTATCCCTGCGGTTCTGGCTTGTCCCACTGCAGTAGCACCCTGATTCAAACGAGCTGTGAAGTTGTTGCCGGAAAAAGGGGTCCTCATCCAAACCACAAGAGAGGATTCTTGGATCTCGTGCAGGAAGGAATTCAGGCAAGCCACAGGGCGCAGTGAGAAGAGATAGTTGATTGAAAGCTACTCAGTTACAGAGTAGGGCATCCTTAGAAAGCAAGAGGAGGAGGCAATCCCAGCACTTTGGGAGGCCGAGGCGGGAGGATCACGAGGTCAGGAGATCAAGACCATCCTGGCTAACACGGTGAAATCCCGTCTCTACTAAAAATACAAAAAAATTAGCTGGGCGTAGTGGCGGGCGCCTGTAGTCCCAGTTACTTGGGAGGCTGAGGCAGGAGAATGGCGTGAACCCGGGAGGCAGAGCTTGCAGTGAGCCGAGATTGCGCCACTGCACTCCAACCTGGGTGACAGAGCCGAGACTCCCTCTCAATTAAAAAAATAACAAAAAATTAAAAAAAAAAAAAAAAAAGAAGAAAGAGGAGGAGGAATGTGCCGACTCTTCTTCTTCTTCTTCTTCTTCTTTTTTTTTTTTTGAGACTGAGTTTCACTCTTGTCACCCAGGCTGGAGTGCAGTGGCCTGATCTCGGCTCACTGCAACCTCCACCTCCTGGGATTACAAGTGTGCATCACCACGCCCAGCTAATTCTTTTCGTATTTTTT